>NW_012267261.1:61356-63519 GCF_000151885.1 Dipodomys ordii
TAAGTTGAAAGGTGATATTGTCTAGGGCTTCATGGAGAGACCTAAACAGCCTCTGAAATTTGTCTAAGGATACTCCAATCCCTGCCACTCTGGTGGCTGCAGTTGTCAGTATTCCCAGCTTTGCCATGAGGGTGTCAGAGTGAGGAGGGCTGGGCTTCTCAATTTCTAATGAAGGTACTACAGGGATGGGAGAATAAGAAAGCAATAGTGTGAGGTGGGTGGTTAGATATGTCAAGGTGCAGGTCCCTGTCCAGTTAGAGGGGAGGCAAATTGCCCTGTCTTAGCAGAGAAAAAATACTTCCCGTTGTGACTGTTTAGAGATATGTAGAGATAAAGAGAGATATAGACAGATGATAGAGATACAGAGATATAGTGATAGTTCAAAGAAGAGATTCTACCCAGTCCTCTTTCACTTCTTGATAATAGACTCTGAGAGTGATAGCCAGGAGTGCTGTCTTTAAGGGCTGCATCTGTAGAGATAATCTACAGTTCTGCCACTAATCTGGTGTTTTTTGGTGGGAATCGATGTAGAAAGGTTTTGGTAGAGAATATAGTGTGTGGGTGGCATGGTAACAGAACTTACCATGCTATCTTTCTATGATAATATAGATTGGATCTTTTTTTTGGAAGGGGGGGTGTCCAGTCATGGGGCCTGAACTGTGGGCCTGGGCACTGTCCCTCAGCTCTTCAGCTCAAGGCTAGCCCTCTACCACTTGAGCCACAGCACCATTTCTGGCTTTTTTTCTTTTTGCTTATGTGGTGCTGAGGAATCGAACCCAGGGCCTCATGCATGCAAGGCAAGCACTCTACCACTGAGCCCAAGATTGGATCTTTTATGAACTTCTGTCTGTGAACCAGTCTGGAGCTCCCAGGGAAGGTGGACATTAGCGATATGGTTGAAGGGAGTTATGGCAAGTCAGTAGTCTGCAGGAATGAATGGGTTCATCTTGTGACTGGGATAGTGGGAGGAGTGTTGCTACCTGAAACCTGGAACAGCATGACAGGATACCAGAGTTGAAGAAAGGAGAACAGAGAGTTAAAAAATTGGGGACTCAGGGGTCAAGGCTCACTGCCTCTTGAACAACAGATTACCATAAGCAAGCCTATTTATTTAGTTTAATACAGGGAAGATTATCATAAGTAATGCAGAAAACAAGACATCAATCTATTGTTACTACAATCATTGACATGAAACAGAGTTTGTGTACATAATGAATATTTGGCTTCCTTGTTTGGAGGGCAAAGACTGCAACTTTAACTTGCATGTCCAATCCTGCCTTATCTGTTTCCACTTTTCCAGGGAGTCAGCCTTCCAAACTCTTAACTCTTTCCTGGCCTCATAGCCAGATTGAGGTTTTTGCATTATTGGAAGAAAACCTGAGGATCCAGAAAGGGATCTACTACACCTACAAAATAGGTGTACTCTGGATAATGGAAGGGATAGAAAGGCCTTATAAACAAGTCATTGAGGGAACGGATAGGACCTAGAAGGGATTGTGAAGAGTTTGTTAGCCTCAGGAATGAGAATTGGAACAGTAGCCATGATACAGAGGCAAAGGGGCCATCTGCTTCAAGAGATATGCAGCGGGATGGAAAGTAACCTCCATCCTCTGGTATAACAGATCCAAAGCATGTCCCTTATTGAGTGTAGGAAGACATCGTATGGCTTGGGTAGGATTGGAGAGATAGAAAGACAAGGGATGTTTTTAGGGCTTTAAAGTTAGGTGTAAGAGAAGAAATAGGAGTGATTCCTATAATGGCTTCATGTAATGGCTGGACAATGAGAGAAAAAATAGGGATTTAGATACTCAAGTAGTTGAAATGGCCTAGGATAGACAAGAGCTTCTCCTTTCTAGATGGGAGAGGGATATGGAAAAGACCTACAAGTTTTTCAGGGGGAATAGAGAATCTGCCAGGGGAGATTTGGAAACCTAGATAGAGGACTGAAGTGGACACTAATTGGGTCTTGTATTTTGATCCCTAGCAGCCTCAAGTTGCTAGAGCATTTAGGAGCTAGAAGTAATATGGTGTGCTGTTCTCAGAGTTCTTGGGTGGGACTGCAAAGGAGGTCATTGACATTGATGGAGACAGCTGGGGAGTAAATCTAGAGAGAGAGGATCTTTCTGGAGGGCCTGGCCAAAGTAATGGGGGCTGTCCCTGAAT
>NW_012267261.1:63569-65177 GCF_000151885.1 Dipodomys ordii
GGACACTAATTGGGTCTTGTATTTTGATCCCTAGCAGCCTCAAGTTGCTAGAGCATTTAGGAGCTAGAAGTAATATGGTGTGCTGTTCTCAGAGTTCTTGGGTGGGACTGCAAAGGAGGTCATTGACATTGATGGAGACAGCTGGGGAGTAAATCTAGAGAGAGAGGATCTTTCTGGAGGGCCTGGCCAAAGTAATGGGGGCTGTCCCTGAATCCCTGGGGCAGGACTATCCAGGTCAGCTGTTGTGAGTTGAAAGCATCAGGATCTGACCATGCAAAGGCTAAAAGAGATTGAGCGGAGTGGTTTAAGAGAATAGTAAAGAAGGTGTCTTTCAGGTCTAGGACAGTATGGAAAGCAATCTGGGGTTAGGAACTACAGGATGAATGGGTAAAATGTCCTCATTCATCTAAAAGAGGTCATACATCAGCTGATACTGACCATTAAGTTATGTTAGATAGATAGAAATATTATGGGAAGAACAGATGGATAGATAAGGAGTTCGGCTGTCAAAAGGCAAGTAATAAGTTTGAGTCCCTGAGAGTACAGGTTAATAAGAGGTATTGAGGAGAAGTGATGAAAGAATTTGGGTCTTTTAGGGAACTAGGACTGGCATTCTGGTGTGTTACAGACTAAAGGATTAATCTGAGGATGAGCAGGATTGATTTAGGGAGAAAGGGGAGTGGGGCTTCAGGAATGACCAAATCTTCTCTGGGAGCCTTCTGTAAGAGAAAAATCATGGTTGAAGGGGGTGAATATGAAGTATTCTCCCAGCTTTCAGAGCAAGTCCAGCCCAATAGAGGTATCAGGCAATGGGGCATAATGAGGACTACTTGTTTGAAAATGCCTAGGAGTTTAAGGAAATATTCAGAGGTTCCCCCTCTAGTATTAGTATTTTGTTTTTGATGGAGGACCTCAGCCAGAAATAATGAGGGAGAAGGAAGCCCCAGTATCAGCCACAAAAGAAATCGTTCAACCTGACACTGTCCTTGATATCTTTGGTTCATCATACCAGGTAGTTTTTGCAGAACCCCAGCCTCCTCATTCTAATAATTGATGATAGGGGCCTCTGGCATTTATTTAGAGGTCCAGGGAGCAAGATAGGCTGGTCCTGGTGACAGCCCGTTTTCCAGTGCTCCATTAGCCACACATTAGGCAGGATTTGGAAGGGGGCCTTAGGTTAGCACATGCTTTAGCCCCATAGTAGAATTTCTGCAGCGAAAGCCTTGCCTGGTGATCTAGCGGCTGGTGGGTGGCCAGCACTTGTAATAGAAGCCACCCAGATGCCCAGAGATTAAGGACAGAAGCCATCAGCTGTTATTTGGCCTTAAGGTGCTTTTTCTTCTCCCTGAGTAGTCTCTGTCTTTTTCTGATTGGCAAAGTTCTCTGGAGATATCTGGAGTGGATGGACTAATCAACTGAATGTGCAGAGAGAGAGCCATCAGGTATAGACAAATTCAAATGAGTGTGCTTAGTGACTGCTTCTGTAAGGCAAGCAATAGAGAGTGGTTTTTCTTCTGGGCCCTGGGTGATTGACCTAGGTATGAGCATTGTTTTAAGCCTTCCTTCTAGGAGGCATGCAATCAAGTGGTTAGTGAGGGAGGACTCATA
>NW_012267261.1:65227-69779 GCF_000151885.1 Dipodomys ordii
TCAAATGACCTCCACAATGCCTGGTTTAGACGGATCAGCCCCCGTGGCCCAGGAAAGCAGCATACCCCAAACCTCAGGACAAAATGAGCCTCAAGGAGTGGTACTTCCCTGTCTGCATGACATAAGTAATCATGGCAATGGTACTCACAGTCAATCCATAATTGAAAAGCAGGCAAAATGTAATTGTGGGCTCATGGGCTGCCTTGTGATCACACAAATGCACACTAAATGTTTACAAAGTAAGTGGCAAGGGCCACTTTCTTTATGCCAATGTTGGAAAGATTTACAAGAAGTCTCACAACATTTAACATAAAGGTCACATACATAATAGTGTACCAATTCAGAAACAACCACATACAACAAGCAAGATAGATGTATTAACATAAAGCGTTTAAGGTAGAAGGCAAAATATTAAACTAGCTCCTACAGTGACACAGATAGCAAGCACAGAAATACACTTTGATCTAGGGAAAAGGAAGATGACTCACGTAAAATTTCTAAAATGAAAATGAAAGAAGAGAAGGGGAAAAGAAAAAGATCTGTAAGCTAAAATAACATCTCAGGAGTTTTCCAACTATACATGCTTTCAAAGAACACATGGACACTCATGAACTGTATAAATGGATGACAGGTGGGAACTAGAAAATTAGCTGGCCTGAAATGATAAGGATAGTACAAGGTTGTGGGGTATGCACAACCATTTGATGAAATTTAAATAGACTAGAATCAGACTACAAACATTTAATTAATATATAAAAATAATAAATTCAATAATTCCATAATAAAATACAATATTATAATACATACAAAATATGTATTCTATCTATGGAATATATTTCATAAAATAAAATTTCAGTGTACAAACCAGAACATACTTTTAATTTCATAATGTGGATATATTATATAGGACCACTACAACATTAAGGCCCAGAAAAATATGCAGTAACAATGGTAGACATAAGGCTTTGTGTAGTATTACTCAAACCATCAGCCAGTTTTATAATCAGGGCACTGTTGCTGTGGAGTGCAGCTTAGGAGCCTCCAGAATAATAAAATGTAGTCAAGAAACCCACTTCCCAGCAGAGGCAGTGCAGCATCTATGCAATGAACGGGATATACAATGGAAATTTCTTCAGTAAGAAGATATGGAAAGGTTTAATAATTTACTTACAAGAGAATCGTAATTGTTACCAGATTTCCCAACTTTCTGAATCAGGGGGAAGCAATAGTGAAACCTACATTTTTCTTTAAATACATACCAATAATAAATACAAATAATAGAAACCAAAAATGAATGTGCTACCTAAGAAGGTGCTCGTCAATTGAAAAGATTAACCTACAGTGTGCCCATGAGAAATCTTGGCAACAAGTGATGAAAATACCTACTAGACAACAGGACACAAAAGAGCAATGAAACAAAAATTCAGTAATGTCAGCTCAAGTAACTAGATTCATAAATGAACTAATTATTGGCCACACTTAAGTCTACTGCCATCTTGACTACTGCTGCCAAACAGCAGCAACAGTTGCAAATCCTGAACAGAACCCACTAGGAACTACTTTAGCAGCTACAATCTTCGGTGCAACTGTAGCATTGATTTTTGTTGGATAACATATTTTGGCTCAATTGCACTTTTATCATAGCTAAGATATTGAACCATCATCCTTGTAGCATCTTATGCACACTTATTTATACCACCATAATTATCACATCCTACTGCCCTCACTGGCCTGCCCTCAAAGGTAGTGTTAATTGCTCACCTATTATTGTTACACCTACATCTACAACTAGCATAGTAATTAACTCTATAATGAATAACCAAATTAAAGTAGCATAGATAAACATCAATGTAGAGACTTCATTAACATTACTCTTGGAATAATAGAAATTCCTACTAAGATGTGATGCTTTACCATCATAATGGGCCTGATTATTAGGTGTTCCAAAGACTACTCCATTCATATGACATATTGTATAAGTGAAAAAGTATGCTGGTGCTTAGGCTGTACTTACACATCAGATCATGAACCAGTAAGTGGAACACACCTACTATTATTAAATGAAGCATGTTTGAAAAATTATGACATTGATTGGCTAGCCACTAGCATGGCTGCTTCTCCATCTAATTGGATGTATTTCTAAACTGGAATGAGTTAGTACTGTTAATGAACTATAAATATTGAATTGAAAAGAGGCACCAATTTTCCTTTTGGCTTTGTAATGCCATATTTCCAGCCTTAGAACAAGATTTGAACTATTCAGATAAATATTTATTGCATATAACTTTAATGCTTATCCTTATTATATCTCTCCTGTCAGAATAGTGTAAAAAATGTACCTAAAACATTTATACACATAGTATTTTTTAATGGTACTATAAAGTAAAAAAGTATTTAGGACCCTTAACTCAACTATGTTGAACCTATATTTGGAGATATTATAGTGCCGCCTACTATATCAGGGCTTATCTAGTATAGTTCCTTATACATCATTACTGAAGATGTAGCTTAAACAATTAGTAAAGGAATTGAGTTATAGCACACTCTCAAGGAGAGAAGCTTTGTCTAATCATCAGAATTTTTATGCTTATATTATGTATTCAAAGCAGTGTTTAAACTATTTTTCCAAGCAGTTCAAATAGCTAAGGGATGGGAAGATTTTTCTCAATTCATCCTCATCTTCAGAATGTAAGGTGGATATGTACAAATGTAATGAATTAGAGTTTTATACATACAGTGAAAATTTGAAGATGTAAGGAGAACTAGTGATTTGCATGTTTCATGTACAATTATGTACAATGATGATGAAACACATTGTTTATACACACATCAGTCTTGAAGCTTAAAACCTTAGAAACCCAACACTTCTTGCACGAATCATATTGCATCTTTGTTCAAAAGACTTACTGCATTAGTTCTTGTATTAACTAGCAAAATAAGATACTGGGAATAGAATTATGGAACTGATACAGAATTTTGTGTATATAACACCTAACAGTTCCCCAGATTTTCCATTTTTTGGCAACTACTGTGTAGGAGTTGACCCGATAACAAATTATTTAGATGGTATTGCATAGTAGACAAAAATTACTTGATCTGTTAGGTTTTTTAATTAGAAGCCAGTGCATGTCAAAGAAGAACTGTACAAAATAAGCACTGGATTCTGCCAATGCTGCTTACATAACCAAACACACACATACACACACACACACACACACACACACACACACACACACACAGAAATAGAAACATGGCAACCTCAAACACCAGATTTGACATTATACATCAACTGGTACCATAGACCAAATTCATTTGATAGAACTATGGTAGAAATATAACAAGTCGGGAGAAATGCCACTACAATACCACCAAATATATGAGATTATAGCAATTTTAGTATTTTTTTTCAACCAAATATGACCTCAAGGCAAACAGCATCCTAAAATCAATCTTTTCTTCAACCTCTGTCCCTCTTTAAGGCATGAAAAAAGTTAAGTAACTTAAGTAATTTAAGAAATGAAGTTAAAATAATAAAAAACAACAATAAAAATTAAAAATAAGTCATGCCATTTAAGATGTCTAATAAATACAGAGGTTATTATTCAAGGAGATTCAGCATCCAGGTGTGGGTAATAGAGGCAGTACCCTAAGGTGAACATCTTCATCACTTGAAAGTATCACATCATTACTCAAAAGATGTTGTTGCAAGAACATAAAACAATGAGCTTTCTGCTCAACCCATTGAACACATTCTTAATTGACAACATTTGAGTGAGATCTGGGTGGGTCAGGGAAGGTTGTCCTCAGCAACCATTATACAAGTTAGAAAATAAACTTGAAAATATCTTTCGTAACTAGAAGGACTTTTAGAGTAGGCAGATTGTCTCCAATGATGACAAAATCCCCATTAGCATGTAATTTTTGGACTATGTTTAATTCTCATTATATCATAGTCAGCCCTTTATATGGCGCAGAGCTACTTGTCTTATTTAAAAACATAGCTTAAGGAGACTAATTGTCAAAACCTGTTATGTGCATTTGCAGTAATGCATTAAATGGAAGCCTAGTGACCTGAGTTAATGTAACTCCCTTTTGCCAAAGTGAAAATTGCCAACAGTACACTGTCACTTAGGCAATTTGGACATCTTATTGAGTGGATAAAATTAAAAATACAATATGGTAACTTCCGCTGTGTAGTTTGTACCCAAATCAGAGCCAAGACTATAGACTAGCAACCAAATAAATGTAAGTAAGTAGGGATTTGGTGGGTTTAAATCACCATACAAAATAAACATTGAAAATGCAAGCTACTTTGCTTAAAATCCTGAAATCAAGAATTTCAGATGAGAGTTACTTTTGTCAGCAGTACAAAAATTGTTCAAGAATTGTTATTCTGCTGTCAAGGCTCATTTCTTGAAGATATCTGTGTTACTTTGCAAGAACTTGTATAACAATTACCACAGATTAGGTGATGTAAATAAGTTATTTTCTTTGGAGGTTTGAAATCCAAGAGCAAGGTGTCAGCAGTTGGTTTCTTGTGAGGCTACACTTT
>NW_012267261.1:74479-80973 GCF_000151885.1 Dipodomys ordii
TCTGGGCCCTGGGTGATTGACCTAGGTATGAGCATTGTTTTAAGCCTTCCTTCTAGGAGGCATGCAATCAAGTGGTTAGTGAGGGAGGACTCATAGGTCTCCAGGCCAGTAGGTCCACACTGGATTTAATGCTGTACTTTGACTGTATAATCACTGGGCATATCCTTTAGCTGATTGTCATCAGGGGTCAGGATGGAAGTCAAGATGTAATTGTCTGATGAGATAAGATGGTATGCCTGAGTCAGGTGTTGGAATTCCTTACAGAATTTGGTCAGGTTTTCAGAAAAGATACCCATTTGTTCCTCAATTTGTGATACATCAATCATAGAGAAGGAGATATGAACCTGGACAGTACCAGACTCCTACTACCTCTTTGGGTGGAAACTTGTGAGCCATTTACAGAATGGATGATCAGGTGTGGGGATGGGACCAGGGATAGACTGGCAGAAGAAGGGAGCTCAGAAGACACTGGTAGAAGGGGAGAAGGGGAAGAAGTTGTTGTAGACAGTAATAAGGAGTATGCCAGCTGGGAGGGTGTGGCTCATCAGCTGAATCATGAGAATCAAGTCTAGGGTGGAAGCGGGATGGGTGTTTGTGGAAATTGAGTTCTTGGCAAGATCTGAGAGCAGGAGCTGAGGAGCTGAAATTGTGGAGCAAAGAGAGGGATGGAGCAGAGGAGAAAAAAGCTTTTACATTAGAAACCTGTCATCTATTGCTACTGAGGGGTTGAAAGTCCTAAATTTTCTAGAAGATATTGGGGCCAGAATTGTATGCATGGGGACATTATATTTTTGGTTTTAGGTCAGATGAAGGGCCTAAAGTGCATATGTTTATTTTAATAGGTAGATCCAGGGGGCTGACTATGGAAAAAAGACCATTGAGACCCCATAATAGAGCATGATTGTGAGATAGAAGAGAGGGCCAACAATCTGTGCAAAGGTATCTCCAGGCAGCAGATGTAGGCTGGAGAGAAAAACCTCAGATGAATGTTAAGCATCCCTTAAAATGATCTGTCCAACCACTTTGGAAAACAGTCTGGAGGGTCCTTAGAAAGCTAAAGATCGACCTCCCTTGCGACCCAGTCATACCACTTCTAGGCATCTACCCTGAACATCAGGAACCAATATACAAGGACACGTGCACCTCCATGTTTATTGCAGCACTATTCACAATAGCTAGGATATGGAAACAACCCAGATGCCCCACCACAGATGAATGGATCCAACAATTGTGGTATCTATACACAATGGAGTATTATGCAGCCATTAGAAATGACAAAATAATGGCATTTGCAGGTGGATGGAGCTGGAAGGAATCATGTTGAGCGAGGTAAGCCAAGAGCGAAGAGACAAACGGTACATGGTCTCCCTGATAAGTGGATGCTAAATCCAAAATGTTAGGTGTTATGACAAAACCAACAGGACTTAAAGAACTCCCACTCATCTGGTCGAACCACTACTAAATATCCCCACGCTGCTGATCACATGTATGGTGTATAACATGTGAACACCGTTATATGTTATAGGCTGTGATAGAGAATTTGCTCCAGGAAAGTTAGAATGAACTTGTGACTTTAAATGAGCATCATTATTCCATAATACTGTGAAATTCAGGAAATTATGTAATCACTTAATAACAAAAAAAAAAAGAACCTAGGGGAAGGTAGGGAGGGAAGGGATGGTAGAAGGACAACAATGGAAGGGGTAAGGAGAGGGAGGTTTAAATGGCATCACAATGGGGAAGTGTGTGTGGCAATTTTGGCATCTGGCAGGTCTTTAATGAAAGTGTAGTTTGGACCTTTTGGGGGAAAAGCAGCATGCATAAAGTCTTGAGAGCTTGTCCCAGAACTTTCTAACCTTTGGGTGTGGAGGGTGTGGATAAGGGTAATCATTATTGATCTCATTTTAACTTAACTTTAGGACACAGTCAAGTGAAAAGCCAGTGACAGAGAAATGTTCTGTAAAGGCTCTTTAAGCCTTTATGAGGAAACGTGTCCAGCATTTGGAACAAGGTGTCGTATCCAGCATTTGGAACAAGGTGTCTTACTGCCGCGGACCGGCTCTGTAGGGACAACGGAGGACACCTAGAGGAGGAACTGGAATAGGTGGGGAGATGGCAAACAGACAACTCACACACAAGAGGAGTGGATGCTGAGCGCGATTTAATGCAGAGGATAACAAACTTTTATAGCAAAAGTCTTCATGAGAAAGGGCAAAAGGTTACACAATCTTGCTGTAGGGCTTCATTCTTAGGTGGTTACCAGTTGGTCTCCTGATAGGCACTTGTTTCCGGCTTTACCTCTATTTTTAAGAAATACAATGGGTTTCGATGTTTGTCACCAATTAACTCTTACCTATTTTTATAGAGGCCTTAACTGTCCCATAAGATCTTTCCTGTTCCTTCTTTAATAGTAAGCACCAAGGAGGCCTAGGTCTAGCAAGTCTCTTAGTAAATGAGAGTAACAGGAAATTCTTTCTCCTATGTACTTCTCCCAGCAATTGCCATACATTCTTTCTGTTCTAGCCGCGCCTACAGCTTCTTGTAAATCTCTTACAAACAATTCCTTCTGCTGAAGTGACTTCGTAAAATCCCCAATACTTTTAAATTTACTTATGACTTGTCTACTAGCCTCCATAAGAGGGGCTTTCAGGGTAGCACTTAACTCTGGTGAGTTAGTCATATTTTTTAAGACACTCATCAGATGTTGGAGTCGTCAACACTCTTAAGAAAGAGCTTTGAATAAGGGAACATTGAGCATGAGTAAGTACAATGAGCAGCAGAAACAGTAAAAGATTAATAGTCACTCTCATACAGTAAAGAAAAGATAAGCAGGGACAGAAACACATCTTTCCCAGGGGCTTGCCAGCCTTTCCAGGAGGTAGGCCTCTTTGAAGCCCTATTCTCTGAGGTAGACTTCGGTGAAGTCCCATTCTCAGAGATAGGTCTCTGTGAAGCCCCATTCTCAGGTCTGAAAGTAGGTTTCCCATGCTAAGCAGACTCCACTGGAGTAGGCGTGGCATCTTATGGTTACTTTTCTTAGTTTTCCTCTATGAACAAATTATTTTAGTAAGAAATCAAAAGAAACCTTTTCGGGTTATGAAAGAGAAAGATCTCAGCTGTATAGTTCCTGAGAAATGTCTTCTGAACCAACCCTCTATTTTGATTAAAGAATGGTTTGAGTATGGAGGGGAATGTAGAAGATTAAGTGTTGTTTGGCCTTGTTGGTTCTTCATTCCATAGGCCATATGGCCATGATGGATTTTCCTTTCACAATATTGGGTCAAACAGAAACTTCATATTATGAAGAAAGAGTAAATTCTAGAAGTCTAGAGAAAAAGCTTAGGATGGTAGTGCATTATTTCTGGTAGCTAAGGTAAAAGCAATAAGATGGGTCAAACGCAAAAGCAAATTGGATTTCCTGGTGTGTGGCTCAGCCTCTTGATTCTCATGAGAGTTAATCTTAAAACAGTTTTATGGGAATACAGACAATGAGAGTTGAATTTTTAAGTCAGTAAGCAGAAAAAGCTAATCCTTGTCAACCAGTTCCAGGGTTGTAAAAGTAGGAAAAGCACAGGTGAATACACAAGGGGGGTCTCGAGGCACTGTTCTAGA
The DNA here is from genome assembly GCF_000151885.1 of Dipodomys ordii. Classification (NCBI taxonomy): domain Eukaryota; kingdom Metazoa; phylum Chordata; class Mammalia; order Rodentia; family Heteromyidae; genus Dipodomys; species Dipodomys ordii. Next base: position 78,092 of record NW_012267261.1, read on the forward strand.
GGGTCAAGTAGGAGAAGCATGAATGGCACTTCCCACAAACCATCACTTGGGTCTGGCACCCGGCGCAGAACCTTTGCACAGAAGGGGTGTCCCTTCCTCACTGCACACAGGAGCTCAGATGGAGTTACATGGCTTGATGCCTCCAACATCTCCCATCTTTTAATATTTTAAGCGTAGATCAGTAAGCAAGAGATCCCTTTGCAGAAAAGACACCTTAGCTATTTTGGAACAGAGACAGCAATATCCTGCTAAGAACACAAACAACATAAGACATAATGCAATCAATCCTATAGAAACACTATGGCTAAAACTCTGCCACCAGGTACAGATCCAGTTGGTTTAGCACAGATGCAGTTCCCTCAGCCATACCCTCATTTTCCACCTCAGGGAGTTGTGCCAAGAAAGAATCAATGACTTCCTGCTGTAACTGGAGTATGTCCCTAGTCAAATTCCCTTGCCAGTCTTGCAGGTGGTAGTGAAGTCCCTGAAGTGATGCTAGTGGCATTGAAACTGGAAGGAGTGACAGCTTTGTTGAGCTCACTTGAAGGTTAGCTGTTTCTGCATATCAATTATCTGGGCTCCCAGGGTGTTCAGACAGGACTCAATGTCCTATTCAGTATTTAGCTGACAAGTCCATAGCTGATGAGAGTCCTGTTGCCACTTTTCTACATAGTCCTTGGTTTGGATGGAGGAATACAGGACCACTTCAGCAGTCGTGGTGATAGCAAACAGTCCAAGGATCTCCAGCTACAATCAGGCCCAGGAATCCCTTCAGGAGTCCCTGGAAACCTCCTGTCAACAAACCAACAGCAGGGCTCTCCTTCCAAGGTCCAATGAGGTTAACAGGCACACAGACCCCTAGGTGAGATCTTATATCAGGAGAGACTGAGAAGACATATTAAAAGGATTAGTAGGATTTAAAAATGTAAAGAGTCAACAAAACAGTCCAGGTTTTGTAGGTTCTCATTAATTGACACTGTCCCTATGGCCAATACATAGGGAAGTTTAACACAAGCCTTGTACAGTAGAAGAATGGTTCCTATAAAATGTATAATTAGCCTCATGGGCTCTAGTATAAAGTAACCAATCCAATTTTGAGCTGTGTAAAATGGGACGGCATGTTTCCATAAATGCCAGTGTTCAGGGCCGAGTGTCCCCTGAAATTTATACATGGCCTAGGAGGCACAAGGTCTCCATTCCAGGTGAGCAAGCCCCGGTGGAGTCTACATGATTTATAATTCTATTGTATAGGTACCACAGGACAGAAGAATTATTAGTACACCAATCATCACCATGCTTTTCAGAACATTTGGCAAAGAAACATCTGTGAGGACCCCAATCTATAAATGAGTTGTTACCATTATGCTATATAATCTTTCTAAGGGTCCCACAAATCCATCCCAGGAGACCACAGAGACACAGGCAATCACAGGAAAAAGATTAATAAGTTTTGTTAGAGGAGCCATATTTCCCCCAAGAGGGACCACATCGCCTCCCTCACTATCCAGGTAGCAAGAAGGGGGCTCAGGGGTCAGAAGTGGGGTGGATGGGAGCCCAGTGGATCTGGGCAGAGAAAGGGAGGGGTCAGCTGTATGGCAGGAACTCAAGGAATGGGGGAGGGATTTATGTCTAGGTGGAGCTGACCAAAGGTGAGTATAATACTAACATTCCCTGCTGTGTTGTTTAATAAAAGTAGGGGGTACTAGGCTGGTGGGGGGGAACGGGAGAGGGTTGTAATGGGCAGAGGTCATTTCTTCTGGAGCTACTTCCTGCTGTAAAGGGGCAAAGTAGTCAGAGGTCCCTGTTTTGTTGCTTGGCTGGGTACTGTCCAAGAAGCTTCTGCTTGACAGTGGTTGGTAAAGGTACTCCTTTTTCCATGACTATAGTTATCTAAAATCCAAGGCACAATTGTTGTTAAGGCAAAAATTGCGGTTAGCAGCCCAAGAGAGGAATATGCCATGGAGGGATTGATTCCCAGAAGGGGGTATCAAAGACTTGAAATTGCCTGTTCTGTCTCAGATTGGAGACATAGCATGGTACCTGACTCCTGGCATCCTGGAGGGAGGTGGGAAAGTAAGACTTTTCCTGCTTTAGGGGGAGGAGTTAGCAGAATTATTTAAAGGTACCAGAGCCAATGGGTGTCTTGGGCTCTTTTGACCACTTCCTGCTGGGCTGGGAGCATCAAGGAATCCCTGGAGCTAGGGTGGGGTCTGCACTGGGCAAGGCAGGAGAGTGTAAGTGATGTCTCTAGTTGCCTGAAGGAACAGAATGGCCTTGACTTGTTCTCAGGTGGTATCCTGAGCAGGATAACTCCTGTTGAAAGAGACTTTCAGAAAGAACAGGCAAAAGGCTGACAAGGTGACATGGTCAAACCTGAATTACATAGGAGAATACACATTAGCCATGGACCAGAAAAATTCCATTTGGAATATAAAGTCCAATTGCAGCCCTTTACAGGGACGGAGGAATACCTGGACCCGGGGCAAAGAAGACAAGAAGGGGGGATGTCTAGGGTCTTTTGGACAGCTGGGTAAGGGAGAACATCAGAAGCTACTATAAATACAAATAGCAGGTAACAAAGGCACAAGACTTAACTTTCTCTTCAGTTAGAAGGTAGACGGGTATGGACATTAGGTGGGCAAGCACCCATTTCTCTTGATCTCCTGGGTCTAAAAGGGCGGGCATAAAGTGACTCCATTTAGCATGTCATCTAATTTTCCATTATCAGGACTGACTTTGTCCTGGCCTGTGTCTCAGCATCCATTGCTGGGGTAGCTCTTGTCCCAGTTGGCATTTACCAGGTTTGGACTCAAGGCCTGGGCACTGTCCCTGAGCACTTGTGCTTAAGGCTAGTGTCCTACCACTTTTAGTCTTCAACTGGA
>NW_012267261.1:81023-81737 GCF_000151885.1 Dipodomys ordii
ACCAAGCTTTAAAGAGCATGGGAGAGGAGTGATAGATATCCACCTGAGTAGAATCAGGAAAGAATGGGAAGGGAGAAGGGAGGTTTAAATGGGATCGAAATGGGAAAGTGTTTTGTGGTTTTAGCATCTGGCCAGTCATAACTGAAAGTGCACTTTCGACCTTACTGGGGAAGAGTAGCTGGATGTAAAATTTCGGGAATTTGTCCTAGGACTTTCCAACTTTTGGGAATGGAGGGTATGGGTGTGGGTTGATACTGTCTCCATTATTTGAGACCCTAAGCAGGAATAAAAAGTTTCAGGACATTAGTTCATATCTCAGGCCACTTCCTGCTTGAGCAGGTTTCTGCAAGCCTGGAGGACTAAGATAGTCTTCCATTTGCTCTCTTTCTGCTGACTAAGAGAATATGGAAATAGGAATTTCTGTAAGACGTTCAAGATGCAAGGCAGAAAGGTTAATTAATAGAAGGAAAATAAGCATCAGAGGAGTTAACATTGGCAGGAGCCATATTAGGAGTAGGATTGGACTATTAGATCATTTGCCAGGTCCCGAAGGTTTTTGGTTCTGATCCTAACTCCCAGGACTTATTGACAAAGAAACAACTATCTTCTCCCAAGAACAGGCTGATGCCACCCTGTTCCATGGTTAAGTCTAAGCCTCTGGTGAGATTGTGAAGTACCATGGTTGCTGAGGAATCTATCTAGTCCTAGAAATGG
>NW_012267261.1:90683-91794 GCF_000151885.1 Dipodomys ordii
TTGGCATTTACCAGGTTTGGACTCAAGGCCTGGGCACTGTCCCTGAGCACTTGTGCTTAAGGCTAGTGTCCTACCACTTTTAGTCTTCAACTGGACACTTAGAGCCATGCCTTCAGCCTGGCTCCTTGCTGATGGAGATGGAGTTTCAGAGGTATTTTTTGTGCCCAGATGGCTTTGAACTGTGTCAAAAGGAGTCTTTATTACAAAAGCCCTTTTATTTACAATTAAAGCAACAAGGAGATCAATGAGATAGAGATTACCTATAACTTGTTAACAGTTGACTAACAATTACTTGTCAGAGTTTTTTCAATAAAACCCAGTAGCTGTTTTTAACCTGTGACTGATTGGCACTCTAAGCACCACCCACTGCCTCTGAGAAGCCTGTTTAAAATGGCTTATATACAACATTTATCCTTTACTAAATGTACAGGGCTACAGCAGCATAGCCTATTTAACACCCTGGTATGTAAAAGCATTTTTGGCTGGCAGAGGAACCTGATTTCTAGCAGCCCCAACAATGCCTACCTGTGTAGGCCTTTAGACAGATCTCAATAGGGACATAATCTCAGCTCCACAAGCTTTTTAACAAATGAATTCACCCAGCTTAAAAGTTACTGCTAATTAGGACTTCGAGAAGATACAGGGGGCTTGGGATTTAAATAATTTTTTACATTTTACAACTTTAGCTTTTACTGTTTACTATCACAGATGACTGGCAAGTTTTGCCCAGTTAGACCAATATGGGCTAACGTTAGGCATGTTTACAAATTATCTTTCCATGACCACCCGGCTTTGATCAATTTTTTTTGTAGGGCCAAGCTCAAGTAACTCAGGATCTGACAATAATTTGTCATTCGAGCAATTGCTTGTAATTGCCTCTGGATGTGTTAACATTGCCGGGGTCCCCAGAGTGCCCTTTTTATGTTGGGATAAATGCACCTTTGGCATTTTCCTTGGTCAGTCGCTGGACTTGAACTCAGGGTTTGAGTGCTGTCCCTCAGCTCTCTACATTAGGGCTAACACTTGGCCACTTTGAACTCCAAAGCAACTCAGCTTTTGAGCACTCTGCTGGCAGATTAAAGATGACAGTCTCACAGGGTCTTTTGTCTTC
>NW_012267261.1:91844-142769 GCF_000151885.1 Dipodomys ordii
CTAACACTTGGCCACTTTGAACTCCAAAGCAACTCAGCTTTTGAGCACTCTGCTGGCAGATTAAAGATGACAGTCTCACAGGGTCTTTTGTCTTCCCTGGCTGGCTTTGAACTGCAATTCCCAGAGTTTTACTAATGGCCACATTTACTCCACTTAAAAGCAACAAAGATGGGTCACTGGATGTAGTTTTATAAGCATGGTGTTACCTGAAATTTATTAAGTTACATTTGACAAACTTGTTCTTTTACTGTGGGCCTACTGGAAACTGTTACAAAAAACTTTAAGGGAAAATTGGAATAATCCTAATTTATCTTTTTTATTTTTAACTTTGAAATAAACTTTTACAACAATTTCATCTTTTAAACTTTTGTCTGGGAGGCCAGCCATGCCCCACAACTTCCCAAATTTTTACTAAGGGGACTCTATTTTAATCCCTTTTTGTAAAGTTATTTAATTTGCATTTAAATGCCTCATTGAAACTCTGAGCTACACTCTTTACCTCTTGGCTGAATCATTAAACTGCCAGTTTTTTTCCTGAAGTCTGAGTGACCTGCTGGCAGCATAGCGAATTGAAAGACTGGTCATTTTTCTGCAGTCTTGAGTTACCTTTAGGAAATAAGCAGCGTTTTTTGTTTGTTTGTTTGTTCTGGGGGGGGGGCTCCGGTCGTGTCCCTGAACTCTGGGCCTGGGTGCTGTCCTTCAGCTCTGCATCTCAAGGCTAGTGCTCTACCACTTGAGCCACAGTGCCACTTCCAACATTTTTTTTTTTTTTTGCTTATGTGGTGCTTTGGGAATCGAACCCACGGCCTCATGCATGCAAGGCAAGCGCTTTACCACTGAGCCACATTCCCAGTCCTGTTTGGTTTTTTTTAAATGTACAAGCACTGTAGCATCTCTATTCCTTTAGAAATACATCCAGTGGTAAAGTACCATATCAGTCAACTTATAGCCTTTGCTCATACACCCCCTTATGGTCTAATTTGTTGGGATTAATGTTTACAGAATCAAATATCTGAAGTGGCTTGTGTTTTACCCCAAATTAGTAGGCTTTTAGTCATGTGTGATGGAGCAAGGCCAGCAAGGTCTGGGCAAGGCTGTGGCATCTCCCAGCATGTATGGAGTGGCACCTCCCGTTGGTTATCTGTAAAATTCTAGATATATTGGTTAAAGGCCTGGTTTACACTGGCTTTTGTAGGTTGGTGTCACTGATTTAGGTAGTTGTTTTTGTTTCCTGGGCATTTCTCATTCAGAGGCCACACTGCATCTTGAGTTACTCTGATCCCTTGATCTTAAAGGGAGTTGATCAGTGCACAGGGGAGAAAACAGAGAATTAAAGCCTTAGTCTTAAATCACAGACAACTTAATATTTCCAGTATCATTTACTTTGTAAAGGATACCATCTTTTTTAAGTCCTTTACCAAAGTTTTTTATAAAACTGCCTGCTTTTATTTTGGCTTATAATCAGGTCTCAAAGTTTTAAAACAGTCTGGATTAAATCACAGCCTCCATTGACAAAGATTTTTTAGTAAGCAGAATAGTTGGTAACCTTGAAACCATAACCGTTTTTATATAGACAAATAGACATGTTTGTGTACACATTATAGGGCATGCTTAGATTTTAAAGTTGGCCATTTATGAAATTTTAGACATACTACTTTGCCTAATAATGATGGAGCCAGGTGGTCAGTTTAAAAATACAAAACTTTGTCAACAACTAGAATTAGTAAACAGGAGACAAGACACAGACAGGTGGCATAGCATAATGGTGTACCAGTGGTCAAGTGGGGGTAGGCGGTGTGGGGTCACAGAATCAAGTTGAGTTGGTACAAAACAGCAGCTGAATTGCCAGGATGCCAAAATGGTGCATCCACCCCATGCTCAATGCTAGAGAGAAGATTTAAAAGAATTTAATACACTTTTGGTAATATCCAAACTTGTTTACCTTTTTTGGGGGGTATGGGGGGGGAAGTTTAGACTTAAACTCATCCATTTTTTTATTAATCTCAATGAGTATAAACAAGCTATTGCTGGCTGCATTCTTTCAGGGCTTAACCAAGGCATTTAGCATAACAAATATTTGTGAATACCTTCAGTTGGAAGAAGGGGGAGGTTACCAGAAGCTAATTTTCGAGCAGCAAGCTGAAGAGTTTAAGGGAGGGGAGGGTAGAGAGAGAGACCAAGAGAGAGGAGAGTGTAAGGTATATTAAATAGGTAGGTTTCATTAGGTAGGCAATGAAGAGAAACACCACGTGCAATTCAGACTGGAAAAGAAGTTTATTTACCAAACTGCTGCCCTCGCCATGCATGGTGGAGAAACATGGCTGAAAAGGAAAGGGAGAGGGGCACCCACCTCTGGGCCAGGACTTATCTAGGCCAGGGACAGGAAGAGGTGTGGCCAGGTGGGGGAAAGTTGTGGCCACCCTGGATCTGGATGTGACCTCAGGGTCTGGGACCCTCCTAAAGTCAGATGGGAAGCATGTGACCAGAGGTGGCCCAGGATGTGACCTAGCAGGAGGGGAAGGTGACTGCTTCCAGGTCTGCTAGTTATCTAGGTAACAGATACTGGCTGGAAACTTAGCCAAGAAGGAGGGTGGTGTCCCTGTGCAGACCTTACATTCCATCCTTTTGATAATTATGAAAAAGGGCGAAGATTCTCTCTGGCTACTTCTGCATCGACAATAGGGGTAAAAGGCTGAGATTTGGTCTCCTTTGGGAGATGGCAGCAGGCAGCAGCAGTCATTTGGTAGACGTGACTCCTTAGATGAAGTGTGGAAGAGGGAAGTGTCTTGGATGAAGTCTGGAGAAGTCTCCTCATGCATTGAAGAATTGAAAAAACACTAAAGAGTAAATAAATGGCAAGAGGAAGGATTTGGGGCTACAAATGTTGGTGGAAATGTCTAGCTACTTCTGACATCTGGCGACTAGGTAGAGGAAAGGCAGGTAACAAGGGCAAGAATGTAAATTCCTGTCGATAATAGATAGACTGCTATGGACATGAGAGGCTTCTTACTTGTATTGACCTCCAGCTCTGGTTAATTTTGAAAGGGCAGGTACAAAGTGGCTGATGTGACATCATTTCCTCTGACGCCTCTCTATGGCCCCTTGTTCCCCAGACTGGCTGAGTCTAGATGCTCATTGCTGGGATGGCTTGTCCCAGATGGTATTCAAGGAGGTTTGAACTCAAGGCCTGGGTACTGTCCCTGAGCACTTCTGCTCAAGGCTAGCACTCTACCACTTTGAGTTACAGTACCACTTGCAGCGTTTGCTGGTTAGAGAAGAGTCTTGAGCCATGCTTCCAGCCTGGCTCTATGCAGGTTAGTTAGGAGATGGAATCTTAGGGATTTTTCAGCCACAAAAGCCCTCTATTATTTCCAATTAAAGCAACAAGTAGAATAAGTTGAGTTTGTCTGGTTCTTATCAAGAATTGACCAACAAATATTCTGAAATGAAAAAAACTCATTAGATGTGATGAGAATTTTTGTGCAGATATGGTATTGATTTCATTCTGGTAACCCTAACAGTGCTTAAGTTAACCAAAGTTACAGAAAGAGCCTTAGCTTTTACAAATCCAAAGCAATCTTTCACCAGGAAATCAGCTGTGTGTGATGAAGCCATGTGAGACTGCAGTCTACTTTTACCATGGTGGAGGTAGTCAGGATGATCTAGGCGGGAATGAGGTTTGTCTTCCAGGTTGGAAGAGATAGACTGGATCTGGACTGCATGTAGACTGGCTGGCACTGAACTACAAATTCAAACTTAGACCATTTAAGCCAAATAACTTGATTACAATGCCAGATAACAAGTTTACACAGACATACAGACACAGACATACACGTATAAGCATGCACATACAGAATCAAGTTGAGATCAATGCAAAATCGAGTCGGTATGAAATAGCAGCTGAACTTCCATGATGCCAAGATGGCACATCCCCCACATGGTCAATGTTAGACAGAGCTAAAGATTTGACAGTGAGGGTGAATTGCTTCTAGCACACATGAATCTTCAAGTTCCACCCCCACTACAAAGGCAGAGGAGGGGTCCTACAGGGGGGGCCTTGCAGGAGAGGCCGCAGGGGGGGCCTCGCACGGGAGGCCACAAAGGAGGGGGTACCTTGCGGTGGAGGCCGCAAAAGAGGGGGAGCCTTATCGAGGAGGCCACAAAACAGAGGAGGCCTTGTTGGGGAGGCCACAAATGGGGGTTACACTTCACTTGGGAGGCTGCAAAAGAGGGGAAAGTCTCGCAGGGGAGGCCGCAATTGAGGGTGCCTCACAGAGGAGGCTGCAGAAGTAGGTGGAGTAGTATGCTTGGTGGAAGGTTAAGAGTCAAATGAGACTCAATTTTTAACCAACCATGTGGCCAAGATGGCAAATTTCTGAAAAAATGCAAAGAAAACCTAAGCAAATGGAAAATCTGGCAATTTTCAAACCTAGAATGTCTAGGCTAGCCTTTGAGAGGGAACCTAGAGGGCGTCCCTGGGACGCAGCCTGCCTGCATTGTTCTCTTCAGGGCACAAGCCAAAATGTAGAAAAGAGAAAGGGAGAGATAGGGAAGTTTGCCAGAGAGAGAGCAAAGAAAGCCTGAAAGTAAACATACTTCTGACCATTTACCATTGCAGTGGCAAAAACTATTTACATCTGAGAATGGCATAAAAATGAGGTGCTCTGGCTTCCCAGGGAGCACAGGAGGCATTTCAAAGGGGTTTCATGGTTTGGGCATGATTCGCACCCCATTAACTGTGTAGGAGAGTCAGTCTGGTGAGTGAAGAGGAGCTGACCAGACAGAAGCAGCATCCCAACTTCCCCCAGAGCCCTTTAGAGAGAAATTACCAAGCCCACAAAACCAAGCGTAATTGGCTTCAGAGGTGACCGGCCTTTCAGCTAAAGACCATAGGAGCTCTCTGGCGTGGTGCCACATCTGGACAGAGACTGAGCAACAGAGAACTGTAGAGAGTAGTTTCACTCACCAAAGTAGAGAAGAGGTGTGGACGTGGATGTGAAGGCTAGCAATAGTATTGGTGAAAAGTCTTGTGTGGTGTCTCAAGGCAGTTTGGTTCACAGAAAAGGGGTGGTTAGGAAATTCTAACTTTTCCAACTCAAAAACCCCATCCGAGTCATGGCAACATATGTAAGGTAAATTAAATAGGTAGTTTTCATCAGGTAGCCGATGAAGAGAATACCTTGAAGAGAATACCACGTGCAATTCAGGCAGGAAGAGAAGTTTATTTATTTATTTACCAAAATGATGCCCCCACCATGCATAGTGGAGAAACAAGGTTGAAAAGGAAAGGGAGAGGAGCACCCACCTCTGGGCCAGGATTTATCTAGGCCAGGGACAGGAAGAGGTGTGGCCAGGCAGGGGAAAGGTGTGGCCACCCTGGATCTGGATGTGACCTCAGGGTCTGGGACCCTCCTAAAGTCAGATGGGAGGCATGTGACCAGAGGTGGCACAGGATGTGACCTAACTGGAGGAGAAGGTGACTGCTTCCAGGTCTGCTAGTTATCTAGGTAACAGATACTGGCTGGAAACAGCCAAGAAGGAGAGAGGTGTCCCTGTGCAGACCTTACAGAGGTCTGCCTGAGCACTCACAGAAGTGGAGTTTTAAATTTGGGGCCAAATTTGACTGATGGGGGCTCAGCAGCCCTCCAAGTTGCAGGTGGCCTTAATGTAAAGAAATTTAGTGTCCTTCCCATGGGTAGCGACCAAGAGCCAAGCAGTGGCCACAGATTGTCCCCTGTGGTGCTATTTGGCTCGTCCTAATGGGGACCCACCACTGTGAAACATCAAGTTTTCTCCATGGGGGCCCTTGGCCAAGATTTTGGTCCGATGGCAGGGATGAGGCTCAGTTACCCCACGAAGGCCCAGGTGGCCTTACAGACAGAACTACAGAAATTGGAAACCCAGAACTCTGGTACTGTTACTAACATGGGTAGGAATTAATTAGCGCTGTTGGATGAATAGCAGGTAGAGCACTTGGTCAGGAGAAAGTTACCTTGGTGGTCCTCTGGCTACTGGAGTATAGAATCTCAGGTTAGGTCCCAGAGCAGCTGGTTGGACCCCCTTTTGAAGTGGGGGGAGGGGGTGATGAATAAATCCACTGGAGAGCCTATCCCCATATGGTCTCTCACTAATGAAGGATCTCACACATCTATCCCAGGGGACCACAGAGGCAGGCATTCACAGGAAAAAGATTAAAAAGGTTTATTATAGGAGCCATATTTCCCCCAGAGGGACCACATGGCCTCTGTCACCATCCAGGTAGCAGGAGGGGTCTCAGGGGTCAGAAGTGAGGTGGATGGGAGCTCAGGTGGATCTGGGAAGAGAGAGGGAGGGGCCAGTTGTATGACAAGAATTCCAGGAATGGGGGAGGGATTTAAGTCTGGGTGGAGCTGAGGGCCAAAGGTGAGCACAATATTAGGGCTGTGGCACTGAGACCCCTGAAAATAGGAAAATAAGCCAATTCTAATAAAAATTCCCTGGCATACTGGGTTGCCTGAATGCCCAGTATAAGAATGATTCTGACCAATAAAATTTAAGAGAAGCATGCTCAATAGCCCCATATGATCAATGATTTTATCATCAGGCAAGATGTAGGCCCATACCTGTCTTCAGGTTTGTAAGCAAGGTGATGTCCCTAGACACAGTGGTAAAGACTCAAATCCTAAGGAAATATTAAAGGGTGTTCCTTCCTCATCTGGATGAGTATATGTTGCCATTAATGTATACCACCGGCCCTTGGTCTAGCCAATCCACTAATTTTAGCAGTGGTGCATGAGAGACATAGGCCCAATACACATGTTCACAACTCACTGCAGAAGTACTGGCAAGCACTGCAATCATGGCCAAAAACAGATGTTCAGGTGTTTTAGGGGTTTTTGTACTGACCAGGGCTGCTTCTGCCTTGTGTGTCAACACCTTAATCTGACCCCATGCTGGTGGGGTCAAACTGGTTTTCTTATGATAAGGACGATGGTGTCATTGGTACTTCAAGCTTAGGTCTGCAAAGCTGTGTACTAAATCTTCTTTCTCAGGGTTGTGTTGTGTTGTTTTTGTCTCTCAGAGGGTTGGATGAGTCAAAGAGGACCCAGATGTTGCTGGTAGATCCATCTGTAATGATAGAAGCATACCCTTTCCCCTTATGGATCATTAGTCCTGGTCTTTATTGATTAAATTCTTTAAATCATCTGAGAATAGATACCAAAGTGGTGCTGGAGAGGTACAATGCCTTTCAGCTCTAGTGAAAGGTTCACTTTGAGGCAAATTTTAAAAAAATTAGAGGAAATAAGGTTAAAGCAAGAGTTTCCTTTGGGGATTCCCTGTTTTTTGTTTTTCAATAATTGAAGCTTAAGTGTTTTATGGGTGTGTAAACAGTTGGTATAAGTTGATTAAAGAATCTGACTTTAGTAAAGTTCCCTAATATTTTTCTAGTACTACACTGGCTTTTATAACTTGGCGTGGGGTAGTTTATCAGGGTGACAGGTTTTTACTAACCACATTTTACTCCAAATTATAATTTAAGCTTAATGTTTTAACTGCTAGTAACTGCATGGTCCCCTTTTTGGGTCTCTAACAGTATAGCCCCAAAAAGATTCTTAAAAGATTTAAATAGTTCGTCTAGGATGTTTAAAGGCAGGATCCATAAGAAGTCCCACTTATAGGTGGTCAGTGGCAGTTTTGTGATTGACAAACAAGTTACAAAAGCAGAACTAGCAGTTAGTGATTACAAATTGCACCAAGGCAAAGTAGGGTGGTTAAGTCCAAAGGATTGGTTGCAGACATCCTGGTGTTTAGGCAGGAGATGGGGGCAGTGCACCCAGCTTCAAGGCCTGGAGGTGGGAAAAGTCTCATCTTTAAGTTCTAGAAAAATATGACCTCCCCAAATCAGGGAAAGCATTGTTGAGCTTTTCATATAGCCTAGAGGTGGGATAGGCCATCCTTAGAATGCAGATGTTTAGTGTATCTATCCTGGTAAGCACTCTTGACTCAGCCCTTACCATTGAAATTTAACATTTGGCATAAATCTTAATACAAATGGTCAGGTTTTTAATAATTATCAGACCACAGTTTTATTTCCAGTGTCTTTACCTATGTTTCTCTGCTTTCCTGGTACTTGTTTGTCCCAGCTAAATTTTAATTTTCTTCTTCCTTGGTCTAATTAATAGCTTATCAGCTTAATTTTGATCTGGCCCTATTAATTTTACATTTTATTCTTAAACAAATGAATTTGTTTGGTGTCAGCCCAGAATTTACGGTCAATTAAGGCTTTAAGCAAACATAGAGCAATTTGGATTTAAACTATTTCTCACATTTTACAGCCTTAGGCTTTTATGTTCCATTAGTCCAAATGGCTGACAAGGTCTTCCCAGTTATGCATGTGTATAAACGATCATTCCGTGACCGCCAGCTCTGATCATTTTACAAGGGCCAAACATTATTGTCAAAGTCCCAGGAGTGCCTCTTTCTATAACATTTCCCTTGGTTGGTCAATGGACTTGAATTTTAGGGCCCGAGTGAAAGGATCTATCACATCCATCCCAGGGGACCACCTGAAGACAGGCAGGTAGAGGAGAAAGATTATTTCAAGCTTTACTAGAGGAGCCATATTTTCCCCAGAAAGAGAGCACATGACCAAAAGATGGGCATAATGTTTATATTCACAGCTCTGTTGTTCAATAAAAATAGGGGGTATTAGGCTGGGGCAGGGGGCTGGTGGGGGAAGAGATGGTAATGGGCAGAGGTGGTTTCTTCTGGAGCTACTTCCTGCTGTAAAGGGGCAAAGTAGTCAGGGGTCCCTGTTTCATTGCTCAAGCAAAGTAGTCAGGGTTCCCTGTTTCATTGTTAGCAGCCCAAGAGAGGAATATGCCATGGCGGGGATTGACTACCAGAAAGGGGGTATCAAAGACTTGAAATTGCCTTTTCTGTCTCAGATTGGAGACATAGCATGGCACCTGACTCCTGGCATCCTGGAGGAGGGGGGAGTATGACTTTTCCTGCTTTAGGTTCACAGTAACTTGAAGAGGAGGTAGCAGAAATATTTAAAGGTACCAGATCAAACAGACATCCGGAGCTCTTTTGGTTACTTCCTGCTGGACTGGGGGCATCAAGGAATCCCTCGAGCTGAGGTCCTTAGGGTCTGGGTCTGCACTGGGCAAGGCAGGACAGTGTAAGTAATGTCTCTGGTTGCTTGAAGGAACAGGAAGGGTGCTCTTGATTTGTTCCCAGATGGTATCCTAGGCAAGGGATGTTATCCTGTTGAGACTTTTGGAAAGAACAGGCAAAAAGCTGAAAGGTGACAAGGTCAGTTAATATGAATGACATAGGAAAACACACATGGGCCATGGGCCATAAATGTTCCATTTGGAGTATAAGCCCAATTGCCTTTAGGTGTCCCGACCCGCAGGACTTCAACCAGGGCAATGAACCTAAGCGAGAAGGAATGAAGGGACAAGAGACAGGAAGAAGGACAGCAAGACAAGGATTCTGATCAAGCTGCCAAATTTTATTTTTCACACAGGGGTATTTATATGCTTAGAATAAGGAAGCTTTTTCATAGGGCGTAGCAGCTGCAGGATGCTTGCTTAGGGCAATGTGAAAAGGTGGTCAATAGCAGCTACCTGGTCTTTGTTTGGGGCAGGATGCAAAGACCAGATTCTGTAAATAGCCTAGAGAGATGTTCCAGGAGATAGTCAAGCTTATCATGCAGAGGGACTCCCTGCAGGGCTCCCGACATTTAGGAAATTAGCAATTTTTCTAAATGTACTAGCACTGTAGCATCTTTTTTTCCTTTAGAATTCATCCAATTGTAAAGTAGCATAGAAGTCAACTTATATCTGAAAGACCCCAGACTCCTGGGATACTTTCGTCAATGGGAGGGCGCCCCAGAAACTCAGACTCTCCAGGCCAGGAGATGCTATAAGCAAGAGGAGTTTATTCAACATTTGCACAAAGGGTCTCTCTGCCCCGGCAAGGGAGAGAGCCCCGAGCAGTGGTTACAGGCATTCTTAAAGGCAAAATCCCCATGATTAGCATATAACACCAGGTGTCCCCAGGATTGGCCCATTTAAACGTCACTATGTACTCCAGCAATCATTTTTACCATGCGGGGAAGTTTATAACACTCTTTGTAAAACAGTTGGCTAGGGGAAAGTCTAGGGGGAGCGGTCACCCTAGAGGGGAGTTTACATAGTTACAGGCTTGTGATTGATTAACATTTGGCCTAGTTTGCTGGACTTGCCAGGTGGTCCTTATCTTGGGTCCCTATCTTGGGTCCCATTTAGCCACTTAGAGAATTTACTTGTTTGTTCTTTATCTATGACTACAGACCTAGTCCCGGAGCCCACATCTGGACTCCGAAACTTTTTACTCAATTCCTTATTTCCAGAAAGGGGGGTGGGGATGTTAGTGCTAGGGCGAGCAAGTTTACAAAAGCAAAATCAGCAGTTAGCAATTGTAAAATGTAATTCTAATTTTTAATCTTTCAATATCCTTTAGTCATACACCCCTTATGGTCTAACTTGTGGGGATTAACATTTACAGAACCAAGTATCTGAAGTAGCTTCTGTTTTACCCCAAATTAGCAGGCTTTTGGTCATGTGTGATGGAGCAAGGCTGGAGTCTGGAGAATTCTGTGGCATCTGTTGCACTTCCTGGTTACCTGCAAAAATTTCTACATATACTGGTTTTGCAGGCTGGTGCCATTGGTTTCACTCTGGTCCCTTGATCTTAAAGAGAGTTGATGGGTGCATGGGGAGAAAACCGAAAATTAAAACCTTAGCCTTAGTTTACTAGCCATGGTCAGAGGTACAATATTTAACTCTTATCATAGATGGACATAAAATGACATAAATCAAAGCCAACTTAATTACCAATTTCATTTACTTTGAAAAGGAATGCATCTTTTCTAACTGCTTTCCCAAGGCCTTTTAAAACTGCATGTTTTGTTTTGTTTGTTTGGGTTTTTTTGGTTTGGCTTATACTCAGGTCACAAAGTTTTAAAGCAATTTGGATTAAATCACAGCTTTCATTGACAAAGATTTTTAGTAAGCAGAGTACTTGGTAACCTTGAAATCATACTCATTTACATATAGACAAATAGACATGTTTTGCACAGATTATAGAGCGCGCTTAGATTTTAAAATCGGCCATTTAAGGTTTTCTGGAATTTTACTTTGCTTAATTATGATGGAACCCCGTGGTCAGTTTAAAACACAACTTTACCAACAACAAGTGACTTTTAGTAAATAAGAGACAAGGCACAGACACGTGGCATGATATAATGACACTGCTGGTCAGGTCAGGAGGCAGGGTTGCGGTAAGTCACAGAATCAAGTTGAGTTGGCATGAAATAGAATTGGCATGAAATAGCAGCTGAGCTTCTATGATGCCAAGATGGCGCATCCGCCTCATGGTCAATGCTAAAGAGGGCTGAAGATTCTGATAGTGAAGGTACATTGCTTCTGGTACACATTGAGCTTCAGGTTCCACTCCCACACACACACATACACACTATAAAGGCAGAGGATGGGTCCTGTAGAAGAGGGGGTGCCTCGCAGGGAGGCTGCAGAGAAGGGGGTGCCTCATAGAAGATGGGGACTTACAGGGGAGGTGGGGGTCCACAGAGGTTAAGACAGAATGAGAGTGAGTTCTACTTGCCCGAGCACTCACATAAGTGGAGTTTTAAATTTGGGGCCAACTTTGATTGTAAGGAAATTTAGTTCTGTATTTTCCATGGTAAGTGACTCTTCACTTAACTGGACTTAATTAGCTGGTGTTGGGCAGCAGGTAGATTGCTGGGTCAGGAGAAAATTACCTGGTTGGCCTCTGGCGATAGGAGTGTAGGATCTCAGGCTAGGTAGGTCCTCGGGAAGCTCAGCAGACCCCCAACCAAAGGGGAGGCAGGGGGCTGGGAAGGTGGTTCAGTGGTAGAGCGCTTGCCTTGCATGCCTGAGGCCCTGGGTTCAATTCCTCAGCACCACATAAGAAAAAAGCCAGAAGTGGCACTGTGGCTCAAGTGGTAGAGTGCTAGCCTTGAGCTGAAGCGCTGAGGGACAGCGCCCAGGCTCAGAGTTCAGGCACCACAACCGGACCCCAAAAAAAAAAAGAACTCAAAGTGGAGGCAGGGATCAGTTCCACCAGGGAACCTATCCCTGTAGAGCCACCAATGAAAGGATCTGTCACATCCATCCCAGGGGACCACCTAGATGCAGGCAGGCACAGGAGAAAGATTATTTCAAGCTTTACTGGAGGAGTCATATTTCCCCCAGAAAGAGAGCACATGGCAGCCTCTGCTATTTAGGTAGCAGCAGGGTCTGGGGTAGGAAGTGAGGTAGATGGGAGTTCAGGTGGGTCTGGGCAGAGAGAGGGAGGGGCCAGCTGTAAAGTGGGAACTCCAGGGCTGGGAGGAGCTCAGGTCTGGGTGGAGCTGAGGACCAAAAGGTGGGCATAATGCTTACACTGAGCGCTCTTCCTCAGCTCTCCAGCTCAAGTCTTCACTCTGCCACTTTGGGCTCCAAGGCAATTCTGCCTGCTTTTTGATACTGCTGGCTGATTAGAAATAACAGTCTCACAGGGCTCTTTTTCTGCCTGGGCTTGCTTTGAACTGCAGTTTGCAAATCGCAGGTCAATCAGTAGAAAAGACCACTTACTCTAATAAAAACGACAAGGTGGTCAACATAGAAGTAGGTTTTTAAGCATGCTCTTACCGGAGCTTATTAAAAGCCAAAGTTACACCTCGCAAACCTCTAAGACTTCTCTATTCTTTTCTGTAGGCCTGCTAGAACCTGTTACAGAAATCCTAGAAGAGCAAACTAAAATGACAATTAAGCAATCATTTTGGTAGCCTTAACTTTTCTTTTGCCACTTTGAAATGAACATTTCAAATTTTCAAATGAACTTTCAAATTTTATATCCAGGAATACATTCTTTGTTTTTAAAAGCCTTTTACTAACTCCTGCTTTAACACTTTATACATCAGTTTTAATTTTCATTTGAATGACCCTTTAAAATCTTAAGGCACTAAGCACACTCCCTAGAAAACAAATCTTTAGGAAATTTTGAAACCAAATAGCAGTTTTCCTTAATGCAAGAACTGCAAATGCCAAAACTGTACCAAGAATCCAAACATAACATCCTTTTGTCTTTTAAAACATACCCAATTGTAAAATAGCATTAAAACTGAATTATATCACACATGTTAATATCTAGCAATGCTGATCACATCATCATACCACTCACTTTACCATCATGTTTCCAGCATTCAGCTGCAAGGAGAAGAAACAGGACAAAGGCCATTTGGGCCCTCCTATGGAATAGGCTGATATTTATCATACTCCTTACAGGTAGATCAGTTGCCTTTGTGCCAGCTTGTTTCCTCCCACCATGCATGTGCTGCTGAGCTGCACTTCTGTTACCCCTCACCTCCAAAGACAGGTTTTTTTTTTTAATTGGCTAGAAGCTTTTCTTTCCTTTTTCTCTTGGTTTTAAACTGATACCCAAGCAGCTGTAGTGGGGAGGGGCAGTGAGACCACTCAGTCGGCAGTGAAAATATAAAAGATTTTATTGAGTGAAAAGTGCTGATGTGCCACTGCACCTGGAGTTGGGATCCCAGGAAACAGCCCTGAGTGCCAGCCCATATGGGCTTTTAAGCATTTTGGGCTAAGTCAAGGAAAGAGGGAGGCTGGGTGTTGGTTTTAGCCAATGATTGTTACAAGAAATGCACACCTTAAATTTAAATTTCCCGCCAAGGTTTTGCTTGTGGGAAGCAGGAGAATAGAACAAAGGGTGGTGATGGTTCCACTGGGTTAGGGCTCCCATTGCTCAGAAAACAGCAGAAGCAGAGTTACAGAGTTAGAGAGTTATGAAGTTAGAGTTACAGTTACTAGCTAAATGAGTTACCAGGGAAGTCTTATTCATAACACACATTTATATCTTAAAATAATTCATTATCCATGTTACACAATCCAAGTCAAATATCATATTCCATCTTTATATCTTACACCATATCATTCCCCCCTTTTGTTTTGTCAGGGGTCAAATCCTTGACCTCTGAGTATCCTTAGCTAGGGGCATATATTGGGAACAC
Organism: Dipodomys ordii; assembly: GCF_000151885.1. Classification (NCBI taxonomy): domain Eukaryota; kingdom Metazoa; phylum Chordata; class Mammalia; order Rodentia; family Heteromyidae; genus Dipodomys; species Dipodomys ordii. Next base: position 105,925 of record NW_012267261.1, read on the forward strand.
AGGGCCATGAGTTTTACAGAACTATTACGGTCATGGATATGTTCAGTTATGCATTTTAGTGTACAAAGTACTTTACATACTTATTTATTTGGTACCATTTCTGGGGCTTGAACTCAGGACCTGAGTGCAGTTCCTGAGCTTTTACCTTCATGTCTAGTGCTCTACCACTTGAACCACAGCACTACTTTCAGCTTTTTCTGCTTATGTGGTGCTGAGGAATCAAACCCAGGGCCTCATGCATGCAAGGCTAATTACCACTGAGCTACCTTCCCAGCCCCCCTATTTTTTTTTTCCTTTTTAAATCAGTGTGTTTACCAGGCATGGTCCCACTGTCCAGACTATTAAAGAAGCTTTGATAAATTTGAGGATCATCACCGGTTGTCCTCACTGGCACACAGGTCCTCTCTTACTTTGGCTAAAGTATCTCTAATTATATCAGATGGGTTTGTATAAAAGCAGCAGACCTTTCCTAAGGCCATGTATAAACCTTGTTCCATGAAAAGGAAGTCTGGTTCCCAGCCATTTTACAGGATTACCTCTGCCAATGAGACTACCTGTCTTTTTAGCCAAGAAGGTCTTTGAATGCTTCTAAGACTACCTCAGTGCTTAGTTCTCTGAAGGTGTTATATCCAGCTATCAGGGCTGGCATTCCCCATGCTGTGGATCTTGCAATTCCTACTCTCACTAGCAGTTGACCTAAAAGTGAGGGCTGCTCGGTGAACTAAACCAGCGTCTAAGTTGAAATGGGCCCATCCTACCATACAGATAGACATAAAGAATAGTTTCACATCAGTGCACCAGTCCTGACTTTCTGTATATAAGCTCCATTTAAAGACATACTCATACCATTTGCTATGTACTTAAACTTTCTGGGGTTTGTCTTCTTCCCTTAAGAAGAATTTCAGGACAATCCTTACTTTTAAAATACTTTATTATTTAAAGGAAACCATTTTGTTTTATTAAAAATTCTTTTCCAAGGCTTTCTTTACTACTCTCTTTCTTTACAATTCCTTGAGCTTCTTTGTGGCTAGAGTTTAAAACTGCCCATTTCTCCATTGGCTCCTGGAACCAAGTTATCTCAGAGCTGCCTCAAGTTATCACTGGAGTGGAGAAGCTTGTTAGCTTTTAAGGCTGAGTGGCCCTGCTCTCATTCCTCTTACTACCTCCACTGATAAAGATCTCCTTTCCGCCATTGTTGGTAGTTGTCTGGTAGGGGAAGGAGATATAAGGGATATGGTATTCTGGGCTCACCAACAACCAATGAGACAGGGTCTAGTCTGGCGAGGTCTACACTTTTAACACCCACCCAGGAGGAAGAAAGTCATTACCATGCCAGAGCCAAACTGGGCTGTGACTATAGAGTGGATTTCCAGTTCCCTATGCCTTGAAGTGCTTAAGGCAAGCCAGTGACATTGTCCTTGCCCTTAATATCCACTGTGGGAGTAGAGAGGGTTACTGGATATCACCAAAAGAATGTTTCACAAGATCTTAGTTTCAGGAGACCCAAAGCAGCTTTCCACCGGGAAGCAGTCGTGAATGATGGAATCAGACAGGAGTCTAGTCCACTTTTACCATGGTGGAGGTGGTCAGGGTGATGATATAGATTTCCCCTCCAGATGACTGTCAGGCTCTCTTTGAACTTTACTCAGCTGCACCAGAGTGTCTCAGTGGCTCCAATGGATTGTTACACTTCTTGCTGGGCTGTAAATTTCCACATAGACTATGCATGACATAGGCTTGGCAGGCTGGTGTCCAGCTGGTCTTGAAGGCAACCTTTTAGGCAGTGGCCTGGGACAATGTACCAGATGACAACTTTTTTAAACTAGATATTCCTTTTGATAAGGCTAGGATTTTTCTAGATATACACAGAGGGCCCGGGCCTATACCACTATTTCCCATGCCTCTTCTTTCTGTCTATTCTGTCTCATTTTTCCAAAAATGACTCCGGTCCCCTGACCCTAAAAACGGATTGATGGGTGAAAGTCCACCTTCTGTAACTTTTTCAGGCTGACCAGGTGTGCTAACCCTGCCTAGCCAGGAACCTATAACCTTAGCCTATTTTACCAAGGGGTTGCCAGGATTAGATGTCACTAGAAACAATATTTTACTCCAGACTATAAATTATATACAGCATTTCACTTTTAGCAGCTGCACTGTCCCGACCCACAGGATGTCAACGAGGGCAGTGAACCTAAGCGAGAAGGAATGAAGGGACAAGAGACACGAAGAATGACAGCAAGACAGGGATTCTGATCAAGCTGCAAATTTTTATTTTTCACACAGGGCTATTTATATGCTTGGCATAAGGAAGCTTTTTCATTGGCCCAAGCAGCTGTAGGATGTTTGCTTAGGGCAAGGTGAAAAGGTGGTCGTTAGTAGCTGCAAGGTGTTTGCTTAGGGCAGGGTGAAAAGGTCGGATTCTGTAAACTCAGCCTCAAGATGTTCCAGTGAGATAGTCAAGCCTATCATGTTGAGAGACTCAACTTTTGGCTCCCGACATCTCCCCCTTTCTCATTTAGAAAACTGACCATCAATTGTTGGCTGCTCTTTTAAGGGGGTGACAGAGGCTCTGTTCCTCTAAGGGCCCAGGGTTTTTCTCCGCTCCCGAGCGATCGTCCTCACTCGGGGAGGGGAATTTTACAGGCCTTGGCATGTTTTTTGAGGAGACAGCTTGTGGGTATGCATGCCAACCGTCATGCAGCAGAACTTGCCACTCAGGGGTCTTGGGTTTTAGGATCTCGCCGATCCATCCCCCTGCAGTCTTACCTGCACCCTTGATTAGAGCATTTTTTCTTCCTCCCATAGGTGCATCCTCCCCCAAGCAGAGGGGACTATAGGAGGAGGGGTGAACCTATCCCTTATGGCAAGGACGCAATAGGTCTTGCCCGTTGAATGGTCAGGAGTTATGAATAAGGAGAAGGATTTTCTAAATAAGAAAAAAAGGGGGGGGGGCTTCCCACTGGAACAAGCTTATGGCCTGGGGTAAATCCTATATCTCAATGCCGTGGTCTGCCATATCAAGACGATGGTAATGAACCTGTATAGGCTTAGAAGCCAAGAGATTAATCTGTTATTTAATAAATTCAAACAGGAAGGTCCAAGTCTGGAGTTCTAGCTGCATCTGTAAGAGAAAAGGCATCATCCTCGGGGGAAGGTTTCTCCTGGGTTGTGATAAGCCATTCACCTGTTTTATCAAGCGTTCTGGCAGCCACCTTGGGGCTGCTTGTTCTTGATCTAAAATACAGGCTGAATCTCACCCCCAGATAAGAACAGGATCTGGGCCCTTCCATTTGCCTGTAAGGGGGTCTCGCCACATGACAGACAGATGCCTGTCAGCTGCCAAGTGGCCTTCATTGTCCAGAGTTAGAAAATTAAGGGCGAACAATGTGTGACTAAGGCGATCCCTAAGAATGGAAAATGAAAAGGCAGAGGCTTTGAGGCGAGTAAGCCAGGTTTTTAGGGTGTGGTGGGCTCGTTCTAAGATGCCCTGACCTTGGGGGTTATAGGGAATCCCAGTAGTATGACAAATCTGAAAAATAGCACAAAACTGTTTAAACTTGGCACTGGTATAGGCAGGGCCGTTGTCTGTCTTTATGTGGGCTGGTTTTCCCATTACAGAAAAGGCTAAAACAAGGTGAGAGAGAACATCTTCGGCAGTTTCTCCTGAGTGTGGTGAAGCAAAAACAAACCCGCTAAATGTGTCGATGGAGACATGTATATATCTTGTTTTTCCAAATTCAGGAAAATGGGTAACATCCATTTGCCAGATTTGATTAGGTAGCAGTCCACGGGGGTTAACACCCAGGTGTTGTACAGGAAGGAAGACAACACAGGCAGGGCATGCCTTTACTATTTCCCGTGCTTGTTGTCTAATAATTTTACAAAGCAATCGAAGACTCTGGGAATTTAGATGGTAGAGATTATGTAATTCTGTAGCCTTTTGGACAGACCCAACAAAAACCGGAAAAATGGAACGAGTGGCCGCATCAGCTTGAGCGTTACCCTGTGTAAGAGGGCCAGGGAGATTATAGGCAATCTGTGTAACAAACTGCTGGGCGATGGCCTCAGTAACTTGAGTTAAGGCATTTCATGCATTGGGAGTAAGCTTGAGAGGAGAGGAAGGGTCAGAATTGCCTTTTAAAATCTCATTAAGAGGCAAAAGCATGCTGGTGGGCAACCTTAGGTATGGCCTAAGCCATTGAATATCTCCAAGCAACTTTTGAAAATCATTAAGGGTGTGAAGATGGTTTAAATGAAGTTGAATTTGAGGAACCCGGATTTGATTATTTTGGAGTTCTAGACCCAAATAAGTATAGGGATCCTGTGTTTGAACTTTATCGGGGGCAACCTATAGTCCCAGGGCAGTAAGGGCTTTATAAAGGTCTAAATAGCAGTTTCTAAGTTCATGGGTGTCAGGTGCAGCAATCAACAAGTCATCCATATAACGTAATATATAGACGCACTGCCATCGTTTTCTCACAGGGTCCACTGCCTGGGCAACATATTTTTGACAAAGGCTAGGGCTATTAGCCATACCTTGGGGAAGTACCTTCCATTGAAATCTTTGCATGGGGCCTTGAAAGTTAATGCGAGGAAGGCTAAAGGCAAAATAGGGTCTGTCCTCAGGATGTAGGGGAATGGTAAAAAAAAAAAACAATCTTTTAAATCAATAACCATTTTGTAATAGTCCCTGGGAATAGCCACCGGTGTGGGAATGCCTGGCTGTAGAGCTCCCATTGGGCGCATAGCTTTATTAATGGCGCGTAGATCTTGTAATGGCGCCATTTGCCTGATTTTTTCTTGATAACAAAAATTGGAGTATTCCGTGGTGAAGTAGAGGGCTCTACATGGCCTGCCACCAACTGTTCCTGTACTAACATGGAGGCAGCCTCCAATTTTTCTTGGGTAAGAGGCCACTGATCCACCCACACAGGGGTTTGGGTTTCCCAAATGATTTTATCTGCATGGGGCACAGAAGGGTCAGGGGCCAATACTAAAAATCCAAATACCCAAGACCATGTTTATCTGTTTTTTGGGTAGCTTGGATGGGCTCAACGATTCCTTGTCCTGATTTTCCAAGACCCGTACCAGGGACAAAATCCATACGGAGCATTTGATGTGTAACCACAGAATTGGGACTAGCAAGGAAAACTTCCATCTGGATCAAGATATCCCAGCCCCATAGGTTAACAGGGAGGTCAGGAACAACAAAAGGAGTAACAGTTCCCCTATTGCCCTCTTTGTCAGTCCAGTTAAGAACCCTGGAGCTTACCAAAGGGTTTTTTGACTGCCCTATGCCTTTAAGGTCAGTTAGGGACGAGGTAAGGGGCCAACTTGGTGGCCAATATTTTTGGGAAATAACTGTGGCATCTGCACCAGTATCCAAAATTCCCTGAAACACCTTTCCTTCAATTCGCAAGGTGAGGGTGGGTCTTTTTTGAGTGATAGGCTGAACCCAATATGGATCAGAAGACCCCAAAGAAGCAGTTCCTCGCGGTGTGGTCTGAGCAGTAGAAGAACCCCCTGAATTTAATGGGAGCAGTACCAATTGTGCAAGCCTAGTTCCAGCTGGAATAGCTGCAATCCCATTAATGGCCATGGCCAAAATTTTTGTTTCTCCTGTGTAATCATTATCAATAATACCAGGAAAAACTTGGACACCTTGTAAGGTAGCAGAGGCTCTTCCAAAATAAGGGCACACATATGAGACGGAGGGGGTCCCAGGTTCCCAGTGGATATTATTTGAGGTCCTTGTACAGAGTCTAGTACTGTGTCGGTGGCAGCAGAGGTCCAGTCCTGCACTGCCTGGGGTTGCCCGCTGGAGGGAGGCAATTGTGGAGATAGGTGGGGGGCTTGTGTAGGAACGGGAGTTTGGGAGGGGACAAAACCTATCACCCCTGGGCTTGTCTTGGGGATAGTCAGGGCCAGGAGCTGGCCCCGAGGGAAGTTTCCTGAAAAATGAGAGAATGGGCTGTCCAAGGGCATTTGTTTTGGATCTACATTCGTTGGCCCAATGACAGCCCTTACCACATTTGGGACAAAGACTGGCAGGAAGTGGTATACCTGTAGCTTTGGAGGGCACTGCCCCTTGGTCATGTGCAAAGTGACCAGGTTGTTTACAATTAAAGCAAGTATGCAAGCCGGGGACTGAACCTTGAAATGCCTTGGTAAAAGCAGCACCTATGGTGAGCCCCATGACGTGAACGGTCCCTACTCCAGCACAAAGCCTGACGAACTCAGAGAGGTCACCCTTGTTTGTATGTGGCCAGAGGATATCTTGACATGCCGGATTGGCATTTTCAAAGGCAAGATGTTTAACAAAGGCACTTTCACTTTCACTCGGCCCAAGAAGCCTTTCTGCAGCCAAGTTAAGCCGCCAGACAAAGTCACTGTAGGGTTCCTCTGACCCCTGTCTAACTTTTGCCAGGGAAGTAGTAGCCGATCCCTTTTGAGGGAGACGCTTCCAAGCATAAAGGCTAGCATTTTGAATTTGTGCCAAAAGTCCGGTAGGAAAGCGCGCTTGTTTAGCATTGGTATCAAAGGGTGCATTACCCAAAAGTTTAGTATAGGTCCAGGTTTTTGAAGATGTTTTAGCCAATTTTTTTTGCGCGGTCTCTCTACATTGTTCCTTAAAGTCCGCATTCCATAAAAGAAAATCACCCCCACTAAGGGTGGCACGGGCCAGAAACTTCCAATCATTAGGGGTGAGCAGCGTGCACTTTGGTTTTCTAATAAGGCTAACGTATAAGGGGCAGTCGGGCCATATTGGGCACATGCATTTTTAAGCTTTTCAACAAACCGAAGGATAAGCTTCTTATACTCTTGTTGGCCTTTTTTCTGGGTGGGTTGTTCCTCTTCATCCCCAGTATCCTGTTCCTCATCCTCCTTTTCCTCCTCTTCTGATTCGTCCTCCTCACCCTCTGAGGTCCTATCTGTCTGTCTCCGAGTTACTGGAAAGGCAAGAACTGATTGATGGCGTGATCTAACCTTAATTTTATTAGGTGGTTTTGGCGTATTGGCCAAGGCCAGTGTGCAGAGTTCATAATCAAGGGACCGCAGTTCTTTTAAAAGTTGAAGGTGTTCTCGCCTATGTTGAATCGTCTTGCATAAAGGGGCCAGGTTAGGAAAAGGGGGGGAAGAAAAAACATCTGGATCTGGAGGGGCAGTGGGCCCTTGAAGGGCCGGGCCACAAAAGGAACGTGGTGCATAGGAGGGGAGCGGAATATTTGAGGTAGAGGGTTTAGTCTGAGGTGGGGGTGACTGAGTAAGAGGGGCCGAGAGGCATGTTGGAGAACCTCCTCTCCCGTTTTTACAAGTTTTAAAATTCCACTATCAAATAGAGAACATTTTAAAATGTCATTAATCAAATTCCAATAGGAAAAGATGGTAGCAGGAACCTTTTCCTAACCAAAGATTTCATAATAATCTGTTAAACAATCTCCTACTCTTTGCCATCTTTTTGCATCTATGATTCCTTCAAAGGGGAACCAAGGACACAAGTCCTCTATGAATGAGAAAAATTAAAATCCTTTTTCTTAACCCGAGTTCCCCATGTCTTGAAGGCCTCCTTGAGGTCTGACAGAAATAGACCATGTGACGATATTGCTTGTTCCATGGTGGGTCACTCACCGTGCGTCGTCCTCTCCTCCTGGATCTGTCTCTCGGCGGGGGGGGGCTGTCGAGGTGATCTCGTACTGTACTTGGCCAAGTTTTCCCGGAGAATGGCGTTCCTTCCTTAGTCAGAGGCTCGTGCCCCACGTTGGGCGCCAGTTGTCCCGACCCACAGGACGTCAACGAGGGCAGTGAACCTAAGCGAGAAGGAATGAAGGGACAAGAGACACGAAGAATGACAGCAAGACAGGGATTCTGATCAAGCTGCAAATTTTTATTTTTCACACAGGGGTATTTATATGCTTGGAATAAGGAAGCTTTTTCATTGGCCCAAGCAGCTGTAGGATGTTTTCTTAGGGCAGTGTGAAAAGGTGGTCGTTAGCAGCTACAGGGTGTTTGTTTGGGGCAGGATGAAAAGACCAGATTCTGTAAACAGCTTCAAGATGTTCCAGTGAGATAGTCAAGCCTATCATGTTAAGAGACTCAACTTTTGGCTCCCGACAGCCACACAAGTACACACAAAGACAAGGAATGGACACACATGTGGCCACACAGACAAGAAACCAGATCTGATGTGAAATAAGCCAGACTTAGATTAGAACCAGATTCAAACTCAAACTCCTGCTCAGTTACACCCTACAGGGCAAATGAGAGCCTGGGGTGTCCCCCTGGGACCTCTGACTCTGAGATTAACGCTGCGTCCAGCTTTCTCAGGAGTCTCCCAAATGTGCGCACTACACAAATGGACTCACCTCTGGAGGTTTGCAAACTTTTTGCTCCACGACTCCAACAGCAAAAAGGCAGGTGCTTCCAAACATGCAAACGAGCAGCTCAGCCTAGGTATAGCCCATAGTCAGCGGAATCTAAGAACAAAAAGGCAGGGTGCCTCCAAACATGTAAACGGGCAGCCTGGCCTCAATGGGAGCTGGTGGCCAGCCAGAACCCCCTTACCCAGAGGGTCATCATGCCATCAGATCTCGCTGGGGCCTCCAGAATGTAGTGGGGAGGGTCAGTGAGACCACTCAGTCCACAGTGACAATGTAAAAGATTTTATTGAGCGAAAAGTGCTGATGTGCCAGGACTGCACCTGGAGTTGGGATCCCAGGAAACAACCCTGAGTGCCTGCCCATATGGGCTTTTAAGCATTTTGGGCTAAGTTGAGGAAAGGGGGAGGCTGGGTGTTGGTTTTAGCCAATGATTATTACAAGAAATGCACACCTTAAGTTTAAATTTCCCGCCAAGGTTTTGCTTGTGGGAAGCAGAATAGAACAAAGGGTGGTGATGGGCCACAGGGTTAGGGCTCCCATTGCTCAGAAAACAGCAGAAGCAGTTAGAGAGTTGCAGGGTTATAGAGTTACAGAGTTACAATTCCATCTTTACATCCTCCACCATATCACAGCTTTAAATAGACTGAACAGGTAAAGTCCTTTAACAGTGGTAACAGTGGTAATATTAAAATTTCTAATAGTTATCCCCAAATTTTAGTCAAGGAATATAAATACCAAATTCACAATGCTGTTTGCTAAGCCAGGTAACTTGATTACAGTGTAAATGACATCATGCATTTCAAAACATAGATTTTAGAATACCAAATTTCCTGATTTTTAAATTAAGAATCCTTAAAAAGCCTTTTAAACAATGCAATAACTTTTTAGAACTTTTAGTAACATCCAATCCACACGACCTTTTAGAATTTCAAGGCTAGACTCAAATCTTTGACAGCATACTGACAGTTTTTATCTCAAACATGTTCACACACATGCAATCACACTCACATAGATCTTAAAGTGTGCAAAAATGATAATTAGTTGTATGTACACTTTTGAAACCTTTAGTAGCACAAGATATTTTTGCAGTCTTTACTCTTGCAGATGACAAATGTTTAAAATGAAACCTTGTAACTAAATACCTTTCCTAGGTCATCATTTTTTTCCAGGGCTTGCTCATTTTGCCATAAATCTCACCAATTACCATTTTGAATACCTTTAGTTAGAGGAAGGCTGGAAGAGGGTCACTTAAAACTGAACTGGCCTGACTCTGCCTTTAACCCAAGAGCACTTTACAACTTTCCTCACTGCCAGGACCAGCTCTGAACCAAGCTGAACCAAGCTCTCAGTTCCCTGAACCTTTCCTCTGGCAGTCTCCACAGGGAGAAAGCACAGCCTAAGGCTTGTATTCAGGTGATCTCAGAATTTTCAAGACAACTCAGACTACAGCTTCCATTGACAAAGATCTTTTAGCAAGCAAAATACTCAACAATCTTAAAACTATGACCGTTTTACACATTTTATATAGACAGACAGGCATACAGACAAATATGTTTGTGCACAAATTGTAGAGCATGCTTAGATTTTAATACCGGCCATTTAAGATTTTTTTGAATTTTAACGGTGGTATTTTGCCTAATTATGATTGAACCACGTGGTCAGTTATAAAACAAAACTACCAGCAACAAAAACTTTTCAGCAGACAGGAGACAGGACACAGAGACACATAGCATACCATAACAAGAACAGAAGAACTGTTTTGCTATGTCTTCTCCTTAAAGTGATGAAGTAATCAATGTTTCAAACAACAGTTTCTTTATCCTCTTCTATTCACCTCCATGATGTCATGAAGGAAAGCCCATGTCACCCAAAACTGAGGGTCAATGTTCTCTCCCTGCCTGTGAGCTCTCTTTAAATTGTTCTTCACTTTCTGCCATACTTCTTCATCCTTCATTAGGGAACCAAGGATTATATTCACAAACCATGCTGAGACATTCTAGAAGTTGTCCTTTAGACAACTTTGCTCCACTTCTCTTAAGAAAGTGGTAAACTAGATTGACAAATGCTGAGCTCGACTTTCCGATTGTCCCATAATGAAATGAATTTCACTCACCTCCTTCTATGGGACACCGTGTTCTTCTAGCAGAACTTTCTCTACTTCCAGTGCCTGTTCTGGGCACCGCTTGTTGCTGTTCATACAGCGGGATCTGGGGACACGATGTCTGGACATGCCGGTATAGACAGTTTATTGAAACATCACATGCTTATATATAGCAAACAAGTAGGAGAAGTAAATCTTCAGTCAGAGGGGAGCATTAATCTTAAACCGTTTTATGGGAATACAGACAATGAGAGTTTAATTTTAAGTCAGTAAGCAGGACAAAGCTAATCCTTGTCAACAAATGTGGACCAGTTCCAGTAATCAAGGTTGTGAAAGTAGGTAAAGCATGGGTGAATACACAAAGGGGGTCTTGAGGCATTGTTCTATGGGGTTAACTAGGAGAAGCATGAATGGCACTTCCCACAAACCATCACCTGAGTCTGGCACTGGGTGCAGAACCTTTTTCCTGCATGGAGGAAGGGATGTCCCTTCTTCCCCCAGAGGAATGCATGCCTGCATGCACCCTCATGGCACGCAGGAGCTCAGATGGGGTTACGTGGGTTGATGCCTCCCACACTGGACTGCAGAGCAAGAATAGTCAGGAAAGGTTGGGGCATAGGGAACTTCTGACCACTTGCTGTTTCATTTCATTGTGAAAAGTTGTTTATCTAATTGGTATTGGAGGCAAATGAAGGTAGAGGAGGTGACATAACTTCAAGGCTTTTAGATTCTTGATGAGACAGCCATTGGGAAAGAGTACCAGCATTGAAATTTGGGAACAAAGACTGAAACCCTATTTATAATATTCCTCAATCAAAGTATTCAGTCAAGGCCAAAATCCTTTGGTCAGTGAAAGGACATTTGCACTTTATTTCAAAAGGGACCGCCTGAGGTCTGGACCACTTCTGAATAGAGGGCACTATCAAATCTGTAGAATCCCAGCTCCTATAAATATATTTCCTGCAAATATATCTACCGGCAAGGATTCTTTATTAGCTGTGGTGACTATGCCCTACTCATCAGGTAGTAAAGCATAGCAATCATGCTTTCTCACTTCGTGACTTATATAATATAGCAAAGAGGTCATGCACAGATAGCAGTGTACAGAAAGAGCCGCGTGCAGGTGGCTGGTGTACGTGACAAATAGCAGTTTCCAGTAAAACAAAAAACATCCAAAAACATCTATTTACTCTAACACCTTTCACACCTCCCAAGTTCCCTATTTACTAAGTCTAAGACCAAACTATCTTCTGGGTTTCTAGGCTTTTCCTGAATTCTGCTATATTTCAGTAACCTGATGTTTAAATTGTTTATTATTTTATTCTTTACTTTGGGTCTTTACCTCTGGAATTTCTCTTTCATGCTTTGCTTATTTTCAATAATTAATAATTTTGTTCTATCTCTGATTTCACATTTTACATTCCCCACTTCCCCTTTCCACAGATATCAAATCATTGATAGATGGGTCCTACATCTTCCTGTCTAGCCAGGGGTGTATAACAAGCCTGCATGTGTAGTACCATGAGTTTTGTGGCCTGGACTCACTCCCTGATGTAATGATTAAGGCAATTGAGTATGCAGGGTCCTACTGCTAGAGTGAGAATCATAAGGCTGTTGGGCCTGCCAGGGAAGTGATCAGTGTGGTAAGCAGTTGGTAACCAAGAGAACAGGTACTGATACCAGCAATCAGACTCGTGCCTCCTTCTTTACCTCCTTTTTTAGATTATTCCAGGGCAAGACTTTCTCTCATAACTCCTGACTGATTAGCAGAAAAGCAACACATTTCCCAAAGATGTACAAAGGCTGCATTGCTTCATGAAGACTTTGGAAAATTACCTCCTCCAATAAGTCTACCTGGATTTCCAACTGGGAAATAGGGTCTTTAAGTGACCAGTGTCTATATCTAGCTCAGCACTTAATTCTCTAAAAATCATTGTGTCCAACTATAAGGGCTGATGTTCCCATGGGGCAGATCCTGCAATTCCTAATCCCACTAGTATGGAACTAAAATGGGGACTGCTTTACTGATCCTTTTCTTTCTCCAGGCTCTAACTAAACCAGCATCTAGGTGGATGTGGGCCAGTCCTTCCTCCCCACCAAACAGATAGACATAGCTCCACATTAGTGTGCCAATGATGACGCTATGTGTATCATAACCAATGTAATTATATACCAACTTTACTTACAAGCTTCATTTTTTAAAGATATACCATTTGCTACATACTTAAACTTTTTGGGGTTTGTCTTCCTCGCTTTTTCTACTTTAGAATAAGCAATTTAAAACAATCCTTACTTTTCAAACCCTTTCTTATCCAGAGGAAACAATTTTTTTGCTTCCTCAAATCCTTTCCTGAGTCTTTCTCTATAGAAGGAGATGCAAAGGATATGGTATCCTAGGCTCACCCACATCCAGTGAAACAGGGGCCAGTCTGCTGGGACTGCTGCTCCTAAATCCATACCCAGGAGAAACAGGCGATTATCATACCAGAGCCAATCAAGGCTATGACTATAGAGTGGATTTCTCCAGTTACCCATGCTTGAAATTCCTAAGGCAGGCCATTGATGTTGTCCTTGCCCTCAATATCCACAGAGAAGGTGATTAGGTATCACTGAAAGAATGTCCCATAAAATCTTAGTTTTAGCAAATCCAAAGCAGCTTTCCACTGGGAAGCAGTCGTGTGTGATGGAGTCAGGCAGGAGTCGAATCCACTTTCACTAAGGCTAATGATGTAGATTTCCCTCCAGATGTGAGTCAGGCTGCCTTCACTTTACCCAAAAGTGTGGGCAATAATAGCAGCATCAGCAGGGTCTTTCAGCAGCTCTACTAGATTGGCACACCTCCTGCTGGGCTGCAAATTTGTACACAAGACTGGTTAAGGATATATTACATCGGCTTAGGCAGTGGCCTAAGACAGTTAATCAGAGTGACACTTTTTTTAAACTAGATATTTCTGCTTAATAAGGTTAGGACTTCCTAGGCAGATATAGAAGACTTTGGCCTTGTAAGCATCTCCGAAAAGTGTGGTGTCCACACTTGCCCACTTGTTACCATATTTCCCATGTCTTTTTCTGCCTCATTTTCCAAATAATGACTCTGGCCCATTGGTCTGAAAAAGGGGAAGTTAATGGGTGAAGATCCATCTTCTGCAACTTCTTCAAGCTGACCCAGGGGTGTTGGTCCTACTTAACCAGGAACATATAACCTTAGCCTCTTTTACCAAGGGATTGCCAGGATTAGATGTCATTAAGAACAATAGTTTACTTTAAACTGGAAATTTATATAACATTAACAACTACACAGACCTTTCCTTGGGCTATAGCAGTATAGCTTGTTTAGTAGCACCTCTGGTTTGCAAAAGCATTTTTCTGGCTGGCTAAGGAAAGTTGATCTCTAGTGACCCTGACAATGCCTAATTTACCTGTGCACTAAGCTCCCCAACTCAAGGCTAGCACTCTGCCACTTTGAGCCCAAAGCAACTCAGCTTTTTAGCACTCTGCTGGCAAATTAGAGATGACAGTCTCACAGAGACCTTTCTCTTCCTGGGCTGGCTTTGAACTGCAGTTTTCAGATCAGCGAGTCTTACAAAAGACCACTTAACTCATTTAAAAGCAACAAGGTGGTTCTTATAGTTTCTAAGCATGTTCTTACCTGGAACTTGAGGGCCAAAAGTTCTATCTGACAAACTTGTAAGAATCTTGTCCCTCTCTGAGGACCTCCCTACAATTGTTACTGAAAACTTACCAGGCAAACTGGAATAGCAATTAAACAATCATTCTAGTAGTCTTAATTTTTCTTTTAGCACTTTGAAACACTTAGGACAATTTTATATTTAGGAACCCATTCCTGATTTTTAAAGTCTTTTTCTGCTTTGGCAATGGTAAACAAACCTTTACAGATCAATCTTGAGACTGCAGAGGGCTACTTCCCAGGGTCCCCTGCTGGGAGGACCGGGAACTCTTACCTCTTGAGGATGAGATGGTCAATGGCACATGCAGGAGACAAAATGGCAAATGGCCCTGCCTAGAGTTCATGATAGAAGTTAGGTAGCAAAAGAAGGGTAGAATAATGAACTTAAATGGCAAATAGCCTCTGATCTGGAGGTCTGGAGAAGAGTATAGTCAGAAGGGGAAAGAGAAATTCCAGTGATCTTACAACTGAGTTTACCAGTCAAGATAATATAGGTCTAGGTCAAGACCTAACCTCCCTTACCTGGCAGTTAGGCAGTAAGAGCCAAGGGTTCCAGGTCATGTCTGGCCACCATATAGCAAAAGCAGGAGAGACTAACTGGCTCTCAGGAAGCTGCTGAGGAGGAAGGAAAAAGAGGGGGAGAGACAGGAGGGATGGACAGAGTCCTCTGCAAGGGTGAGAGTCCTCCAGGGAACTCTGTCCCAGGCTTTGGCACCATTTAACATGCCTCATTTTCCCTAATCTATCCTTCCTCACTTCATTCCTGAAGCGAATCAAGCTTTTCTCTTGATTCCTTCCTTAAATAGGCATTAAAGCGGTTTAGACAGAGGAGACAATGCCTTTGATGGTGACAAAAAAGTCTTCATACTTAAATTTATGTTAATTAGCCTTAGTTTTTTATAGTGAAGAGAACTGAAATAAAAACATCCTCAAAAGAATTTTTTAGGAGTCTAAATCCATGTCCTGTATTTTTAACTTCCATCAACTACAATTTACAAGGAAACAATTTTTAGGGAAAAGGACAAATTCAAAAGGTGAGAAGAATGAAAGCAAACAAAGATACCAACCTCAACAGACTACATCAACTTTAATAAAAGTAATGGAAGTTAAAGAGGGATGCCAGGGAGATGCTAAGGAGAGTCAGGAGACATGAGGCATACCAGGGGGCAGGGGTGAAGGGACTGAAGTAGACTCCTGGGTGGAGGTTGGGTTTGAATGTGGCTGGAGGGTACAGAAAGTTTGGGGACATGCTTTGCAAGTTTGTGGTTTCAGCCTGAAGTCATTTATGCAGGCCTGGTTCCAGGAACATGTGCAAACCACTAAGCAGATCTCAGTTCAGCTAGGTGTGGCCTGTTTGGGAAAACTGTTGCCTGTTACACAGAATGGTGGGAGAGTGGGCTTTCACATTTTGAGATCACAGATTCCTATCAACAATTTTTTAAGTAGACACACATTGGTCTTTATCATCAGGTAAAGTTTAAGAGGAAAAAAAAACCCTTTAATTAAAAGTAGTCACACATCAGCCTGTTTGCTTATAAAGAACTAAGCGGTATAAATTAGGTTTTATATTGCAACGAATATCTAATTAGAGAGAGATAAATTCAAACATTCTTTTCCCTTAAATCAATACAAAAAATAATATTTGCCAAAGGCAAGGCAAAGCCCAGTATAGGTGCTATTTCCTTACCCTTTAAATGAAACCACTATGGAAAACTATTTCCAGAGACTGTATCTATATGAAATACAGAAACATGTAAACAAAAGTCTACAATTATTTTACCAAGACAATTCTCAAACAAAATGAAGACAAATTTAAGACTTTTCTGTGGATTGTTATTGGCAAGAAAGTGGCAAAGTTAGGCAAGAAAGCAAAAAGGAGAAAAAAAAAGAAACAAAAAAAGCAAACTTTTCTTAACTGTGGATGTTCTCAAAGCCATTATGATAATCTCCACCTCCTGTAATGTCCTTTACTGATTACCAAAGAACTGTACCAGATGCAGATGAGGGATTGTGAAGTTTCCCTTTGAAAGTAGGGATTCTTCTATGATTGAAGTCAATCACAGAATAAGAATTGACTTTATCACAGAATAAGAATTTCTGGACAAGTTATAATGGACATAAGGCCTCCTTGGTTTCTGTTCCAGTCTCAGTTCTGGCTCACACTCTGTACCATTCCTTCCTCTCATTTTAGGTTTTGCTGTTTATTATTTTCACCACTGAGTTTATCTCTGGATGGAATAAACTGTTTTTACTTGCTGACTTCGTCATCACTCTCTTCTTTTTTTTGGGGGGGGGTCCACTTGTGGGGCCTGAGCTCTGGCCTGGGTGCTGACCCTCACTTCTTCAGCTCAAGGCTAGCGCTCTACCACTTGAGCCACAGCGCCACTTCTGGCTTTTTTTCTTTTTGCTTATGTGGTGCTGAGGAATTGAACCCAGTGCCTCATGCATGCAAGGCAAGCACTCTACCACTGAGCCACCTTCCCAGCCCCTTGTCACTCTCCTGATCAGGAGAGCTGTCAGTATATGACCCGACATTCCTCCTCCATGGGTTCATTTCTTCCTTGATTTTCTTCTATGTGACTTGTTGGATCTGTACCAACTCATTATAGGTTTAGTATTTCCTTTGTCCCCTCATTACTGTGGTGCTATGTTAGGTGTCCATGAGTTGATTTTTGTAATTTTATTCTTTAAATAGTGCTATCACTTGACACAGTCTTTGCCGGTTTTGCTTGGTTGGTTTTGTTCTAAGACAGAATTTTACTAGTTAGCCCAGGCTGGCCATGAACATTAAATTGTTATGTCTTAGCCCCCTGCATGTTGGGAATACAGTCATTTGTCACCTTGCCTACTGGTTTTAGGCTTGAGAATTGTTGTATACTGATTGTTAGAGTATACCTCACTTTGTCAGAAAACCTAATGTAGACATCCAGGTAAAAAGAACAAAGAAAAGGTTTATTGCCAGCAAAGAAACTGGTAAGACCCCTTCTCACAAGAGAAGTGTCAGCTATTATCTGAGATGACCTATATAACCAATTGAGACTAGCGGGATATAGGAGACAGAGACTCTGGTATGGACTTGAGGACCAGAGGCTATATCAAGACAGACTGGGATTTATGGCTACTGCTCAGGTAGTAGATAAGGGGTCCTGTAGCTTCCCATACCTGAAGATCACTCTAAGGGGTTCTTGCTGCCTTATATGGTTGGTGGTAGCTGCCCTAGAAAAGTGCCATCTTAAAGTAAAGGGAGGTTGGAGACTATGTACTGCCTTTACTAAATGAGTGTAGTGTTGCTTAGGAAAGGAGAATAGTAAGCTATAGGAAGGGAGCTCATTGGGCTAACATTCCCAACTCTTTGGTTCAATAATTGAACCAGGGGTACCAGGTCAAGATTATGGCTGAAGGTCGTTTTCTCTGGAGCTGCTTCCTGCTGAGAAGGGGGGGGGTGAAGTAGTCAGTGGGGAACATTTGACTGGGTACCCTTCTATGTTGGGTCTTCGTTTGTCCCACGGAAGACAGACGGGGTTCAAGGAAAGGTAAGTGCACCATTCACCCGTTCCCCAGCCTGCCTTAGCCTCAGAGACAGTCAGACGCAGCGGGGAGTCAAGTCAAGCAGAAACTCGTTTATTACCACACAGCAAGCACTTTTAAAGCAAAAAAAATCATGCGGCATGGAAGGGGAGGAAAAGGAACCAACCAATCACTGTAAAGGTCACCCCATCATGCGCTTAAGTTCTCTATATTATCCCTGCTGTCCGCAAGCTGTTCACGCACTGACATCACTTTGCCTGATCATTGCATCTAGTCAGATGTTAATGTAAACAACTTGGGCTCTGCCCACTCAATTTCCTCTCAGTGCCATCTTTGCTGCCCATGTGCCCCACAGATTCCCCCTTTTTGTTTTAATGGCAGACCAACCCCTTTGCTGAGGTTCGGGTCAGGGAACATCTCATGAGGTTCTCCTGTCTGGCACCTCTTTTTTTCTGAGGTTCGCCTAAAGTAGGGGGTAATCTTCAGCACTGGGCTTATCATAATGGATGTAGAGAGCCACGAATTGGATCTCTTGAGCTCTATCCTTTTTGATATAACCGCAACCCCCACATCTGCCCACCTCCCAGTTAGTTATCCTTTTCCCCTCCTCTGTAAAGGTTATTTTAACAGGATTGCATTGGTCAGAAGAGCATCAGCCATGCAGGGGGTTTGAGGCAAGTCTGGGGGGCAAGATTCATCGGACAAGGATAGAGCCCTTGTGCGTGATCCAAGAGCCCATCCCAGTTACCTCATATCCCCTCCTAGCACAGTAATAAACATCAGCCCCACCACAGTTAGAAATGTCTGAAGCAGTTCAATTACTTCTGGGCATATATAAAAATCAGTATCTTGTAAGGTCGCCCTCTTTAAAACATGGGAGCAGCCTGGCTATTGGGGGTCCCACACATGAGGCACAGTGCATCCTCATGGGCCCTCCCACACTCAGGCTGTCAATCTCCAACATCCCAGAATCCTCTAGCCAGGTCACAGAGGTCAAAATTAAGGTCAGTCCACCAGGTCGAAGGGACAGCTTCTCTTGTGGTGCTATTGATGATTTCTTCATTACCAGTGCTGATTACTGCCCAGGTTACCTGTTGAGGTTGATGTGGATTCCGTAGGGCCATTGCTGGGATTGGGAGGGTCAGGACAGCCAACAGCTGGAGTATCACCATCTGCGATTGTTAAGCAACATAAGAGCTTCTCAAGGGCTGGTTGCACTTGGGGATGGTTAATAGTTATCTTTTTAGTTTTCCTTCTTTTAAACACAAGCTACCATCACCATAGCTGTTTTCTTTCCTTGTTGATTAATTTATCCTTGGGCATCCTCCTGTATAGAGGAAATGGGTAAAAACTTAAGGATCCTGGCTGGGATCTAAATGGGGGCTGTCTCCCCTATGGGAAAAACGCATCCAAATCCTCTGCCCATGGTAACTAGGAGGTCAGGTCCTGTCCATTGTTGTGTCAGAGGGTCCTTCCACCTGACTTTCGCTTGGGGCTTAGGGTTTAGTTGGCCCTAATGCTTCTGAAATCTGGATTCAGTTGCCCCTTTTGAAAAATTTAAAATGTTAATGGTAAATAAAACTATCTGTAACTGTATATGGGGGCTAGCTCCCCTTTTTTATTTTAATCATTGCTCCTTAAGACATTGGTGATTTCTTTCTATAATTGCTTGGCCTTGGGGATTATAGGGAATTCCTGTAGTATGATTAATATGCCATCTATCAAAAAACTCTGACATTGCTTTACTAACAAAACAGGGTTCATTATTTGTTTTATCTTGTGCTGGTAGACCCAAGGTGGGCATTGAAGAAAATATGCTTGTAAATGCTTAGTTTTTTTCTCCTGTAAGTGCTGTGGCCCAGCATGCTCCTGAGTAGGTATCTATAGAGACAAAGACATATTTAAGCTTACCAAAGGCTGGGAAATGAGTAACATCAGTTTGCAGAGGACATTGGGTTTGAGGCATTTGGGATTTACCCTGGTGGTTGTAATGGGGGTACTTTAAAAAAGGGCTGGCATGTTTTGCAGGTATGTACTATCCTTTTGAGGTCCTTTACAGGAATCTGAGGGAATTTATGTTGAAGACCTCTCCAGTTGATGTGGGTTAAACCATGTAAATAGGTGGCCTCTTGTAATGTTAATGCTGGTGGGCCTACAGCCAACTGGTCCACCCAATTATTGCCCTGGATAAAGTCCCAGGAAGTTCTGAATGCCCTCTCAAATGTTGAATATGAATAGGGGCTCCCCGTCCTTCTAATAGGCTATTAAGGGTAACCATAAGGGGGGAAATAGGGTTTTCATCCAGCTTGATATGTGCTTGGGGAATATGAGGGAGCAAATTAATCATATATAGGCTATCAGAATATAAATTAAAGGGTTTTTAATGTCCTGAAGGGCCATAATTACAGTGAGCATTTCTTTATATTGTGCTGACCCTTGTCAAGGTTGAAATCTTTATTGGCTCGGGGTCTTTTGTTGCTCCTCAAAGGCTGCATACGCAGAGCCTATTGGTGCCTGGGGAGGGCACCAGGAATAGGCGTAGGAGAAAACAAGGCATTTTGAGGGGAAGTCACCATAACATGATGGTCCATTTGGATGGCCCGTAATGGCAGTCAGCATGGCCTAGAAACCCCTCCAAGGAGAGAGCAAGACGAGCATTGGCTCAAATGAGCCACTGAATGTCTGTCTGCCATCCGAAAAGGAAAAACAATGAAGTGAGGGTTGAGGCCATAATGCTTGGGTCCTTCCCTTGACGATAGCATCGGCAAGTTGGTCTGCCTGAGAGTACACCCAAGGTGAGTGTGAATCCATTCTAATGGCTCCCCCTCTTGAGTTAAAACTGCAGAAATCAATGTAACACCTGCAAACAACCAAAGGGATATGGGCTCAAAAATAGAATACCTCCTCAGGGAAACTTCATCCAGCGCTTTTTGGAACTGTGAAAATATTGCCCGATGGCTGTCCGTAATTGTGATAACTTCTTGGGACATTCTATCTTTTAGTAGGGCAAATAAAGGCACAAGACTACCTTTAGGGACGGGAACCCACAGCAATAGCCAATTGATTTCCCCTAAAAGAGTTTGAAATTGGGTTAGGGTCAGAGAGGCTGGGATATCCAGCAAAGGCTTAAGGGGGCTGGCCTGAGTCGAGGTAAGGTGGGATCCGAGCACCTTAAAAGGAAGTATCTTTTGAATTTCATTGAGGGCTCTGGTAAAATCCCCCTTTTTTAATATGGCGAGAACCTGGGCCAGAAGGCCCTCCAGGCGGCCCAGGTTTTGGTGCCCCAGAATTATATCATCCATGTAGGCATAGGCAAGGGAGGTATCTGAACCCAGCATAGGTCCTAAAAGTGGGGCCAAGTATTGTTGGCAAAAGACCAGACTATTGGCCATTCCCGGTCGCAGCACCATCCATTCGAACCTCTGATCAGGCTGGGGCAAATTAAAAGAAGGGATGGAAAAGGCGAACTTCTCGCAGTCATCAGGATGCAGTGGGATAGAAGAAAAACAATCTTTAATATCAATCACAACCAAGGTATATTCTGAAGGTATAGCGGAGTCCAGGGCATACCTCTTAGGGGCCTTCCTACTAGCTCCATCCTTTACCGTACATAGGTCTTGGAGCATACGCCAGGCCCTGGATGCTTTTTAGATAACAAATACGGACTCATAGGACTCATAGAGGGGCATATGTGCCCAAGGTTTATCTGTTCCTCCACCAAAAGGTGGAGGGCTGCAAGTTTAGGTTTGGTCAATGGCCACTGCTCCACTCAGATTGGGGTTCCCGGCTTCCACCTAATGGGAGGTACTCGGGGGGCAGTGGCCTTTAGGATTGGGGGTGCACCCGAGACGGTCCCTTATGTTCCTCTCTGTAATTATGAAAGCTAAAAAAATCCTTTTCCTTAACTCCCTCTAGATCCCATTTAAGCCTTTGTGGTTCTTCTTCATCCAGAATATTGTCATAGAATGCTTGATGGTAGTGACCACGGCATCCATTTGTCTTAGCATGTCCTGCCCTAGTAAATTGGCGGTGAGGTTTTTTGCCACTAAAGGGCATATCTTTCCCTGCTCTCCATCTGGGCTAGTCCATTTCATAAGGGAGACCATCTCTTTGTACTGGGAGTTGGCCCCTACTCCCAATATTGGGGGCCCGGGTGCAAGCTTCCAGTCCGAGGGCACTTCCTCCTCCCTGAGTAAGGTTTGATCTGCCCCTGTGTCAATTAGGCAGTGAAATCACTTCCCGCCTATAAAAACACTCATTTTAGTGCAGAGTCCTTCCACCAGGGTGACGGTCCAATGGGCCTGGGTCGTCCTGACATGGGGCTGCCTGGGCCTTACAGCAGAGGGGGTTCTTTGAGTTAATGGGGCTGGAGAATGCCACTACCCTAGTTTAAAGGCTTCTCATCCAAATCAAATTTGGATGGACAGTCCTTTTTCCAATGGTACCCCTTCCTGCATCTGGGACGGCATAGGGGGCTGTTTGGACCCCCCAGGCCAGCTGGGGGGGGGTTATTGTGAATAGTCCCTCTTAAAGTTCCCCTCCTGTCCACATTTAAAACAAGTCTCCCTCCCTGATGGCTTTGTGGTCCCTTGGCCCTGGGCTACCAGTGCCTGGGTGATAGCCTACAGTCATTGATGTCTGAGCTTGTAAAGCTAAAGTTAGTGATTGGGACAGGTGCTGTTGCGTTCCCACATCCTGCGAAGCCACCACCCATCTGCTCAGGGAACTCTCTCTCAATCCTGCACAGGCCATGTAGTGGTCTACATACATCCCTTCCCAAATCAGTAGCTTTACAAATTGATCCCGGAGGTCCCCCACTGGCAGCTTATGATGAACACTCTGTTGGACTCGGTCTATAAAATCAGGTAGAGGCTCACCCAGTTTTTGTCTCACTCCTGTGTTATGGGGGACTCAGTGGGCCCTTCATCTAGTTGTACCAAGCAGCAAGTCCTGCCTGCCTTACCTGATCATGATATAGACCAGGTATTGCAGCCTGTTGGACACCAGTGGAGTACCCTTCCCCTGTCCCTGTTAACATGGTGTATGTAATAGGTATTGTGGGTTGAACCTGCTGGTTATTCTCCGCCTGCACTCTGCATTCTTCCTTAAAGAAGGCACAACATTTAATAAACTGAGAACTGGTGAGGATGGCTTTGGCCACATCCAGCCAGTCCTTAGGGACACACGGGTGATAAGCAATGTCCTGTAATAGGGTTTGGGCCCAAGGAGAGTTCGGGCCATCCTGTGCCACCTCCTTGCAGAGCTCTTTAAGATCCTTAGCTTCACATGGATACCATTCCAAGGGCCTGTTAGCTCCTGGTGCCAGATTGACAGGATATACTTGAGGAAGTGGATCCTGTGGCCTAGGGTCTGGGCTCCCGGGTGGCCCTTCCTTTACAGGGTAGGCCTCCACGTAGGATACTTCCCTGGCCCTAGGCCCTTCTGTGGAAGGTCAGTCATAGGGATCCAGGTCTCGCAGGTCCCTCTGTAGGGCTACATAGCAAGTACTTTTAAAGCAAAAACCACGCGGCATGGAAGGGGAGGAAAAGGAACCAACCAATCACTGTAAAGGTCACCCCGTCATGCACTTAAGCTCTCTATACTATCCCTGCTGGCCATTAGCTGTTCACGCACTGACGTCACTGTGCCTGATCATTGCATCCAATCAGATTTTAACATAAACAACTCGGGCTCTGCCCGCTCAACTTCCTCTCAGCACCATCTTTACTGCTTATGTGCCCCACACTCCTAGGAGCATTTGATTGGCGACTGCTTGGTGAAAAGTCTGATCTTTCCCATGAAGATGTTCCACATGCACTTGAGCAGGCAAGGCACAATCAGTATAAGGCAAAACATTGCAGTTAAAGGACCCAAGATAGGCATGAGCCAGGGAGTAAGCCACCCAACTAGGTCCCATCCCCTTTATTTTGTTGGATATTTTTTGCAAGTTCTTGAGATGCATTATTTGTTCTTTAATGGCATAGCTCTTATTAGTTAAAACAGCATGTGTTTTTAACCTCCTTGCACCCTTGATGCTGGAGTAAGGTTAGGTAACTGATGGCAGCACAGTTGTTAAGGATAGCCTGCCTATGTTCCTGTTTTTGATTCAACAATGCAATGGCAGAGGAGCTATAGTTAATGCTTTTTGCCACTATGCTTGTCAAACATATGACACCCTTACAGGCTCCTAGCACCAGCCCTGGTATTCCCATCAAGGAGAAAGTGAGGGCAATGTTGTGTTTTAGATAGTAAGTATAATTTATCAATACAGTTCTCACCCAGCACTAGACCTCTTGTTTCACTGGTCTGCTGAAGCTGGAAGAGCTCCTTGTGGGGTAGTACAATAGCTAGATGGCTTAGGCAGCATCAGGAGTTACAAAACAGATTGGCAAGGGGATATAGTTAAAAGTATAACTCTCACAGGTAAAAGTATAACTGTCACAGCCATTAGGTAAGGAGATGTGTTTATAGTTGACAGAAGTTCTCTATGGTGCAATATTGAACCTGAGCCACGAGTGTTGTTTTCAGGCATTATAATCCAGGGGCGTAGTAGTGATGGTGGTGGTGGTGGTGTATACCATTAGAACATCCTCCAGTTTGTTGTGTGAGGACTTTTCCCAAGTGTAGGAGTCAGCATAGACAGGTTAGGTGTGACCCGAGGAGATATTAAGTTTTGTAAATCTGACACAGATTTGTACACCAGAAGCAGGTAGGATCTGAGCACATGTCCCATTTGCAGTTCGTGCCTCAGACAAAAGCTTTAGAGGTATTAGTCATGTGGGCCAGGGGAAACCAGATGTTATAATGCATGCAGTCCTGTGAGGACTCCGAGGAAGAAGTTCCTCCATATTGTAAAACACAGCTGTTTAGGGAAAGCAGAGGATTATAGCCTGAGATAGTAAAGACATTACAGCCATTGTAGGGAGTTGTAAGAAATGCAAGAATTAGGAGGAGATGAAGAATATGGTATTTTAGGTTACTAATATTTGGTCAAGTGAGAGCTAGTTTGGTGTGTAAAGGTAAATTTTGAAGGGTGTGAAGTCCATAAAGTCTCCTTGGAAATTAAGTCATGCACCAGATCAAATAGGTGGGCAAGGTTAATAGGTTAATAGGAGAGTAATTTCTCTGTAGAGTATATGGGAAGAGATAAAAGTGATCCAGAAAGAGATCTGTCAGGTCATGGTCTGTGAGACCTGGAAGGGGGAGGGGTTGAGAAATCAGAGGTGGAGGTAGAAATGGGAACCTCTGGGGAAGGCTGGAGGGAGAGCTCTTTGGCCTTGAGGGGGAGAATTTAGCATGTGGTTTAAGGGCTTAAGTATAGAGGCAGAGAGGGGAGTGGGAGAGGATTTTTAGTCTGGAGGCAGAGAGAATGAAGAAGTGAGAAGTCCTGGAGGTGCTCTGTTTTTCCAAGCATCCACAATAGTTGTATAAATCCCAAATAATGATGGGGTTAAAGGTGCCTTAAGTGCTTTGGATTGGCTCCCTAGGTCATAATCAGGCCCAGGCCATGCTCAGTTGTACAGATCAACGGCCTTAAATGCCGGCATTTAAGGCCAGGAGCTAGGTAGAGAGAGAGCATATTGGCCAGTATGCATCCCAAGGGGGAGTCAGATGGGATCTTAGACTGAGAATTACCCATAGGTGAATTGATCTAAGACCAAAACAACTCGAACATTCCGGGAATGTCTCATCTTAGGGGAAATATGGATGGACAGAGAAGAAAGAATTTCACCAAACCCCTGTGTCTGGAAACTAAACTGGCCTTTAGTCAGAATCTCACAGCAGCTTGGTATCTGGATTTTTGGTTAAGAGGAAACCAGCACTGTGAGACTGAATAAAAGAGAAAAGAATGACACCATAGGAATCTCAAGTCCACTTGCCGCATGTAGATGAGTGAAGGCTGGTGAATTGGATGTGGGAGAGCACTCTGGGGCAGGAGGAGACTGCATGGTGGCTGTGTCCTGCTGGCAAAGTCTTGGCCTCTGGGGTCATAACACTTGGGATGAGAGGATGACTACCATAGAGGCAATGGAAAACTGGACCCCTCAGAACAGCTATGACCCTCCAGTGAGGGTGCAGGGCGCAAATTCACCGAGATAAACTTAGTTCCTGGTCAATATACCAATATTAGGCTATATTAAACTTTGCCAGAAAACCACAGGCATCCATGTACAAAGAACAAAGAAATGGGTTGTTACCAGTAAAGACAGGCAAGACCACTTCTCACAAGAGAGGAGTGAAAAGAAATGCTGGCTGAGGTGACCATACCCAACTGAGGCTAGCAGGGGTTAGGAGGCGGAGACCCTGGTGTGGAGATGTGGATGTGGACCAGGGACTTCATCATGGCTGACTAGGATTTATAGTTGCTGTTCAAGTAGTAGATAAGGGTCCTGCAGCTGCCCAGACCTGAAGGTTACTCTAAGGGGATCTTGTTGCCTTATATGCTGGTAGCTGCCCCAGAAAAGTGTCATCTCAAGGTAAAGGGAGGGGGGAAGCTGACTATTTGCTGCCTTTACTAAATGGGCCTAGTGTTGCTTAGGAAAGGAGTATGCTAAGCCATGGGAAGGAAGCTCATTGGGGTAATACTGATTTACCAATTTTTGTATAGATCGTACTTTTATGTTGGAAATGAAGACTATTTTTAAGCACAGGATATGAGGTTTCTTCATGTTTTTCACTGGACATTTTGAAGTTTTGTTACTTATGTTTAGATCTACAATGTGTTATGTACTCACTTTTTTGTATAAGAGTAATTATAGATTTTTCTTTTTCAAATATATGTTCAATTAGTCTGACCAATTTATTGTCATTGTAAAATTATTTGGTATTTAATTTATTTTAACACAATGATATGAAATACTTTCATATCTTTTCATTGAAAACTTGTAGTTTAGTGATCTATGTTTAGACATACAGTGTGTTTTGAATTCATCTGATACATAAGTTGAGACATAAAGTAACTTTTAAAAATATGTAACCAACTAGTGGGACATCATTTATTATAAAATTATTTAATACTCAACTTACTTTTTCAAAATTAACTGATATAATCATTCTGGGAAAACATTTAGAGGATTTGGAGACAACTTTAATTAAAAGTTTATAAAAGGTTTACTTCATTTAGTTATTTTCTTTAGTAGGTTTTGGGTAGTTTGAATTTTTCAAGAGATTGTTATTTTATTTGCTTTGTTGAATTTACAGCTGTCTCTTTTTGTTATATGTGACCCATATACAACAGCTTTATAATTTTAACCTCTAAGGAGTAATTATTTCTCTTGCATGCAAAAGTTTAGATATATTAAAGAACAGAAGAAAAGAAATACAGTTTCTGATATTTACCTAAGTAATTACAATTTGTTACATTTTTTTGTTGTTGTTTAGGAAGTTCCAGTTTTTCTTCTGGTATCAATTTCCAGTATCATTCAGTAATTGATTTATTTTATTTTAAACTCATGTCTAAGAATGTCTTCTCCATTCCCTTTATTCATGAAGTATATTTTCTGTGGCTATATAATCTTTGTTGAAAGTTCTTTTATTTCAGCTTTATAAAGTTGTCCTATTACACTTTATTACCCATGGTTTCTGATGAGAAATACTTAATTGCTATTCTTCTGTATTTACTGGGTTAGTTTGGGCATGATTTTATGGTTAGTAATACTATGTACTTATATAGTTTATTTAAAATAACTGGTTTTCACAGTTTAATTATTATGTGACCAAAAGTAAGTTAAAGATGTACCTTTCATCAAACAAGAGGAAATTTATTATTAGTAATAATATTTCTTTAATTTTTTCCTGTACTAATCATTTTCTTTTCTTTTTGGAACTCTAATACCTGAATGCTATAATTTTGAGTTAAATGAACCTAGAAATGCTATTCATGTTTTTACTGCTGTTGTTAACGATTAAATAATTTCAGCTGACCTGAATCAGTGATTCATCAGTCTGTATTCTTTCATCTCCATTTTACCACTAAGAACAATTCAGTATTTTTAGCTAAATTGTATTTTCAGTTCCCAAATTTTCTTTTTCTTTTTGTTTTATATAGCTTCTACTTTTTTGTAAACATGCCTGTCTTCATAGTCATTTCTCAAGAGGTTTATCCCTTCCTTCAAAGGCATAAGAGTAGTAATGGCACCTGTATCTGCTAATTGTCCCTTGTTGAGTTGTAAGTTTTCCTGGTTACTTTGTATAATGTTTTATATTTTGTATATTTTGAATATATTTTAAGTCTTGAGAGCTTATTAAAATTCTCTGAAGAAAAACATTAAGCTGTTTTCATTTGGATCACAAGTGCAATCTTCCTTCTGTGGTTATGGTTCTATTGTTATTTAGTCTTCACATTCTTAATGCTGCTATATGGATATGGATGTATGCTGTATCTTCTATTTGTGATTCACCAAAGGGCCAGCCCTCATCTAGCCTGTCCTAGGCTATCCTCTGCAGATGATTCTCAAAGACTTTGCTATTCTACTTCGTATTTCTTTCATATAATGTCATCTCTTGGATGAGCCTTTGACTTTATGCATAGATTAAAAAGTTGTTCTTTCTGGTTCCCTTGTCTCTATGACTTCTCCTGTACCTTGTAAGACTAATAGAATTTTTGTCCTGTACACCTGATAAAGGAGGCTTATCTTCACTGCACTATTTACAATTCTCTTGACCAAGTCCGCCACTCCAGGAAACTTCCAAAAGAACAAAAGAGAAATGTTACAGAAACCCCTCTATATGTTATTAAAATATGCTTTTATGTCCTGTCTGTGAGAACGTTTTGTTTCAGAGTTTGTAGATGCTTTCACATTCTTTTCATCACAGAAGTGAAGTTACACCATCAGATCAGATTTAATTTTTTTAAATAAGTAATTTATGTATGAATTTTTCCCCAGAGACTTGTATTACCTGGCAAAGAAAATTAACACTTTACCTCACTAACTCAAAGTAAAAGCATTATTATTTTTCAAAACATATATGTTATAAAATGATATCCATTTGTGACTTTAATAGTTCCATTTATTGCAGCTTTCAGGTATGTTGTAAATTAAATAGCTTTTCAGGCTTACTGAACATTTTCACTTTAACATCATTTGTATAAGATTTTTTTTTTTGGTCGGGCATGGGGTTTGAACTTAGGGCCTGGGTGCTGTCTCTGAGCTTTTGTGCTGAAGGCTAGCACTCCACTACTTTGAGCTATACCCTCACTTCTGGTTTTTTGATGGTTATTTAGAAATAAGAGTCGCACAGACTTTCTTACCCCAGCTGGATTCAAACCAGAGTCCTCAGATCTCAGCCTCCTGAATAGTTAGGATTACAGGTATGAGCCACCAGCACCTGACTAAGAAAATATACTTTGATTCTAAAGATCGTAATCATTATATAAATTTTTAGTCAGAACACAACTTACTCTGTTGTATCCTCCATATAACAAACAGGTTTGAGGGGCTGGGAAGGTGCCTCAGTGGTAGAGTGCTTGCCTTGCATGCATGAAGCCCTGGGTTCGATTCCTCAGCACCACATAAGCAAAAAGAAAAAAAGCCGGAAGTGGCACTGTGGCTCAAGTGGTAGAGCGCTATCCTTGAGCTGAAGAGCTGAGGGATAGCGCCCAGGCCCAGAGTTCAGGCCCCATGACTGGACCCCCCTCCAAAACAAACAAACAAACAACAACCAAAAAAAACAGGTTTGAGCTGGTAAAAGTAAATAGCTTTTTTTCCCTGAAGATCTTTGGTCTCATCATGCTATCTCAATTTTGTTCATTCTCTTTATTCTAGTAGTTACAAAGAGATTCTGTTGGCTGATAGCATTATGATTTTCTTATATACATATATATCATGTATTTTAAATTATCTTTAAGTATTTGTGAAAAGGGTTTCAATTCAATATGTCAGTTTAAGAGTACAATGCATACTGATCAAATTCACAGCTTCTATAATTGTCCCAACTTATCTCAAGTTACCTGGTTCCTTTTTCAAATTGAATATTATAATGTATTTGTCTACTCTTTCTTTATTGATTCATCTCTCTGAGCCTGATTTATTTCAAACAACATAATTTCTTCTAGATCCATCCAGTTTTCTAAAAATAACATTAATAGTTGGTATTTTTCCTGATAGATGAGTAAAATTAAAGTGTGTGTGTGACTCTTAGACTGCCATTCTTCTATAACTTGCTTATAGTAATTAGTACAACAATAACCAAATGACATGTAATACAAATTATTTTAATATATTTTGACATGTAATCTTTGAATAAATGCCTAAGTTGGTATTATTCAAGATCACTGGATCTTAATGTAGTTCTATATTTACATTTTTGAGGAAACACAAAGCTGCCTTCCATACTGGTTGTAACTACTTTATATTCTCAACAAGAGTGTAATAGGGTTATTTTTCTTCTCACCAGGAGTTACTAGTTTTCTCGATGATGGCCAATTCTCTCTCCACTTTGTTCAGCCCCTATAATTCTACTCAGAAGCTCCTGTCTCTGGCAATTAGGCTATCAGGTCTGACATTAAAGTTTTTGGTGTATTTGCATTATTATTAGTACAAGGTTATAGAGAGGGATCCAGTTTCAGGCTTTTGCATATGGTTGTCCTGATTTTCTAGAACTTGTTGAAGATGCTGTCTTTTTCCCACATATATTTTTGGCTCCTTTGTCTAATATGAGATGGTTTGTAGGTAATACATTTTTGTTACTGAGTCTTCTAGTCTGTACCATTGTTTTTTAAATGTTTTTTGTGGCAGTTATCACTGAAATACAGTGATAACTATAACTGGGGGTTTTGTTTTTGTACAGGATTGCTGTATTTTAAGCCTTTTGTGATTCTGTATGAAATTTTGGATTGTTTTCTTCATCTCTGTGAAGATTTACATGGAGATTTTTATGTATGTTGAATTGAATTTATAGATCACCTTTGGTAATAGGGCCCTCTTCATAGTATTAATTCTACCAATTCATAAACAAAGGAGGCTCTTCATCCTGGTATCTTATTCAAAGTTTTATCATTTTTTGTTGTAGAGGTCCTTCACTTCGTTGTTTAGGTGTATACACACACATATATAGTCATTTATTTATTTTTATTATAGTCCTGGGGCTTGAAGTTTGAATTTGAGCACTGTCCCTGAACTCCTTTTTTGCTCAAGGCTAGGGCCCTACCACATGATCCACAATGCTACTTCCAGTTTTTTCTGAGATTAATTTCTGGCTTCAAACCATGATTCTTCAATAGCAGCTTCCTGAATAGTTAGGATTCTAAGCATGAGCCATAGGTGCCTAGATGTTTTAAATTGTTTTTTTTTCTTTATTGAGATTAAGTGATTACATAAATTTCACAAAATTCACAGTATTGTGGGTTAGTGAAACTTATTAAAAGTCACAAATACATGGGGGCACTTTGTCATTATCATGGTCTGTAAAGCTCTACAAACTTTGACACTACAGCTATTTTTCCCAAATCAGGTAATGTGTACATTCTTTCCTTTTGCTTAGTTGTAAGGCAGTCCCTCTTTCTTTCTCATTCTTTTCTTCCCTTTGCTGTGCTTGAGTTGCTTAGTTCACTTCCATCAATGTCCAGTGCAGCTGATGGGCCCCTCTGCTGTATTTTTTCCCCTGTTTTCCTCTGATTCTCTGCCCTCCTCGTAGCTTCCCTCAGATATGCACATGTATATACCATATATGAGGTCAAAAACATGGAGTCATCTAGAAATGATAAGTCCTTTGTTTATTGAGTCCTGTTTTTTTTTTTTTGTCGGTCGTGGGGCTTGAACTCTGGGCCTGAGTGCTGTCCCTCAGCTCTTCAGCTCAAGCCAAGCGCTCTACCACTTGAGCTACAGCGCCACTTCCGGTTTTCTGGTGGTTTATTGGAGATAGGAGTCTCACGGTCTCTCCTGCCCGGGCTGGCTTTGAACCATGATCCTCAGATCTCAGCCTCCTGAGTAGCTAGGATTACAGGCGTGAGCCACCAGCGCCCGGCTTTGAGTCCTGTTTATTTTTCATATCTATTTGCATTTTGGTTTTAACATTTGCATACCAGAGAGACCATGTGCAATTTGTCTCTCTGATCATGGCTTACCTCTCTCAACATGATTTGTCCTAGTTTGATCCATTTCCCTGTGAATGCCATTATTT
Source organism: Dipodomys ordii (assembly GCF_000151885.1). Lineage (NCBI taxonomy): Eukaryota > Metazoa > Chordata > Mammalia > Rodentia > Heteromyidae > Dipodomys > Dipodomys ordii. The sequence goes on from NW_012267261.1 coordinate 137,741, forward strand.
TGTCCTTTTTAATAGCTGGATAATATTACATTGTATATAGGTACCATAATTTTTAGGTCCATTCATCTGTAATGGGGCATCTGGGTTGTTTCTGTATCTTGGCTATTGTGAACAGTGCAGCAATGAACATGGAGGTGCATGTGTACTTGTGTCCAAGTTCCTGTTGGCCAGGGTAGATGCTTAGCTGGGTCATATAGGGAAGGTCTATATTTCGCTTTCTGAAGAACCTCCAGACTTCTTTCCAGAGTTGTTGTATTAGTTTACATTCCCACCAGCAGTGCAATAGGGTTCCTCTTTCTCTGCATCCCCTCCAGCATTTGTCGTTGGCTGATTTTAGAATATGGCCATTCTGACTGGGGTAAGGTGGTATCTCAGGGTGGTTTTTATTTGCATTTCCTTTACAGCCAGAGATAATGAACATTTCCTCATGTGTTTCTTTGCCATTTTTATCTCTTCTTCTGAGAAGTTGTCGGGTCTTTGTCCGTCCCATGGAAGATGGACAGGGTCCAAGGAGAGGTAAGTGCGCCGTTCGCCCCCTTTCCCCAGCCTCCCTTAGCCTCAGAGACAGATGCAGCGGGAAGTCAAGTCAAGCAGGAACTTGTTTATTACCACACAGCAAGCACTTTTTAAAGCAAAAACACGTTGCATGGAAGAGGAGGAAAAGGAACCAACCAATCACTGTAGAGGTCACCCTATCATGCTCCTAAGCTTTCTATACTTTCCCTGCTGTCCACGAGCTGTTCACAAACTGATGTCACTTTGCCTGGTTGTGGTTCCCAGTCAGATTTTAACATAAACAACTTGGGCTCTGCCCACTCAACTCCCTCTCAGCTCCATCTTTGCTGCCCATGTGCCCTACAAGAAGTCTCTCTTTAGATCCCTTGCCCATTTACTGATTGTTTTGTGAGATTTGGGAGGGATTAGTTTCTTGAGTTCCCTGTATATAATGGATATTAATTTGCCTGATATATTGCTGGAAAATATCTTTTCCAAGTCAGTTTAGATGTGCAGAAACTTTTTGTTTTAAAGTAGGTCAAGTCTCTCTCCAATTTGTTGTGACCCTGGGACCTCTGTTCAGGAAGTTCCAGCCTGTGCCTATAAGTTCTAGTGTCTCTCCTACTCTACCCTGCAGTAGTTTCAGAGTTTTCAGGTTCGATGTTGAGGTCTTTAATCCATTTTGAGTTGATGTTAGTGCATGGTGACAGGCTGGGTCCACTTTTAGTTTTATGTAGTGCCCATGTCGCAGGTCCCCCACCAAGAAGACCACCGAGAGTCAGATGTTCTGAAATGCAAAAGCAAGGTTTTATTAGATGGGCTGCAGTTTGGGCCTCATCCTACACTCCGACACAGCGGAGCCTAGGAGGAGAGCCCTGAGCTAAAGATTTGCAGGGCTTATAAAGGCAAACAACCAGGTGTTTTCATTACCACCATGTGTTGCTAATTGGTGGTCTAGGTTTGCTCACAGGATTTGCTTAAACAAGCAACAAATGGTCACTGCCTCAAAAATGGAGTTAACACTTCATTCCCCCCTTGACTTATGGTCCTGAGACACAATCTTGTGGCTCCGGCCCAAAACTAAACTCCAACAACTCTCCATCTTGAACGGGTATAGTCCCTCTCTGACCTTAGCCATGTTGTCTTTTGCTATTCCTGAATGGTTAACGTAAAAACAACACTCTTCCTCCTAGGGCAGCACAAAGTTCCCCTTGTACTGAGTGGCTCCCAGGAGTTCTGCAAATGATCAACAATACCAATAACAATCAGTCCACTTTTCTTGAGGCTTATGCGGAGTGGTTGGGTAGGATGCTTGGAGACTTCCCATGTTTCCCCATGGTCCTCCAGGGCAAAGGGGTCAGCCGGTCTGGTGTGGGAGCAGTGGATCCAAGCAGCAGTGCCGTCCACCTTAAGGGCAGTAGGTGTAGCCAGTAGCACCATGTAAGGTCCCTTCCACAGTGGTTCCAAAGATCTCAAGTTGTGCCTTCAAACAAGCACCCAGTACCCTGGTTTAAACAAATGGGGAGTAGGAATAGAAGCAAAGTCGTATAATGCTCTAAGCTGGGGCCACACATTTTTGTGGACAAGCTGTCGATAGTCAAGTTTACATAGAAATTCAATATCACTCAAATCAGCAAGCAATTCAGTCTGAAGACTAGGGATAATGGGTGGAGGGTATCCATACATTATTTCAAAAGGAGTAAAGCCAAGCTGATAGGGTGAATTTTTTACTCTAAACAGGGCAAAAGGAAGGAGAGATACTCAAGTCTGCACCAGTCTCGAAGGCCAATTTAGTTAAGGTCTCTTTAAGAGTCCGATTCATTCTTTCTACCTGCCCTGAACTCTGGAGTCTACAAGCACAGTGCAATTTCCAATCTGTCCCCAGTGCCATGGCTATTCCCTGACTTACTTTTGAGATGAAGGCTGGTCCATTGTCTGACCCTATGGTGGATGGGAAGCCATACCTGGGTAGGATTTCTTCCAGGATCTTCTTAGCCACGACGTTCGCGGTCTCATGCTTTGTTGGGTAAGCTTCAACCCATCCTGAAAAGGTGTCTACAAAACCTAGCAAATACTTATATCCAAATTTTCCAGTTTTAATTTCTGTGAAATCTACTTCCCAATACACACCTGGCCTATCTCCACGGAGGCGAGCTCCTTTTGTAACCGGTTGATTGGGGGCTTTGGTGAGCTGACAGGCTTTACAATTTTTAACAATGTCCTCAGTGAGTTGATTTCCTTGCCTAATTTTTACTTCTGAGTGTCAGAGCAAGTCCTGCATTCTTCAGGTTCCCATGTGAGAGGCCCGATGGATTCTCTTAAAAATCCCCTTGCCCAATCTTTGTGGCAAGGTAAGTTTCCCCTCACCAGTTTTCCACCAGTCTTTATTTTCTTCTCTGCCCAGGGATTTATAGGCCATGGGAATTTTCTTTATCCACTCCAACTCTTCTTGGGAGTACTGAGGCTCAGGAGGCTCATGGCCCTGGGTCTACTAGAGTCAGTACTTCTACTCTGGGCTGGAGGGCTGCCTCCTTAGCTGCCTGATCGGTCAAATTATTTCCTTTGGTTATAGAATATCAGTTCCCTTTTGATGGCCAGGGCAGTGCATAATGGCAATATTGGCTGGTTCCTTTAAGGCCTGGATGAGGCTTAAAATTTCTTGTTTGTCTTTTAATAGCCTTTCCCTCAGCTGTCAGCAGCCCCCTCTCTTGGTAAATGGCTCCATGGACATGCATGGTGGCAAAAGCATACCGACTGTCCGTGTAAATGTTTAATCTCTTCCCTTTTCCCATTTGTAGGGCTTTTGTTAGTGCCACTAGCTCTGTTCTTTGTGCAGACATTCCCTGGGGGAGTGCTTCTGCCCACACTATCTCAGTGTCCGTGGTGACTGCTGCGCCCGTGTACCTTTTTCCATCTTGAATGAAACTGCTTCCGTCTGTGAACCAGGTATGCTCGGCATGTGATAGTGGTGAGTCCAACAAGTCTGGCCTCTTTTCCTTGGCCCAGTCTCTCTTTTCATGCTCAATTTCATGTTCTCTGTCCTTCCTTTTCTGTCTTTGCTCCTCTGACTCTCTCTTAATGTAAACCTTTTCCGCTGCGGCTACTAGATCCATAATAGACGTTTTACCAAGTCTGTCTAGAGCCTGCAAATTTAGCTTTATGTCTGGTGCAACTTGATTTATATAGGCAAACATAATCATCTGAGCCAACTGCTGGGTCTCAAGATCATACAGGGTATATTGACTAAAAGCTTTCATGAGCCGCTCAAGATATGCTGCTGGACTTTCTATTCCTCCCTGTCTAACATCTAAACTTTGGCCATATTAGTAGGTCGGCGAGCCGCAGCCTTGAGACCTGCCAGCAGAGCCTGGTGATAGACGAGGAGTCGCTCCCTACCTTCATCCATATTGTAGTCCCATGTTGGTTGGGTCTGGGGAAAATAGACAGCGATCTGAGCAGGATCCATGATGGGCGCTCCTGTGAGGCCAGGGATATGTTTCCGGGCCGCCTCTCGGATATGGTCTCTCTCTTTGGTGGTAAAAAGGACCTGCAAAAGCTGACTACAATCATCCCAAGTGGGCTGGTGAGTAAAGAGAATAGTTTCAAGCAAACTAATTAAATCCTGGGGTTTCTCAGAAAAGGGGCATTTTGGGTGCACCAATTGTATAGATCACTGGTAGAAAATGGCCAGTATTGGAATTGCTGTCGACCATCCGCATCCACAGGACCTAAGGTGCGGTGCGTAAGGGAAAAACAGCTGCATTAGAAGGGGGGTTGATCCCACGGTGTTGTCCGGACAGTTTAGCTGGCCCCTCAGAAACTTTAGGGGCAGGTGCCAAAGGCTCGGCTGCTGGTTCTGTAGCTCCCTCCTCCTCTTGATCATTCTCAGGCTCTGCAGAAGGAACCTGGGAACAGGAGTATGGGGGAGGAAACATTTCTTCTTCCAAGTTATTGGGGGGGGGTACAATTTCTTTTCCTCTTATCTTTTTGTGTGTGTGTGAAAATACTTTACAGAGGGGTTACAATTACATGGGCAAGATAATGAGTATATTTCTTATCAAGCATTGTAGTCTCCTCCTTTTTTCCCCTTCCCATCCCTTCCCATCCTCCCCCTGCCCGCCCACCCAATCCTCCCCACTCCCCATCTCCCCCCCACCCCCTGCATCAAAGTTGTAAAGTTCATTTTCGACATAAAATTGTACATCTCATTGTTGCAATGGGTCCACCTGTATCCCTAGTTAAACGATTTTTTCCCCTTCCCCTCCACAAATTATACCAACATCAAATACAGTGAAAGCAGGGTTATACTGTGGGGAAGGGACATACAAAGCAACAAAGAAATAATCTTATAAATGTGTTAGAAACAATCACATAAAAAAAAACATTTGACTACATCTCTTAGGGTTCATTTCCCTAACATCACCTTATCTGACCTTTTCTGCTTGACTCAGACATATACTAGATATTGCAAATAAGGGAAGCCATGGGACCTATGTTTCTTTGGGCCTGGCTTACTTCACTTAATATAATTTTT
>NW_012267261.1:145170-235901 GCF_000151885.1 Dipodomys ordii
TTCACCATTAAGTATAATGCTGGCTGTAGGTTTGTCATGTACAGCCTTTATTGTATTGAGGAATGTTCCCTGGATTCCTAATTTTTCCAAGACCTTCATCATAAAGGGGTGTTGGATCTTGTCAAGTGCTTTTTCTTCATCTATAGAGATAACTATGTGGTTCTTATCCTTGCTCCTGTTGATGTGATGAATTATATTAATTGATTTGCATATATTGAGCCAGCTTTGCATCCCTGAAATGAATCTTGTTTGATTGTGGTATATGATTTTTTGGATGGATTGTTGAAGTCGATTGGCCAAAATTTTGTTGAGAAGTTGTGCATCAATGTTCATCGAAGAAATGGGTCTATAGTTCTCTTTCTTTGATGAGTTCCTGCCTGGTTTTGGGATGAGAGTTATGATGGCTTCATAGAATGTGTTCGGTAGTGAACTTTCTCTTTCCATTTCATTGAAGAGTTGGAGGAGGGGCTGGGAAGGTGGCTCAGTGGTAGAGCTCTTGCCTTGCATGCATGAGGCCCTGGGTTTGATTCCTCAGCACCACATAAGCAAAAAGAAAAAAAGCAGGAAGTGGCGCTGTGGCTCAAGTGGTAAAGCACTAGCCTTGAGCTGAAGAGCTGAGGGACAGCACCCAGGCCCAGAGTTCAGGCCCCACAACGGGACCCCCCCCAAAAAAAAAGGAGTTGGTGTGAGCTCTTCTTTTCCTCTTTCTTAGTTTCTTTTTGTAAGTCTAGGGGGCTAGATGGAGTGTTGCCCATGGTTTCTAGTCCCGTCAGTTGTACAGACCAAAAAACAATAAACGGGTAGTAGACAAACAAAACATGCAGGCCTGACAGTTAAAAAAGCTTACGAAGTGGAGATCTCCCAAATTGGTCTGCTGATTCCTGTAACAAGGAAACAGAAGGAGCGGACCCACAGTGAGCGAGTTGGGCCTCTGTTAGGAAGCCCTTTAGGTCAGTTCCAGCCCAACACTGAACCTCCCCACACCCCACAATTCTCACGGTGGGGTTCCAAAGATCCTTGCCCCACAATTCTCACAGCGGGGTTCCAAGGACACCCCTTTCCCCCCCCCCCACACACACACAAGAGAATCTGGGACGTCTCCCAGTTCCTCCAGGGTTGTGGTGCAAGTGCATCTGCTTCGACAACCCTTTACACAATACGAATTGGAGCAGCTGTCCTCACAAAGGAAAACGAAAGTAAAACAGACAAAGGACAGGACAAGACAAATTTGACAGCGCTGTTTTACCTTTGGAGTCTGAGGTCTTGGGGGGTCTTTGGATGTAGTACCCACATCGCAGGACCCCCACCAAGAAGACCACCAAGAGTCAGATGTTCCGAAATGCAAAAGCAAGCCTGCAGCTCAGGCCTCCTACACTCCGACACAGCGGAGCCTAGGAGGAGAGCCCCGAGCTAAAGATTTGTAGGGCTTATAAAGGCAAATAACCAGGTGTTTGGATCACCACCATGTGTTGCTAATTGGTGGTCTAGGTTTGCTCACAGAATTTGCTTAAACAAGCAAGAAATGGTCACTGCCTCAAAAATAGAGTTAACCCTTCATTCTGCATGTGGCTGGTTAGTTTTCCTAGCACCAATAGTTGAAGAGTGTGTTTTTTCCAATGTATGTCTTTGGTTCCTTTGTCAAATATCAGCTGACTATAAGTATGTGGTTTTATTTCTGGATCTTCTAATCTATTCCATTGATCTTCAGGTCTATTTTTCTGCCAATACCAAGTTGTTTTTGTTATTATGGCTATATAGTAGAGCTTGAAATCTGATCTCATAATACCTCCTGCATTGTTTCTTTTGCCTAGAATTGCTTTACCTATTCTAGGTCTTTTTTGTTCCACATGAATTTTTTAATTGTTTTCTCTATTTCAGTAAAGAAAGGTCATTCGGATTTTGATGGGAATTGCATTGGCTTAGTATATCATTTGGCAGTATGACCATTTTCGTGACATTGATTCTACCTATCCCTGAGCATGGAAGGTCCATCCATTTCCTGGTATCCTCTTTGATTTCTTTCTTTAGATTTTTATAGTTTTTAAGTAGGTCCTTTACATCTTTGGTTAGGTTAGTTTCTAGGTATTTTTTTTGAGGTTATTGTGAATGGGGTTGTTTCTCTGATTTCCTTTTCTGCTTGTACATTATTGATTTATATACAACTGATTTTTGTGGGTTAATTTTGTCCTGCTACTTTGCCAACATGATTTGTAAGTTCTAGGAGTTTGGGAGTGGAGTTTTGGGGTCGTTTAGGTATAAGATATCTATAGGGCTGGGAAGGTGGCTCAGTGGTAGAGTGCATCAGCCTTGTATGCATGAGGCCCTGGGTTCAATTCCTCAGCACCGCATAAGCAGAAAAGGCTGGAAGTGGCGCTGTGGCTCAAGTGGTAGAGCGCTAGCCTTGAGCTGAAGAGCTGAGGGACAAGCACCCAGGCATAGAGTTCAGGCCCTATGACAAAAATAAAAAAGATATCTGCATATAGAGATAATTTAATTTCTTCCTTCCCTATGTGGATTCCTTTAATTGTCCTTTTCTTGCCTTATTGCTCTGGCTAAGGATTCCAGAACTATATTGAAGAGGAGTGGGCATTTCTAGATATTTTTTGAGTGTATACAATACACTTAAAAGGGAATTGTCTTCCTGATTTTTCTATTTGATATCGTTGGCATACAGAAGAGTTTTTAAATTTTGTAGGTTAATTTTATATACTGATAATTTACTAATGGTACTTAATAATTGTAGAAGCTTGGTGGTGCAGTATCTAGGGTAATTTTGATTTAAGATCATAACATCTGTAAATAGAGATAGTCTGAATTATTTTCCCTGTTTGAAACCCTTACCTGTTATTGTCCTGTTTTATTGCTGTGGATCGGAATTCCAGAATTATACTGAAAATTAGTGAAAATTTTTTTGTCTTTTTCTCAGTTTGAAAGAAAATGGTTTTAGTTTTGTACTATTAAGTATGATGTTGCTGAAGGATTGACATAGATAACTTGTTATATGTTCCGGCATCTTCAATTCCTAGCTTTTCAAGAGTTTTTATCATAAAAAGATGTTAGATTTGTTAAAATTTTTATCTGCATTTATTGTGAATATCATCATGGAATTTTTCTCCTTGGGTCTATTAATGTGTTGTATTACATTCATAGATTTTTGTATATTAAACCATCCTTGCTTCTCTGGAATGAAACCAAAAATTTTTAGTGAAATTTTTTATTGTTGAATTTAGTTAGCCAATACTTTACTAAGGAATTTTGCCTCTCTGTTCTAAAAGATTGGTCTCTAGTTCTTTTTGTTCAGTCTTGGTACAGTTTTGGGGTCAGTATAATTCTTGTTTCTTTGATAGTAATTCCTCACACTGTATTTCATTATAGCAAGTTTGGGGAGTTGATGTTTGTTGTTCTTTGAAGGTATTAATTGTGTTAAAGGTATTTTCCTTTATTGGTACATTTATTGGTACATTGCTTCTCATAATTCTTCTAGAATGGTTTATATCTTCTTGGGTTAGTTTTAGTACCTTAAAGTTATCTAGGAATGCAACTATTTGTACCATAATTTTCAATCTGTTTGAATAAAGCTTCCAAGGAATTTTTTATGACAGTTTAAATTTCACTCATATTGTTCTTCTATCACATTTTAATCTCAGTTATACTTAATCAGATGATGTCACTTTTGGTCCAATTTGCTAAGGACCTATTCTGTTGTTGTTTTTAAGAACTTTTTGTTTTATTGATTCTTTTTGTACATTTTTTAAACTCTAGTTCATTTATGTCTGCTTTAACCTTTATTATTTTTACTGGTTTGAGACCTCTTTATTATACTGATGTAAGCATTATGGCTATAACCTTTCCATTTAGAACTGCCTTTGCTGTACCCCAAAATTTCTGTTATGTTCTGTTTTATTTTTATTAGATTCTAGGAACTTTTACATTTCCTCTCATTTCTTTGACAATCTACAGGTCATTCAACAAAGTGTTCAGTCTCCATGAGTTTGAATATTTTCTCTGGTTTCTTTTATTAGATTCTAATTTTTATTACATTATGTCTGATAGAATATTTCAGGTTATTTCTATTTTCTTAAATTTCCTGAGACTTGTTTTATAATATAGAATATGATCCTTTTTTTTAGAATGTTCCATTACTGCTGGAAAACTGTGCATTGTGCAGTTGCTGATGAAAACCTCTGTACATATCTGATAGAACCAAATGGTGGATTTAAATCTGAAGCTTCTTTGCTGAATTTTCACTTACAATGATAAAAGTAAAAGTAGATGTTGAAGTCTCAAAGTATCATTTTGCTGGGGTCTATATGTGTTTTAGTTTTCATTTTTTGTTGGTCATGGAGCTTGAACTCAAGGCCTGGGCACTGTCCCTAAGCTTTTTCCACTCAAGGCTAGAGCTGTAGCACTTTGAGCTATAGTGCCACTTCCAGTTTTCTGGTGGTTAGAGATAAAAATCTCATGGACTTTACCTCCTGGGCTGGCTCTGAATAGCAGTCCTCAGATCTCAGCCTTCTAAGTAGCTAAGATTACAGGCATTAGCCATCAGTGTTGGGCTATTTGTGCTTTTAAGGCCAATAGTGCTTATTTGACAAAGTTGGATTTCCAAGCATTGGGTGAAATGCTAAAAGAAATGTTATTTCTTCCTATAAAAAGTTTATTTTATTAATATGAAATGATCTTTATTTCTTACATTTTTTATTTTGATTTTTATATTTTATATTTATATATATTATATACATATATTTATATACAAATATATTTATACTTATAAACATTTATATTTTTAGATTTTATATTTATATTATTTGTATTTTTGTATTTGTATTTGTATTTGTTTAGAGGAATCATTTGTTTAGAGGAATCATTTGCTTACAAGTTTAGTTTTTCAGCCTTTTGTTTTAAGGAAGTGTTTATGTCTCTCGTAGATAACATGTATAGAATAACATGTTACGTTACATCTTTTGGTAGAAGAACTGAATTCATTAGTTTTCTTTTAAGTAATTGTGCAAAAGGGTTTCAAATCAATTTGTCACCATATGAGTACAATGCATCTTCTCCCTCATCTGTCCTGGCCCTGTCAATACCCTCAAATTATGTAGTTCCATTTTTATATAAATATATTTAATAAAATGACTATATTTGGCCACCATTTCTCCTCTATTCATCTGCCCTCCTTCGCTTGGCTCCCCTCACCAAGAAAGGATATTTGATTCTTGGTGTTATTTGTTAAACTGTTCATTAATTCTTCAGAGGAGTTACACCTTTAGAGTCCCCCACTGAGTCTAGAAGACTTTAGTGAGCTTGTATTGTATATATGCACATACTTTGATATAATTTGCATCTATCTACATGAAAGAAAACATGTGCTGCTTATATCTCTGAGCCTGACTTAATTCATTTAGCACTATTTTGGGGCCTATTTAATTCCCTGCAAAGGATACAGTATCCATTTTCACATATATATGCTGAATTTTAGACAGTATTTGACCAGCTTTCTATCTCCATTTGTTTATCCCTTCCCCTTTTACCACTCCCCACCTACAGTTTCCTGGTATTCATTTTGTTAAACTGTAAATTAGGTGTTCAAAGAAGTTACATCAATTGTCTTATTTCCCATGGATGCTCCGGTCTTCAGAAAGAGTATACACACCTACCATTCTCCTAAAGTGATCCACACACTTGAAGCCATTATACTGCTCATGGGGTTCCATCTGTCTACAGCACATCCCTGCCCATCTCTTCCTATCAAACTGTACTTGCTACATCAAGGACATTTCCAACTTTATGTCTTTCACAAACAAATAAAGCTAAAAAAATTGGCATGGAGGTAGTGCTTCAAGAAAAAAGTGTAAAAAATTATGAACACATAATTCTTACCAGCATGCAAATAGTATAAGAAGAAAATAGTAAGAAAATACTGAAATATATTGAGCACTGAGACTCTGAAATAAATACACCAGAAAGGATTGTAAAGATAAATGTAAAATGCTGCTTGGCATCAAGAAAGATAAATTCACCAGGCCCAGGCTCAAGAGAGAGTTTGTCAGAAGGCGCTATATGAGGTTCTTATGTCTTTCATTCTGTCTAAAGTTGTCAGAGACAGCTTCTTGTTTTTAGATTTTAAGGATAGGAACAAATAAGATTTTACTGAAGGATGGAAACCAGAGAATTCTAAGCTTGGAGGCCAGTATGTTTGAAATCACGGAGGACTTAGGAAACAGCATACTATGCTATGTGACTTCAGCTCCATTGACAAATTGATGACCTGGAAAAAGAGCCTGATGAATCAGTTGTAGTTAGAGCCAACCCAAGTGACAAAAACAAGAGCAAAACACAACTTTTCAAGCAAAGAAGCTTGTTTTTATCTTGAATAAAATGCCAGCTTGATAGTGTAGGGATGCTAAGGCACTTAGTTACATTAGGTGCAACGGTAACTTCTGTCTTGTTTCTCTGCTATTTTGTCTTGATCTCATGCTCTAAGCTGGCAGCACAATAGAAAAATAGATAAAATTTTGAAGAGTGTAAGAAAAGTGACCATTACCTATGGGAACTGATGTATTCCCAAAATAATAATAATCCTAGCTACTCAGGAGATGGAAATTTAAGGATCACAGTTTGTTACATAAGTAAGATAATGACTACATTTTTTCTACAGTTATCCCTCCCTCATACCAAGTTGTAAAGTTCATTTCCAACATAGTCTGTTGTTGCATTCATCCTTTGTCCAGCTGTTTCTGTGATTCCCTTTCCCTTTCACAGATCAGATAAGCTTATCTACATGATAAAGTATACAGACAACTAAAACAGAAAGAAAAAGAAATAACTGCATACAGGGAACCTTTTCTTCCCAATTCTTAGAGTTCATTTTGATGTTTCATTTTATCTGGTAGTATGCACTTAGTAATTGGGTTATTGTGATCCTCAGCTAAGAATATCATAGACATGTTCTAGTTATTACGAATGAGGGAAACCATGAATCTTATGTTTCTTTGGGCCTAGCTTGCTTAATTTTTCCAGATCTTTCCATTTCCTTATGAATGAGGCAATGTCATTCTCTAATGAAACATAGAACACCATTATGTGTATATATACCATATCTTCTTCATCCATTCATCTCCTGGGGCATCTGGGTTGGTTCCATATCTTAGCTATGGTCAGTAATGCTGCAGTGAACATAGTTGTGCTGGTAGCTTTAGTATGGCCCTGGTTGTGGTCATTTGAGTAAATGCCCAGGAGTGAGATTGCTGGGTTATAGAGGAGCTCTATGTGGAGTCTTTTGAGGAACCTCCATACTACTTTCCAGAGTGGTTGAGTGAGTTTACACTCCCACCAACAGCATAGTAGTGTCCCCTTTTGGCCACATCCCCACCAACATCTGTTGTTACTGGATTTCTTGATAATGGCCATTCTAACTGGGGTAAGGTAGAATCTCAATGTTGTTCTGATTTGCATTTTTTTTATGCCCAGAGATGTTGAACATTTCTTCATGTGTCTGTTGGCCATTCTAATTTCTTCTTCAGAGAAGTCTCTCTTTAAGTCTTTAGCCCACTTCTAATGGTGTTTCTTTGAGGATTTGTTTTTGGGGGGATTTGATTTTTTGAGCTCTAATTATATTTTAGATAGGAGGCTCTTGTCCATTGTATCCCTAGTGAATATCTTCTCAATCTATGGGTTTTTTATTTATCTTGCTAGATATGTCCTTTGCCATGCAGAAGCTCTGCAGTTTAATGCAATCCCATTTATCCAACATTTCTTTGATTTGTTGTGTTTCTGAGTCTTCATTAAGAAAGTTTGACTTGTGCCAAGGAGTCCTAGTGTTTTCCCTATTCCCTCCTGAAATATTTTCAGGGTATCTGCTTTTACCTCGAGGTCTTTGATCCATTTGGAATTTATTCTGGTGCAAGTGATATATAAGGATCTAACTACAGTTTTCTACACATATATAGCCAATTCTGCCAGCACCATTTATTGAAGAGGCTGTCTTCCATCCTGATTTGTTTTTTTTTTTTTTTTTGGCTCCCTTATCAAAGTTTATGTGGCCAGGTCTAAGGGTTCATTTCTAGATCTTCAGTTCTATTTCAGTTCTATTGGTCCTCAGGCCTATTCTTGTGCCAGTACCAAGTTGTTTTTATTACTACAGCTTTGTAATAGAGTTTGAAGTTTGGTGTTGATATTCCTCCAGAACTGTTCTTCCTGCAGATTGTTTTTGCTATTTGGGGTCTTTTATTATTCCATACAAATTTTGGGGTTGCTTTTTCTCTTTCATTTGGGATATTGATAAGAATTGCATTGAATATATGGAAGAGTATTCCATGGATCCCTATTTCTCCAGAGCTTTCATCATACAGGTGTGTTGTATTTTCTTTTTTTTAAATATTTTTTATTATCTTTTTGTTGTTGGTGGTGGTGGTGATGTGATGGTTGTGGGGCCTGAACTCTGGGGCTGGAGCTGTCCTTCGTCTCTTCAGCTCAAGGCTAGCGCTCTACCACTTGGGCCACAGCGGCACTTCCAGCTTTTTTCTTTTTGCTTATGTGGTGCTGAGGAATTGAACCCAGGGCCATGCAAGGCAAGAGTTCTACCACTAAGCCACCTTCCCAGCCCCATGTGTTGTATTTTCTCAAATGCTTTTCCTAAATCTATTGAGATGATCATATGCTTCTTGTCCTTGCTCCTATTGATGTGTTGAATTACATTAATTGATTTTTATATATTGAACCAGCTTTGCATCCCTGGAATGAATCCTGTTTGATCATAGTATATAATTTTTTAATGTCACTCATCTACTTAAATGATACCCTTTAAGACATTTCTCCTTAATACATATAACTACTGTGTAATTGGCCAGAACTTAGTGGTATTACCACAGCTAGCTATAAAAGTCTAGTTTAAGTAATCCATTCTGTAAGGCCATGTGACCAGCTGCAATCCTGTTACTTGGGGAAAAGAAACAGTGGAATTAAGAAACAGCATATAGCCTGCTGTAGCAAGGAAAGGAACACTTTACTGGTACTGATTTATGAATACACAATACTAATTTTAATGATATAATTATTTAAAGATCACTTAACATGTCTCCAATTCTGGATCATTTATTTGCTTCTAAATAACCTTGTTCTAATTCAAGGTTTAAATTAATTTATTTAAGGTAGTTTTAAAAGGACATTAAAAGAATAACTTCTTTTTTAAATAGTGAACACAGTCTATTACTTACTCCCTAAATCTCCCAAACTTTCCAAATTTTCTAGTGACATAATCAAAGACATGCAAAATAAAAAGAGGGTTGGGAATGTGGCTTTAGTGGTAAAGTGCTTGCCTCACATACATGAAGCCCTGGATTCAATCCTTGGTACCACATAAACAGAAAAAGCCAGAAGTGGCGCTGTGGCTCAAGTGTTAGAGTGCTAGCCTTGAGCAAAAGAAGCTCAGGGACAGTGCCCAGGCCCTGAGTTCAAGCCCCAGGACTAGCAAAAAAAAAAAAAAAAATTGAAAGAGAGCTGTTTTCTAGAAACCACTGAAGACCAATAGCAACATGTCTCTAATGTTGGGAAATGATACAGTGGCAGTCATGATAAATTTATAAACTAATCTAAAATTTCTCTTTCAGACTAAGTAGAAAACATCACTTCTTCTACTCTAGCAGGCTTTTGCAATAGCTATGTATAGTTGATGTTCCTCTTTATTTTCTGGCATACTTCTAAAATCCTTGAATATATGAAATGATAAGAATATTGATACATGAGCTTGAAAACAGGATGCTTATAATTGGTATTCTATGACTTGAACTACACCTCCAGGTAAGATTTTTGTGATTAATTGGGGATGGAATTTACAGACTTTCCTTCGTGGGTTGGCTATGAAGCAGGATCTCCCCTGATGTCTGTTTCCTAGCTGAGCTTACAGTATGAGTTACCAATACCAGCAGGACTGTCCAGTATACTAATGAGAGGACTAGTAGCTGGGCCTCTAAGAACTTCAAGGTAGTGATTGTTCACTGAAAAAGCCTTGGCATGATTCAATGGTTGTGACTTTCAGCCCCAGTCTTCAACCTCTAGGAAGGTAAGAAAGGATGAGGTTTAAAATGACTATCAGTGGCCAGTGATTTAATCAATCATGTCATCATAATGAGGCCTCCATGAAGCTTATTAAAAAATAAATAAAATAAATAGGATATAGAAGGTCTCCAGATAGCTGAATCCATGCAGGTTCCTGGAGAGAGATGTAACAGGAGAAAATAGGAAAGCACCACTATGATCTCTTCTATGTAGCTCTTCATCTGTATCTTTTGTAATATACTTTGCAATAAAGAAATAAACATAAGTAAAGTATTTCTCTGAGTCTTGGGAGCCACTATAGCAAATAAATTAAAGTCCAAATAGTTATGTAAACCCTAATGTGTAACTGGTTATCAGAAGCATGGTCCCCAACATCTGAGATAAGGGTATTCTTATGAGTCCTTGACTTGTAGGATCTAACACAGCCCCCTGATAGACAGAGTCAGGATTAACTGCAATCAGAAGACACTCAACTTGTCCATTGAAGGATCTCTTATATCAAAAGAACTGACTGATGGTTGGTAGAGAGAAATCCCTTCATTTTAGTGACCAAAAGGAACCAAAGTTGTGACATAGAAGCTGTGTGTTGTACTGAGTGTAAAACAGGAAAAAGGCATTGATTCCTCCTCCCTATCCTTCCCCCATTTCCTACAAAAGGACTAGAGATGAGGGTGTATAGAGAGTAACAGTGGTTGAGGG
This sequence comes from Dipodomys ordii, assembly GCF_000151885.1. Lineage (NCBI taxonomy): Eukaryota > Metazoa > Chordata > Mammalia > Rodentia > Heteromyidae > Dipodomys > Dipodomys ordii. The sequence continues at coordinate 155,926 of NW_012267261.1, forward strand.
GAATATATCTCCATCCTTCTTCTTGAAATGGACTGGTTCCTTGGACAAGTTGCACCTGGTCACAGCATTATTTTCCAGATTGAGTCTTCATGACATTTAAACCGAGCTGCTAAAGGTCTTTGTACAAGTCAATGAAAGAAGCAATACCTCTATAAGGTGACCTACAGCAAAACCTGGTCGGGAAATAAAACCCTTTTTGCCATCTTCCTGTGGAGGAAAGCAGCATCACAGTAGGTCCCCTCTGTGTCCTCATCTCCTTTAGCAACAAGCTCTTTCTTCCAGTAAAAACAAAACAAAACAAAACAAAAAACGATAGTGAGCTCAAGCAGTTTTATTATCCCTTTATTTTCTCTAAATAATTTGAAGGCACATTATATAATCTGTAAGATAACTCTTCAATAAAAGTCAGCAGGGGAAAGCCATTAAGCACATTTTAAACAAAAACTATTGCTCAAACACATAAACAATTTAAACAACCTCAAGAGTAAACACCCTCTCTTCCCACAAGAACAAAATTGCTACAAGAAGTAACAAAACAAAAAGTAAACAAGCCCCACCAAAAAGAGCTTACAAATTCCCTAGAATTTCCCTTAGCAACCGTACAAGATCCATTAGGCTTCTACATCAATGAGTTTTTTCTATTACATTAGGCAATATAAAAGGGGAAAGGGTCAGGTTAATACCTGATTTTTCTCTGCAACAATAAATTCCAGAAGACATTGCACTGATATATTCTAAGTTTTGAATACAAAAGGATAGAGGGAAAAGGCCTTGAGTTTATCAATTCCAGTATTGAAATCAATACCCTACCTCTCACCTTGTAAAAAAAAAAAATCCAAAGCTGTATACTGATTGCTCACACCTGTAATTCTAGTTGCTCGGAGCCTGAGATCTGAGGATTACAGCTCAAAGCCAGACCAGACAGTAAAGCTTGTAAGACTTTTCTATCCAATTAACTACACAAACAAAGCTGGAAATGTAGCTGTGGTTCAAGAGGTGGTAAAGCATCAGCCTTTAATAGAAAACTCACAGATGAGTTCAAGCCCCCAAGACTATCAGACACACACACACACACACACACACACACACACTCAACTCCAAATGGATCAAAAATCAGTATCTGATTTTTTTTGTAACTACTACAGGAAAACATAACTGAAACTTATAGACACTAGGTAACTATTTTCTGAATGAGTCCAATTTCCCAGAAAATAAGAACAAGAATTGACAAACTAGACTTAAATTGTAAGTTTCTGCATATCAGCACTAATTGCCAGAATCAGAGACAAAACTACAGAATGGGAAAAAGTCTTTACCAGCTATCATCAGTCAACAAAAGAAATAATATTCAGAATATGTAGAGTGTTCAAATCCCAGGACCAGCACAAAAGAGAAAGGAAGAAAAGGAAGGAAAAGAAAGGAAAGAAAAAAGAAAGAAAGAGAGTGAGAAAATTGCCTAATCTAATGGAGAAATGAGCTGAACAGATAGTTCTCAGGATGAAAAGAATACAAATGGTTAAAACACACTGAGACTATATGGGGATTTTTTGTTTTTTGGTCAGTCATGGGGCTTGAACTCTAAGCCTGGGCATTGCTCCTCAGCTCTTCAGCTCAAGGCTAACGCTCTACCTCTTGAGCCATAACACCACTTCTGGTTTTCTTGTGTTTTTTTTTGGAGATAGAGTCTCATGGGGGCTAGGAAGGTGGCTCAGTAGTAGAGTGCTTGCCTTGCATACATGAGGCCCTGAGTTCAATTCCTCAGCACCACATAAGCAAAAAAAGCCAGAAGTGGCACTGTGGCTCAAGTGGTAGAGTGCTAGCCTTGAGCTGAAGAGCTGAGGGACAGCACCCAGGCCCAGAGTTCAAGCCCCACGACCGGCAAAGAGTCTCATGAACTTTCCTGCTTTGGCTGGCTTTGAACCGTGAGCTTCAGATCTCAGCCTTCTGAATAGCTAGGATTACAGGGGTGAGCCACCACTCCCAGCTTTATATGGGGATTTTTGAAAACCCCTTTTCCTTCCCTTCATCCTCCTGCCTTCTTCTGGCAGTTGCTTAATTTCTGTTTCCTGAACATGAAATAAACTTTGTTTCTGGGTCTTTTATTTTTCATCCCTTGGCATGGAATGTGCCCAGCTCCCTTTTAGCTCAGCAAAGGCTTTTAGGCCTACTTTTACAGATCCTTCCAAATATATTCACTCATGACTTCTCCTAGGGAACCTAGTACCTGTCCCCACTATGGTCAGGGTGTCCCCAATGCAAGTACAACACTGACTAGCATAATTAAGACTCCCCACCCACTGCAGTAGCTCCAAATTAGGAACTATTTCTACTTATCTTTGAACTAAGTATATCAATCTAGAGCTAAGCATGTAAATGTTGAATTGTAAATAAAAATGCACAACAGAATACAACTGTATTCCTGAGAACATACTCCTTTCCCTGTTTTTCCAAGGATGGCAATGATTTGGCTCATCCCACTGTATTGTTGGACTGGTACCCAGATTTCTGAAATTCCAGCACAAATTCCTTTGTATAGCTTACCATTATTTCCAGCAGTAACTAACCAAGAAATCAGTAAAAGCTAAACGTGCACTGCTAGATAATGAACAGAAAGATGCACAGGGGAGATAGCAAACACTGCCTTTTTCTGACACCAACACCACAGAGGCAGTTACAGGATACATAGAGAAACAAGAAAATTAGAAGCCATAAGAAGTAAGGTGTCACATTCCATTTTATAGCCACAAAGGTACTTGGGCACTGGATCATCCTGCACCAGGTGCCCATGAGCAGTCCCTCTGAAACTTCTGTAATTCTAGCAGGCAAATGATGCACACTTCTCCAACATCTCTATTTCTAGACTTTCAGATGTTCAGTTGCTGACCTGAAGCCCATCTGTTGTCCAGATGTTAGTGAGTTGATTCTGCCCCCTTGGCAATATGCCATGGTCCTTGACATGGTCCTTGAACTGTGAGCATCATTACATGTCTTAGTTCTTCATTTTTTGGCAGTCTGGGCTTCCAAACCACATTTACAACTACTAGCTTTCTTGTAAGCCTTACAGGATTCATCAAATCAGTTTCCTGTCATCTGTAACTGTGAATAATTACATTGTCTAAATCATGGTTTGCTATTGAGGAGGAAGTAAACATGAAAGTGAAAAACATATTCATTTAGAAATAATCAAGGGATTGGGAAGGTGGCTCAGTGGTAGAGTGCTTGCCTTGCATGCATGAGGCCCTGGGTTCGATTCCTCCGCACCACATAAGCAGGAAAAAAAAAGCCAGCAATGGCGCTGTGGCTCAAGAGTTCAGGCCCCACGACCATACTCCCCCAAAAAAAAGAAACAATCAAGATTTCCTTCCTATCCATATTGGGGGAATTATAATACATGAAAAATACACATTCTGGGCAGGAGTGTTGAACTAGGTAGGAAACAATTGCATCTGACTAAAGTTACTTGGTGCCTGGTACCAGGACAGAAAGATGAAAGCTGGCAGTGATGGACAGACATGAGCAAACAAACAGTAGCAAATGTGTTCTTTTTAAGTTAAGACCCTGCCATTGTCCATGGCTGTGAAAGAAGGCTTTACAGGGGAGCTAGTGCTCAAAGTCTAGATGGAAAGAAAATTTTGCAAAGAAGTTGGCCCCAGAGTCTCAGGGAGACGGAATCACAGAAGAGTATTGGCTTGATTCTGGGGACAGGATCAAGTTATACAGTCAAAAGGATTCTGGATTACCGTATACCATCTGGGAAATGAAGTGTACCTGGCTAAGGTAACTATTTCATTCCTTAGCAGAAAGATACTCTAGTTGATTCTAATAAGAAAGGGAATGTGTAGGTCCTATCTGATTATTAGTAAAGAACCCCAGAGAGTGGCCAAGTGTATATTTTAAGGGGAGAGGTTATACATACAAAGATTATTAAAACAGTTGCTAAGGCAAGAGACAGTAAATGACTGATTTAGGCAGCACAGTAAATAGGAAGGAAAGAGAGAAAGATCAGCCTCAGACTCTTTTTTCTTTTTTTTTTGTCGGTCGTGGGGCTTGAACTCTGGGCCTGGGCGCTGTCCCTCAGCTCTTCAGCTCAAGCCAAGCGCTCTACCACTTGAGCTACAGTGACACTTCCAGTTTTCTGGTGGTTTATTGGAGATAGGAGTCTCACAGTCTTTCCTGCCCGGGCTGGCTTTGAACCGCGATCCTCAGATCTCAGCCTCCTGAGTAGCTAGGATTAGAGGCGTGAGCCACCAGCGCTCGGCAGCCTCAGACTCTTGAGAAGACATGACATGGTAATCATCCAGTAGAGTAAGGAAATGAAGAAGACTAAGGAATAATATTGGCACTTCTAAGCAGATTTTGATGGGAAAACTGATTCGGCATACTACATTTAAAGAGTAGTCCCAGTGGTTTAATTAGTGTGTAAGTCTGGAGTTCAGTAGGACTACTCAGAAGAGCCATAAAGACCAGGAACTTTAGCCCTCAAGAGGAGGGTGGGAAGAGAATTGAGTGTTCAAGACCATAGCAAGACTGTCTCAGAAAAACTTGAAGCTTATATGTGGTAAAAATGTGAGTAGAGACTATTATGTTACTGAGGGGGAGGAAACAGTAGACGAGAATTTCCTGGGAACCTCAGCATCTAAGGGGTGAATAAGAGAAAGTTACCCATAGATAATAAAGGTAAAAATGAGCAGCAAGTGCTGTCATACAGTCTTTAAGAATGAGCATGAAATGTAGCAAATACATCACATACAATATAGACTAAAAAGTAGCCAATGGCTTAGCAGAAGAATACAAGGAGGCAATTTTAGGAATATACAAATAAGAGTTCTGTAGATCAAGAAAGAGAAAAGAGGTGGAGATAATCCTTGACCTTTGAGAAACTGGATTTTGAAGACAATAAGACAATACATAGGGAGCATGGAAAGTTGAAACAGATCATTCTATTTAAATTGAGATAAGTAAGTTAGTGGAAAAGAAATTGAACATGTTTTTCTTCTGGAATTTTCTGCAGACCTCATTTTAACTTCTAGGCTCACATGTACTCACAGCTCTCACCTCCAGTGCCCCAGGCTCTACTGATCCTCTGAGACATGATCTTCAACATAAATTGGGCAGTCTACCTCAAGACCCACAAACTTCAATTACAGTAAGCAATGCTGGCTGGTGCCACTTACCTCAGTCCTGTACCTCCTGTCCCCTTGAGACTCTAAGGGTGACTAAAGCATGGAGTGGTAGTCCTTGGTGGGAGGAAGGGGTAGGCACTTGATTGCTATGTTCCCCAGTTAATCAATGATCCTGCACAAGTACACACTCCACCAGCCCAACTCAGCCTGACATGACTGAGAAACAGTTTATTTCATTTTATTTTTTTTCTTTTCTTTTTGGATCATATTAAGAATTGTTGGGAAAAATTTTTTTGAGGAGGGGCAGGTTTGCGGGGTGGTGGAGAAAAGACCCTATGTTTGGAATTGTGCTTCTACTTACTTTTTTTTTGCCATAGGGCTATTTTCTATTATAAGTTAGTTTGACTGCCTTTATGACGTTCTTGATGGTTCTTTATATTTGAGGGTATGTTATTTTGTGCAGATATCCTTATCTGAATTCTTTTATCTAAGATCAGAGATTAATATCTTTTATTTATTCAATAAATATGACATACAGGTAATACATTAAAAGACATACCATAATTAATGAAAGCTTTAATCAGTTAAAAAATGACCCAATACAGAATGCATACATTGGATGGAACTTGTTTTTTTTTTTAATCCAATTTGCTATTCTTCTTTTGATTGGAGAATTGAATCCATTAATGTTTAGGGTCATGTTTTCTGACATTTTCTCAATTTCTTGTATTTCATTTTTTCCCCTCTTCCTGTGTTTACTAAATTGATCTTTTGGTGATTTTTGTCTGATGTGTTTCTTTGATTTTGATTGTTTTCTTCAGATTGTATATGAAGAAATTAGGTGCTGAAACCAAAACCCTCCATGACAAACTAAAGAGGAATTCATGATCACTAAACCAGCATTACAAAGAATTCTAAAGGGAGGGATACAATCTGAAGAATACAATCTTACTATATTTTAACTAAATTGAAATAGGCCCATATGGCCAATGATTACTACATCAGATGGTGACTCTAAACAATCAAAACCAAGTGGACCCTAGCTAGCAGTAAAGCAAAACATGAGCATTTCAAGATAGTAAAAGAAGACTTTCCAGAAGGGGAATCTAGTGACTTTGTCCTTAAGCACAGGATACAAATCAGTGCTGTCTCCAAGGGGAGCTATAACATGACAGTCAGAACTGATGGTAAGCATGAGAGTGAGGCATGGTGCAGAAAGGACCCAGAGAAGTCTTAACAATGTGTTGGATATAAAAATAAGGCAAAAGGAGGATTGTAGAGATAGATCTGGGGGAGGAAAAAGAAGGACGCTTCCTGTGGACATGGTACCAACTCTAAACCTAGCAAGCTCCAAAACCTCTATTAGACCCTTTCTCTTTCTCCTAATCACTGTGTAATTTAATGGAAGGATCCCTCATTTACAGAGGAATAAACTGATGCCAGCAACAGTAGCTGAATAGTCAAGGGAACATATATTGAATGTGTAGCAGACTGAGTCTTTGTAATTCTCAACCCGTATCCCCGCCTTCCCTGTTCCTGACTACCTTCACTACAGAAAGGCAGAGCCTCGGAATGAAAACTGAAAGTAGACAATGAGCAGGCAGAGGGAGCCCCAGAGGAGGCCCCAGCGAAGAGAGAAGAAGTTGTAGCTCAAGCCGCCCTGGGCTTTCAGCTTGGAAGCATCCGAGGTATAAGTGGCCTCCTCCTCCAGCAGCTTCTCGCTGGGCTTCCAGTGCACAATGCCCTCCTGGCAGGCCTCGCAGAACTCACTGCGGTGTGATCCGCTGTCTGGGCGGCTGGCCACGTGGATGCGGTACTGGCCTCCATCCTCATCATAGCACTGCTCACGCAGGCTAGTGATGAGGTTGTCCACCAGCCCTTCAATGTTCTCTTCCAGCATGCTTGACTCGTCCAGCCGCGCCGTGCCACACTGGTAGCACAACTGCTTGAAGACACGCATGCGCACGGAGCCCATCCGCTGGGTGCGGTCCAGGTACATGTGGAAGAGGATGACCACGCTGGCTGACTGCCAGGTGTGCCAGCACCAGGAGCAGTGGAACCTGCAGAGAGGTAAAGGTGGAATAGAAAAGGTGAGTCTCCCAGTAATCACCTGCCCTGAGGAGCCCAGAAAGGAAAGGAATATATACCTAAGCCTGGAAATAGAAGTCAATTTTTTACCACTCTTTGAGTTCATTAGTGCTCCAAGGCTGACTGCTACTGGTGAATGCTCTTGGGACCAGAGCAGCCTCCCCAGAAGCCTGGCCCTGGAGCAACCTGGCAAGCAGCAGTGCTTAGCATTAGCATGCCTTCCTGCAGCCTCAGCATTGAAAGCCTCACACATGCAAGGTTTGCACCTGGATGCTACACAGGTCACTCCCCATCTCTAAGCCTCTTTTCTCATCTGAGAAATGCAGTGGCCTGCGCAGACCTGCTGTGGTTCTGAATAGGGGAGGGGAATGAAATGCACTATCAGACTCATCACTTTTTCTGAGGAGAAGAGATGCCAAGCACAGACCCCAGCACACTGTAGATCCTTAGACTATGGTCAAGACTGATGGGCAGGTGTACATAAACCGAACAAGATAGGGTCTACCAAGTATGGTCCCCAATGAACACTCTCCCCACAATGAACAGCTCATCCCTAGATTCCACTCCAGCCCTGTAGACAGGATGGGAAAAGTGGCTTCAGGTCCCTATTCTCGCCACTCCTGTCACAAAACATCCACTTACATACACACATGCAGTGTTGTCTAACTTCCCTTGAGCTCTAGTCTCTAAGCCTGTGGGGAGGTGGCTTGGGGCTCATCTAGCCAAGCCCTACTCCCCAACCTCTGACACCTTCAGTACAGAGCTCGCATTACTATGGCAGCTCCCTCCTCTATTCTGGAGATTAACCTCTTCCAGGGACCTATTACAAAGGCTTCACACTTCAAAATGCCCACTGGGCTGATTCTGCCCTTATCACTGTTCATTTCAGGCCCAGTGATTTTGAAAGATATCTAAAGAACTTGTGTCAGTCTGACAGGCATCTCTCTGTACCTGTTGTATGTCAAGTACTACTCAGCCCAGGCTGAGAAATAGAGTAGCCAACTCCTGACCCCTGGAAGCCACCACCAATGTGAACTCAGAGCAATACCAACACCACCCGTGTCAGAGGAGCCTAACTGGTTCTGAGCCAGAATGGGTCCTTTTCCCCATCCCCCTGACGGGATAGTTTATAGGGCACCGTTCATTAACATTGAAGGCTTATTAAAGACAATGAATCTGTGTACTGAATGAGCACAGTAATCACGCTGAAGTCCTACTTGAGGCCAGCGGGGAGCCAAGAGTTACTGGCCACCTAGAACCTGAGGCAAGAGGAGCCAGTAGCCTCTGGAGCTCAGTCCCCAAAGCACTGAAGCCCCTGTAAGATATGCCTAAAAGATGGCTTTTGTGGTTGGGTTTTGGGATCTGTTGTGGTTGCTGGGTTTTTTGTTTTTTGTTTTGTTTTTCTGAGAAGTGATGTGGACTCACAAATACTAAGAGCAAAATTAAAGCTAAGCATTCTAGACTCTTCCATTTTGTATCTATGTCTACTTCTCTGAGCCGTTATTTCCTGTGGTTACTTTGCAGTCATCTCGAAAGCCAAGAAGAAGTGGACAAGAGACCTGACTACTTGCCAGTGTTTGTTATAACAAAGCCTCAACTAACCAATCTTGATACAGTGATCTGTCAGACCATCTCTGAGCCAATTCCATTCACCTCTGACCATCTCTGAGCATGTTTCTGACTGGGAGTGTTTTGTCTGTATACACTGCCCCTACTGCCTCCAAGGATGGCTGTAGATGTACTGAAGTGCTTTCTCTCATGGCATACTTTTTCCATGTAGTAAATCCTTCTCTGCCCTTCACTATGTCTCTCACTTAATGTCACGTGGAGTTCATAGATGCTAAAACTCATTTTACCCCCCACACTCAAGTGGCTTAGATGCTTCATGTTTTCAGCTTCTGCATCTTTTAAAATAAATCAGTGCAGACCTACTTCCTTTTTTGAAAGTCAGATTTCAGATTGTAAATTTGAAAACTTCAGACCTGCGTAAGCTAGAAATTAAAAAATCACTATAATCTGAGTAAAGTGGTTAAAACATGTAATCATAGCTACTTAGTAAGGAAAGAATGGGATGTCAGTTCCAGGCCAGCCCAGACTACAAAGTCATTTGTGAAACTCCATCTCAACCAACAGATGAGTTGTAGTAGCTTGTGATTGTTATCCCTGCTTTGGGGGAAGCCACTGGTTGGGTGCAGTGGCGCATGACTGTCATCTCCAGTGGCATGGGAAAGCACAAGTAGGAGGATTGAAGCCCAGGTATGAAGTTGAACTCCACTTCAAAAGTAATCAATGCACAAAAAGAGACTGGAGGTGTCTCTCAGTTGGTAGACCCTCCTGCCTAGTAATTTCAAAGTCCTGCCTAGTAATTTCAAAGCCCTGAGTTCAATCCCAACACTGCTTACACACACACACACACACACACACACACACACACACACACTAGTGGGACTAGAACACAGAGAGTGAGAGAGCTGTTGTACATACAGCTAGATACAGCCAGTACCCAGCTCTTAGCAGGTGCTAAACAGATGCTTCTTGAACTAATTTGAGTCAATCAGCTGTTCTCTGCCATTTATCAAAAAGGGTTGAATCTAATGTTTTCAGGTCTTGAAACAAGAAAGAGCACAACATAAGCTCCCCACCCATAACCTGTCTCCTTCTGTTCCCATCCTCAGCACCATTCTGCCTCATGAGAGGCTACATGTACATACATATGTAAACAACTCAGACTCCATATCCAAGTGTTACCCACCTTCCAAAATACAACTGCTTATCAACTTCTCTTAAGGCCAAAGGCCCCCAAAGGACTGTGGAGGTCTTGCAGATGAGCCTGAGGCAGTTTGGGTCAGGAATGCCCTGGTCTCAGTCCCAAATCACAGCTCAGACGGTGAAGCATGTGATCCTCAAGATCCCCTGGCGATACTCACAAGACACTACATTGAAAATGATCTTTGCAACTTCAGCATGGGGAGAAGTTGGGGGGTAGATAGTAGGAAAATCAAAGGAGGGGGGTAACTATGTCCAACAAGAAATATACTCATTACCTTACTCATGTAAATGTAACCCTTCTGTACAGCATCTTAACAATAAAATTAAAAAAATCAAAAAAAATCACCTTGAATGCTGGAAGGTATAGAGCCCCTAAAAAATAGGGGGCTCTGGGCCTAAGGACAAAAGGGAGGCCCTGCTTAAAGCTAAGCCTTTTAGTCACAGCTAATAGAAGTGAAAGAGCTTTGAGTGATAGTCCAGGACCAGCCCCTCATTTTGCAAGGTTTGACCTGAGAGCCAAATAGGGAAAGGGGCATAGCCAAGTTGACAAATATTTTCTGGCTCACAGGAGGTGACTCAAGCTTTTTGTGTTCAACTCAAGTTTCCTTTAACTGAACAAAAAACCCCAGACCCAGAGCACAGGTCCACCTGCTTTCAAGAGATGGTAGGAACATGAATGACAACAAAAGCTCATTGCTGAATGTGGAAGACTAAGACCAAAGATGGAATATAACTTGGCCAGGCTTGCATAGGAGTGTACAAAACAGCCATGGTTAGAACCATGGTTAGGCATCTGTGACTCTCCTGGCAGTATTTTCTCTGTTCTCCCAGGGCTGACACAGAGGGGGACTGACTGCAAGCCCAGGCTCTGTCCTTCTTTAGAAGGTACCCCAGGGCTGTGACCCAGGGGCTCTTTGTGTAACCCTCTTCCACAGGGCCTCTCACCTCCCTGAGGCATGTTGCTCCAGATACTGCTTCCAGCCAGGAGCCAGTTCGTTGGGTTTGAGGTTGGGGTCAATGATGAGTTCCCAGCTGTCCGCTGGCTTTGCTATTTCCATCTTCTCATAGAAGACCTTCTTCCACTCACAAGTCGTCAGGCTGGTAGACATGGTCCTGACAGCAAAAGTAGAAATCTGTACCCTGCCTGAGTGAGAACCCAGAAAGAACCCAGATAGGTACCGGGCAGTGCAGTTTCTCTAGTGTGAAAATCCCCATCCACAGAACTCAGCTTCTACCTTTGTTACCCTGGAACCTGTTGCTATGACATCCAGGCAGGTGCCCTGGCAAGCAACATTCAGGGCTGGGGAGGAGAGAAGCCCCCAGGGGAAAGGCCAGGTCTTAAGCTAAGCTGAAGAGACAAGGTTGCCTAAGTGGAGTACACAGCATGAGAGGCTCAGAGCCAGTGGGGGAGTGAGAAAATACCCTGGGCCTCTAGAGATCTCTGTGATGTAAGGGCTAGCCAGTGGTCCAACTCCACCCCACCGTTCTCCCTGGCCTTCTCCATGTCATCCTAGGAAGTTAAACAGGACAAGGAGATGTAGAACCTGCTACACCCATACTCCAAATGTGCTATGGGCATCATTTTCCATGTGCTAGGCACAGCTGCTTGCTCTGTAGCTATCCAAGGCACACCAGGGAACACCAGGTTTGTACAACCATCATCTATAACCGCATCCCTGAATTACTTTCGAACCTTTCAAAAAATGTCCATTTGTTCATTTATTGCAAAATTATTGTGTTCAATCAGGGAGCTGGAGAGAAGTAACTCGTGGTCTCTTTTCCTGGGGAGATCTTAGAATAGTTGGGGAGATGGAATGCAATTGAATTCCCTATGAGAAGTACAGTCGTAGTATTTCAGACTCACAGAATTCTTAGAGTTCAGGTTCAGTTCTGGGTCTTCACTGTAGCTAAGGCTGCTGCTGGAAGATACAGTTTGCTCAGAGCTGCTCTAACTACTATAGAACAGGCAATGGAGTATCACAGCTCCTGCTGCCTAATTTAGATACTTTAGAGACTAGAATTTGCATACTCCTCAGTGAGCAATTCCCTGGTGGAGACAATCTTAGGCAGAGAAAAGACCAGGCATGTGGTTGCTTACCTAGTTCTGCCCCGATGGCTATGAGGTTTCTCAACCTGGAAAATGACCCTTGGATATATGAAGACACACCGAAAGTGTTATCTTGCAGCAGGACTTGTCACTTGGTTTGAAAATTTCCTATGGGGTGAGGTCAAGGACAATGTCACTGAATTGTCTTTGAGAATGAGGAAGTATTTCTCCTAACATTGTGCCAAAGACCTAAGAAAGGACAAGTCTCACCAGCAGAAGGATCTAGAAGTGATCTTGTCAAAAACTTGGTTTCTTCATTGAGCTCTCCATTTTTTAACCAAAATCTTTTGGCATGAAGACAACTAAGGCTCAGAAATATGAAAGTACTTGTCTAAGGCCTCAGGACTGAGCTGCTGATGTTATCACTGCAGACTCAGAATTCAGCAACCAGCCTGGTGATGCGGAGGATCCTTGACTTCCCTGGCAACTGAGTGAAGCTAAATGGGGCATTGGCCAGGCCTAGAGCTGTATGTCAACTGAGAAATACTGTGCTATACTTTCTACAGTTGGCAATGAGGGAAAGACAAAAAGAAGGAGATTTGTCAGGGTTTATTTGCTTTGTTATGCTTTGTTTCTCTCTAATGATGCAATCCCCTTAGGTTTACTCTCGGGTTTAATTTAGAGTAGGAACCCTGGGAGCTGAGACCAATATAATCCAACATTTTGTACACCAGTATTGTTTTCACTCAGAATAAGATTTTATTATGATACCATCAATGGATATGACTCCCTTAAAGTTCTGGGAATGGCACGAGCTGCTCCAGAACCCACAAGTTCCTGAGTGACAGTTTAATTAATGAGGGCCACCTTATTTTTTTTCTAATTTGTGTGTGTGGGGGGGGTAGAGAGTGAGGTTTGAACTCAGGGCCAGGGTGCTGCCCCTTAGCTTTTATGCTCATAGCTAGAGCTCTACCATTTGGGGCACAGCTCCACTTCTGACTTTTTGCTGTCTAATCAGAAATGAGTGTCATAAATTTTCCTGCCCCAGTTGGCTTTGAACCATGATCCTCAGATCTCAGCTTTCTTAGTTGGTAGGATTACAGATATGAGTCACCATTGTCCAGCAAGGCTGCCTTATTTTTAATCTGGCTAGTAATTAAAATAAATAAAATATAAAATACTGTCTGCCCATATTCTTCAAAGTTGGCTACTCTTCTCCAATCTGGACTGTGGATTGATAACTACTTCTCTTTGTAAAGTAATATTTAAATTTTTCTTGTTGGAAAGTTATGAGACACATCAATTTTGGAGCATAAAGCAACAAAGTAATGAAGAATCAGGAAAAATAAAATCATCTGGGGTTTTCACCCCAGAGATTTCAATACAAGTTCTTGACAGAATATATTTCCCTCTTCCCCAGTCCAGTCTTGAGAAGAATCCCTGCCCATGCTGACCATTATTGCTGATGGAAATAAGCTGTTTGCACAGAATAACAAACACCAAAAATAAAAGATTGAATAAAATAAGTTAGTGGTCAAGAAACAGATCCTAGGTGGGAACAGGAGCTGTGTGCTGCCTTCCCCGTCTCTCCACATGTCAAAGAATAGAAGCTGCTACAGACAAACTTAAGGTCTCCTGGGGAAGCCTTTACAGGAGCTGTTAGGAAGGCTTCTCCCGCCACAGCAGCAGCACTCAAAGGCAGCGTGGTCCAAGCTCCACTCTGTGGCTCTGAGTCTGAGTGTCCCCATGATTAGAATTCACGGCTCTTCCAATGGGGCTCATAGGGAAGAAAATATTCCAGGGAAGATATGCTCCTCCTTCATCTGTTAACAGCATTCACAGTGACTGTAAACAGGCAATGTTCTATTTCTATAAGAGTTTCAGGTTCCAGTCTACATACCATGATTCCTCAGGGGCCCTGCGGTTTGTGTCTGGAGTGCCATTTTCGCAGGGTGCCCGTGGCTCACACCTGTAATCCTAGTTACACAGGAGGCTGAGATCTGAGGATCCCAGTTCAAAGCCAGCCTTAGCAGAAAAGTCTGTGAGACTCTTACCTCCAAATAACTAGCATAAAGCTGGAAACTGAGGTGTGGCCCAAGTGATAGAATACCAGCCTTGATTGAAAAGCTAAGTGAGAGGATGAGGCCCTGAGTTTCAGCTACTATTCTGTCCGGTTCTTTGCTGTTTTGCATGAGTTTTACATGTTGCTTAAAATATTATTTATAAAAACATCAATGATAGTATAAGGTGATAAAAGATCACTAAGCTAACATTACATAAAGAGGAATCCAGTGCTACTGAAGAAGGGTCCTAGTCACAGGCCCAGCTAACTCTATTTGCCCCTCTCTGCTACTTTAATCTTACTTTTTTTCCTGAGTCTCTCCTTACCTTGGACTCAGAAAGGATAGGGTTAACAGATAAGGATCTTGTGACAAAAAGCTAAGTTGGTCCTTGGACAATGCCTTCTTATGACCTGATGCCACTCAGAATGGAATGTTTGGATAATGACACTCAAACATCTTGGGATGATGACCAACTGGAGCACATCTTGGATAACCACCACATAATTACACATACCAATATAACAGTCACATGGCAGCTACTCTGTTCCATGATTCTTATTGTAAGAATAAGAATTGGTCCCATCTGATCAATCCTATGACTGCTGTCCACCAACATGATCACAGAATAAATGTACACCTCTTGCCCTGTGCCCCCAACTTCTGGATTAACAAAAGGTTTTCAAATGTGAAGCCCAAGAGATAGGAGGACATGAATTATGAAGGGTTATTTTTGTTTGTTTGTCTTGTCGTGGGGCCTGAACTCTGGGCCTAGATGCTGTCTCTCAGCATTTCAGCTCAAGGCTAGTGCTCTACTACTTGAGCCACAGCGCCACTTCTGGCTTTTTCTGCTTATGTGGTGCTGAGGAATTGAACCCAGGGCCTCATGTATGCAAGGCAAGCACTCTACCACTGAGCCTCCTTCCCAGCCCCTGGGTTTGGTTTTGATGTCATTTGAGTTAATATTTGTCTTAGAAGGGATATGATATCACAGAATCCTTTAAAACTTGAGCTACATGATAAGATTGGTATATCGATACTGAGCCATTTCAGAGCATTACATTCTCACTCTTTCTCTCTCTCCCTCTTCCCCCATTCCCTTCACTCTTTGCTTGCCCTCATGAATTGCTTGACACATTTACCTTGGTTTCAGCTTCGTCTTGCTCTTTACAAATCTAGATTTGGATGAGACAGCATAAAGACACTGTAGCAAGCACATTCACTACATTATCCAAAACTACCACACAATGATCTCTTCTCATATGAGACCTGATGAATTAAGTGGCAAGGATGACTTAAAAATAACATAAATATGTTTGACAGTAAGTAATATTCAGAAGTAGAACATTTAATTAATGTTCTATTGTCCACAAAGCTTTTATGAACCATTCCCCTTCATATAGAGGTTCATGTAAGAAATAGATATATTGAAACTTGTAAGTCTACATCAGTACATCAACATTTTGCCAAGACACTGCTATGATTTGAACAAGTCTCTCAAAGTTCATGTGTTGAAAACTTTGTTCCTAATAAGAGATGATTTGGCTCTGCCCTCCTGAATGAATGGATGTCGTTGTCCGAGGATGAGCTAATTGGCATGAAAATGTGTTTGTTATGAAAGTGAGTTTAGTTCCCTCTTGCTCCCTAGCTCTCATCCATTCTCACTCTTCAGACTTCTACCATGGGATGAGCCAGATGTGGGCTTCATACTTTTGGAAATCGTGGACACACCTAGAACTTTCTGACTCATCCAAAACTCTTGAGTCAAATAAACTTGTATTGTTACAATGGTGAGTTTAGGATGGGGATCCACATAGACTTGATGTTCCTAGAACATAAGCTGCTGCTGGGTACCCTGCTGCAGGCCCACTGTGTCCTGTGAGACAGAATATTCAACAGTAGAAGATCAGAAGGAAGTCTAGAAGAGAACTGTGGAGGTGGCAGTATCAAGTTGCACAGAAACCCAATCACACACGTACATGCATACATACTTACACAAAATTGGTTTCAACCCCAAGAGAATTCCAATTCTGAAAAGCTGAATCCTCTTCTTCAACTGTTCTGTTATTGAGAAAACTGTGTACCAGGCTGCATATGATGGGAGCATAGAGTACAAAGGTACTGGCTGGATATTTGAGACCTCCCAATTTTCAAGAAGTAGAGACCTGAATCTCAAAGGAACAACAGAGTAGAAATTTATACATTCAAGTTAAGTCTCCAAGGGAGAGATTTGGGAGCAAAAGGACCTAGATTACAACCTGTGGTTCCCATGCTTCACTAGCCAAGTCTCTGGTACAATTTCGCCTAGAACCAGAAACACCTGCACCTTCACTGCTTTGCCTCGGCTGCCACCTTGTGTCTATTGTCTAGATTGCATCCGTGAAGTGGCCTCAGGAAACCAGATGCCAAAAGGGCTGCACTGATGCAAGGTGGTGATTTCAAGCCCATCCTGGGATACGTATTGAGAACCTTTATCAAAAACAAAACAAAACCCAGAAGCCTTAATGGCAAATTACTCCCAACCCACCACTCAACAAACCTGAAGAGACGTTCCTGTGCTTTCAAGCTGAGAAGGTTCCCAGCCTTAAAGAAGGGAGTTGGGAAAAGAAAAAGGGACAAAGTTGACACTGGATCCATTCATAGGTTTATGAATGGTGCAACTTTCTGTGTGAGGGAATGGATAACGGTGTACCAAGGAGAAATCACAGGAGGAATGAGATCATCCCACCCCCCCAACAATGTTACATAGGAAGCCCTAACCCAGAGTGCACAGGAAAAGAATAAATAGGCCCACCTTGGCCCAAGTTAGGGCTGGCAGCTCTGTCCAACAACATATGAAATGGATCCAGAATGGCCCCTCTCCCTTGAGCAGCCAACCTGTACACCCCTCATGATGTACCATGTGGTGGGGTGGGGTGGGAGAGAAGGGGGAGTAAGCCACCCTTGCAAATTCACACTCCTGAAGAGGGGGCTCCTATGGGTAATGTCAGGAGGGCAGTTTCTCCCAGACAGAAAGAGGCACTGCAGTCCCACAAAGGGCAGAATATTCTTGAAAACCTGAGGATGCATCTCCCCAGGCTGGCAGTGCAGCACATCTGTTTACCATCCACTACCCAGAGGGAATGACTTGAGGTATGCTCAGATAATCTGTGGCATGCGCAGGATACCTGTGCATAGCCGTTTCCAAACTCCCTGAATTGTTAGGTGCATCATTTTTTGGCCATAATTTTCCAGCTTTGGGTGTTTCCTTACATCATGTCTATGTTGTTTCCCCAACTTGACAGTAAGTCATTTGAAGGCCAGGGCCCTGTTATAAACCTAACGAGCTGAATCTTTCTCAGAAGAATTGTTGTCAGGACTTTTTCTGGGCTGTTTTCAATGACAATATGAAAAGATAGTAATCCCTAAATTCAATTCCCTCAGTAAAAATGTTCTGTGATTCTGACTCAATGCATGTTTGCTAGTTGAGCAAACTTCCTGAGTAGAGGACCTGACTCATCTCATGGATGTACTAAGCAACCAATTGTGTCGGGTTAAATGAATAAAGCAATAAGCAAAGTAGACCACCAAACACTGGGAAGACAGTATGGTAGGTACTCCAGGGCCTCCAAGCCCCCCTGAATACCCTACCTGGACTCCAAGGCTCTTCTGCCTTAGCATGCATCTTTCTAAGAGCCCAGCTTCATGAGGATCACTGAAGTTTGTTTCACTTTGGATGAAGGTGCAGAGCTGCTGGGCACCCTGGTCCTGGCACACTGAGCTCATGACTCGTCTTCTCTGTAGGGGACTAAAGGAACATCCTTTCCAAGGCATCACAGTTGTTTGGGCAAATTTTTGTGTTTTACCTAGGAGGAATCCTACTATCAAGAAGCTTAGATGTAATCAAAGGATATGTAAGAATCCTTCCAATGGCAAACACTCCAGAGGTCTGGATGTCTGAGTAAATTGTGGTTTTTGTTGTTGTTCTAGGAAATGGAGACCCACACAGACCAGGACAAAGAATTGGAGATAGGGGCGTGGATACTAAGATCTTATTATAATGTAAGAGTAAGAGAGGTGGTGGTCTAGAAATTTAAGAGCAGGCTGGGTGCCAGCGACTCATGCCTGTAATCTTAGTTATTCAGGAGGCTGAGATCTGAGGATTGTGCTTCAAAGCCAGCCTGGGCAGGAAAAGTCTGTGAGACTCTTATCTCCAATTAACCACCAGAAAACGAAGTGGTGCTGTGGCTCCAGTGGTAGAGCGCTTGCCTTGAGCTGAAGTGCTGAGGGACAGCGCCCAGGCCCAAAGTTCAAGTCCCAAAACTGACAAAAAAAAAGAAAAGAAAAGAAAAAAAAGGAAGAAAAAAAGAGAAAAAAAGGAAGAAAGAAAGAAAAGAAAGAAGAAAAAGGGAGTTCCAGGAAGATGGCGGAAGAGAGGCTGGAGGCTAAACAAGCTCTCACATAGAAAGCAGTGAACAGTCCTAAGCCAGAGAATCACACCAAGTGTGCCATCACAGGACAGAGAGTCAGGCCAGAGAGGGAAAATCCAGGCAAGGAGACAGCTCTGAGCACTTGCCAGTAGCTGCCGCCGTGGCGGCAGCAGTGGCGGTGGTGGCTGAACCCGCCATACCTGAATCACAGAGCGTCCAGGCCGAAGGATTCTATTCACCACCAGCAAGAAACAACAAGGAGCAGACATCTTCATCCTGCAGTTCGCAGACCAGAGACGACCCAGGAACCAAGACTTGGCTATAACCCCTGCTTTCACTATATTTGATGTCGGTATAATTTGTGGAGGAGAAGGGGAAAACCAAGTCGTTTAAGGATACAGGTGGACCCCTTGCAACAATGAGAAGTACAAGTTGTCATGTCGAAAACGAACTTTACAACTTTGGTGGGAGGGGCGGGGGGAGGCTGGGAAGGGATGTGAAGGGTAAACAAAGGAGGAGGCTGCAATGCTTGATAAGAAATGTACTCACCTTGCCCATATAATTGTAACCCCTCTGTACAGTATGTTCACAATAAAAAATAAAAATAAAGAAGAAAAAGAAAAAAGTAAGAGCAGAAATCTGGTACTAGAAAGTCACTCCAGTTCTGAGGACCTCTCTGGTGCTCAGCAACTAATGTGACCCAGCTGCTGTGGAGAGGTTAATTTCTCTCTGCTTCTCTTCCCTATTCCAGTTTCTTTGTGTTTTCTAAAGTGTACATCTGATAAAACATGAGACAATGTATCACTAATCACTATGGTGAACAATACATAGAGAGAAATGGAAACCCATTTCTCCCAAGAAGCTGAAGTGAACTAAAGTTCTACGAACTATCAGTTGTGTAAGCTCAGATTATCTGGATACTTCTAGCAGTATGACCTTGGTCAAGGCTCAGCCTCCACTTGTTCATTTCTAAAATAGAACCTTTGCATCTCTTTTCCATACTCACCCAGCCACTGGATGGCATTAGGCCAGTCTCTCCTCTCCTCCCTCCAGTCCTCATAGGTCAGACAAGACATCTGAACTACAGGATACGTTCTACCCCTACTCATCCTTTCCAACTTCCTAAACAGTTCTGCTTTGTCTACCCACTCACAATGCTGTGATGGTCTGGCTATGAAATGTTTGCCCAATAGGCTCATGTATTGAAAGTCTGGTCCCTAGCTGGTGGCACTATTTGAGAAGGTTCTGGAATCTAGGCAGTCAGACCTACCTAGAAGAAGTAGGTCACTCAGGACCTGTTTTGGGGAGTTGTACCTTGTCTCTGATCATTTCTGTCTCTCTGTGTCATTTTGCTTTGTCTGTCTGCTTCCTGTCTACCATAAAGTGAGTAGCCTTTGCCACATGCTTTGGTCACCATGATATTCAGACTTACCACGGATCCAGACCTCTAAAAGCATGAGCTAAAATATATCATTCCTAGCTTAAGTCATGTCAGGCATGCTGTCACAGTAATGACAAAGCCAACCAATGCACTTCCCTGTTCCCAAAGTCCTCAAAACCCTTTTGTCTTAGAGGAAAAGACAGGGAAGAACATCCTAAATACCTCGTTTAAGGAAACATATTTGTGTGAAAACTTGCATTCATGCCATGCTTTTGTAATGAAATTCTATTCTCTTTGCCCCAATTTATCTGTTTAGAAATGTTTCCTTTTAAATATTATTGATCATCAATTGACTTTCAGTCACTCCTCTGATCTCTCCTTTTGTTCAGCCACCACCCACAGTGCCTGCCCTTGCCCCTCTGTCTCTCCATTAAACTGTAATAATATATAAACAGACTTGGGGACGCTCTGGGAGCAAAGGGACCCTGGGGCCAGCCTCCCTTCGGACTGTGAATTGTCATTCCTGAAGCTGTCTGTTTTGTAAGTTCTTCTGCCAAGTTTCTATGGGAGCAGAGGGATCATTTTCTCCCTTTTCAAAGAGCAGGGTGAGTTGAGGCCTTGAGCTGGCAAGTCCTTTAAAGTCATTTTCAAAGGAAACCTGAGCTGAAAGGCCATGCAGTTGGCCCAGGGTAGTGTGACTTTCTGAAGCTCTCTGGGGCTTTGGGTGGTCAGCCTCCTTCGGCTTCCCAGCACGTGTTCAGAGGCTGCTGGGAAGTCACTGCCTAGGGACACCCTTCCCCAACCAGTGGGCCCATGACCCCTCCCACTGCCACCCAGGAACAAAGAGGGAATTAGGTATTTCTCCTCCTGGCCAGTTACCCCCACCATACTTGTCCTCTCTGCTCTCAGGGCCTGTCAATCAAACTTGGTCCCTGGGGTTTTGTGAGGTAAAATAGAAGTGGGTGCCAAAGCAAGCTAAGGGTGAGTTTATGTTCTCAACTGCGGATTATAAATGGGATACTTAGCCCAATCCCTTCCTGGATAGATTGGGAAGGGGATTTAGAGGGAAAATAGAGGTCCTAAGCCACACAAGAGGGGGTGGGCTGAGTTCCAGCAGACAGCTCTTTAAACAGAGAGTACCTCCACAGGGGTGGGGGCTGGCTAGGCCTCTAATCTTTGGAGTCTACAGATGTCTGTCAATCCAGGAGACACCAACGATTCTAAACACAGAAGCCAAGAAGTGTGTGTTGGGGCTAGTTACCTTTGATTTCCTCCGATTTTATAGAATAGCCACACAAAGGCCCAGGGAGGAAAGAGGCTCAGAAGAGTATCAGAAGAGTGAGAAGTGAAGGTTTTACAAACTCAGCCCAGGGCTGAGGGTCCATCCGAATTCTCCACTTGGCCTTCATGAGCAGGGTCTGGGGTCTTAGTCCATTCTAGTGCTGGGGAGAAAGGAAGACCCAGGCCAGTCTCCCAGGAACAAGCCCCCCACCCCAGCCTCATCTCCAATAGGGATCCCTTCTGACACGACACCCACCAACAGCCTCTCCCTTCTGAGACTGGATCCCACTAGAGCTGCTAAAGCAGCTGCTACCATTGCATGTCCAGATCTCATTCCCATACAAGACCTCCAGACCAAGCCAGCTTGACTTTTCAAGGTTTTATTCTTCTATTTGTACAGCTATATTTTACAATGCGGTAATGCAGTTTAGACACAGCCAAACCCTGTCTCCGGAGTAGTTATAACACAAGCATGACGCAGAATGGGATGAGACAAACGTCCTCAAAGAGAGTTTAGTTAGTGACAACTTCAAGTCCTTGTGTCTGCCTACGCTTCAAAAAGGGATGGCGCACACTCGTCCATCATTGAAAACTTCCGTGAAAAAAGGCACCGGGAGGACACGTTGTATATACAAACTGAAAACTAGAACAAAATTACACGTTTTCCTTCTGCACTTTTTTTTGTTCTTTTTGTGTTTTTTTTTAATACACACTTTGTAAATTGTAAACCTTCACTTGCAAAAAAAATACAAATACAGAGGCATTTTAGACAAAATATTTTCTTACTTATACAGATGCAATACTTAAAATATTCTCTTAAGTGCTCTTTCTCAATAAAGATTCTCAGATCCGTGTCTGCCTGCAGATACAAAATCGAGCCTTTGACGCAATTTATATTTTTAATATATCTTTTTTTAGGTTTATATATTTATATTATATATATATTTATATATATATATTTATATATTTACAACTCTGCCATATATTCCTTCACCTTTGGTTAAAAAAATTAAAGCCCTCTCTTGGATAACATACCAAAGTCTTGTCTTTGAAAAGAACAGCACATTTACATACAAAAAAAAGAAACATTTGTTCCCACAAAACATATACATTCCTCATTTCGCAGACTGAGTCAACTCAGGGTTTCTGCATACTCCCCAAACTGTGAATCTATGAAATGGTTTTGCTTGTGGCTGACGTAGTTCGCTTTTACACATAGGAGAAGAAGCAATATTATTTTCTTAATGGTTCATGGCAGTGGGGGAAGGGGAGCGGCTGCGCTCCCATTCTCCCCAGGCCCCGCCCCCCACCCCCCCACCCCAGCTACGATTCGCACTACTGGATGAGAGAGGCACTACATCATGGGATGAAGGTTGTAAAGTGTTACAGTATCCTTTGGGTCGATTCTGAGAAGGGGCTGGAGAGGAAAGCATCAACACTCCATGCTTCAGCAGGCTTTGGGGAGCTCCGGAGGCAGGTCAGTGGTGGCCACACGGTATTGCACCTTGGTGTTGGTGATGGCACCGTGCTTCTGGCGCAAATGAAGTCGCAGCTGGCTTTTGTGACGAAAATGCAGGTTACACTTCTCACACTGGTGGGACACAAGAGGCCAACTGTGAGTTATGATCAACCCAGGAGACAGGTCATTGCTCAGAGACCCCCCACCACCCTCACCCCTACCCCAGGAAGAAGCTTCTCCCTGCCTGGGCCTCCAGGAGGTCTTCCCTCTCAAAGGCCTGGTGAAGACTTCCTCTAGAGATAAGCAAATATTGTGCAATTGTCCCTGACCCACTTTCCAAAGTGTCACTCATGCTTTTGTCTGGCTTGAGACATTTCTTCCCTGACATGAATTTAATGTCTTAGCCAAAAGATAAGTTCCCATGTACACTTCCCTAACGGTGAAGGCATTTCTGAAGCAAAGATTAAAAATAACAATAATAATCCCTCTCTCCTTGAGAAGTCAGCTTTATAGCCTTATCACAAAGCCATCCTTCTTACTGGTATCCTCAACAGGTAGATAATACTTTGAGGGCAAGGAGCACTTCTCACTAATCTTCATTGTCTACCTAGAAAAATCATCACTCAGGCAAATAATACAATAACCTGGAATGCACTTAGACAAATGGATTGGACCAATCTGAATTCATGGAAATGCTCAAGTCTAAGATATGTCTTTAAAATACAGTTGTATTCCTTCCTAGGAGAAATACCTTGCTAAGCTAGCAAAGCCTTAGCAAGTTGAGTTCTCCCTTTGATTCGATAGTGTTAGCAAGGAAAGTCACTTAAAAGTAAAGTAGTTAAGTGTAATGAGGTAATGGGACAGAAAAACAGGCATTTGGGAGTAAAAAATTAAGACTAAATTTCATTTTAAAAATCATAAACCCCCAACATAATATGAACTGTAATTTTATAATTGTGTATCTGCATTGATTCATTAATTGTGACAAGATGTATCTAAAAACAGTGTAAACAAGAGAGGAAGCTGGATGCATGATCTTCACAATCTTTCTATATATTTTAAACCATTGCCATAAAACAGTATTATTGGGCTAAGTGCAGTACCTCATGCCTATAGCTTCAGCTGCTCAGAAGTTAGTGATCCAGATCACGGTTCAAGGTCAGCTTGGGTAAAAAAACTTGCTAACAGCAAGCCTCCTCTGTCAACAAACAAGCTGGGCATAGTAGTTCCTATCTGCAATCTAAACTGTGCAGGAGGCATTGGTGGAAAGAGCATAGTCTCAAGCCAGCTGGGCAAAAAGCAAGACTTTATCTTAAGACAATAACCTAAAACCAAAAGGGCTTCAGGTCCAGCAACAGCAAGACACTGAGTTTCAAACATTTTAAGTTCTTGAATGATAATAATAATAATAAAGTGACCTATTGGGATGGAAAGCATTTTAGGATAAAAATGGAAATAGATTTAGAAAATAAATGAACCAATAGTGCAATACGGTAAGAAGCCCTGGCTCTTGAGAGGCCTGGCCTAGAGAGGTATCCACTGTCTCTCCACCACCCACTGTACTATGTCCTGAGCGTGTCCTTTCTCCCCCTGGGTCTTGGCTCTTGCTCTGGAAGGATTAGGGCCATAAATACTACTAAATCATCCCTCTCAACTACAATATCCTCTGCATTCAAAATTCTAGCAAATCATGACATAGTGAGTAATTATTAGACACTTGCTACATGCATAAGCTATCCTGAACAGTTGGATGAATTAGTTAACTTAGTATTACTACTCCAGGCAGGAGAGGCCATTTTCAGGCTCATTTTTTCAGATGAGGAAATTAAGTCACTGAAGGATAAGTAATAAATAAAGAGCTAGTATGGAGATAGTCACCCCAAGCCAACACAAAAAAGCGAACACAAAAAGGCCCATTTTGCAAGTCAACATATGGGCTGCGGAAAATCATTTGTAGACTGGTTCTTGTGCCTGTTACCACCGAAAGTAATGCATACAAACTCCTCAAAAGCAGCCATGCACAGAATAGAAACAAATTAGTGTGGCCATCTAAAGCTCTCTACAATTGAAATTTCATTATACTTTTGCAATTTCATTAATGATTATTTTTGTTTTATAAAGCATTTCTAGTTTGTTCAATATTCACAATTTAACCTGCAAGCTCTAGTTTTTCTGGACTCTGCTCTAGAACACAATTCCACCAGCCTGTTCACAGCAGGGTGCTATGGCTGCTCTTGCTTGGAATGGTCTTTTCTTCTTGTGCTTTGTCATTGTTATTTGTTTGTTTTTTTATTGCATCACATTTTGAAGTCTTCCTCCTACCTCTAAGACTGCTTCTTTTCAAATACCTTAGCTGTTCTGAAATGCACATTTAGCACAATATAGGAGTGTGTTATAGGCTCTCAGTAAGTATTTATGGAATGAACAAATGACCCTAACAGCTCGATTTCCCTTGTCTGGACTTCTTTATATGGTTCAGGTAGCCCAGCCCAATGCCTCCATTTCAAAGATGAATACATTGAGACCTGGGATTGCCACAGTGGGTGTCTGTGGCTTTCTGGCTCAGAGCCAGATCTCCCAACCTGATAGGAGTGCCCGAGTGCTTGCAATTGGTGCCCACAGTTCCACCGCCCCGCCCTCCACCTCCTCCAGAGTCCTCAGGGTCTTACGTACATGGTAAGGTTTCTCTCCTGTGTGGATGCGCAGGTGGCTCTTTAGAGTCTGAAGGTGCCGAAAGCGGGTGCCACAGATTTCACAGGGGTAAGGCTTTTCTCCAGTGTGAATAAGCACGTGGGCACGGAGGTGGGCCACCTGAAGGAAGAGCCCAGCGTGAAAAGCTCTGCTAAGAGGGGCTGCAGACCTTCCAACAGGTCCTCTCCTCTGCCCCCCACCGCCCTGGATGGGCTCTTGCCATGTTGCCTGCTTACCTGGACAAACCTGGCTCCACAGGTTTCGCATTTGTAGGGCTTCTCCCCCGAGTGGATTCGTGTGTGGGTTTTCAGGTTGGCTGGCCGGTTGAACTGGGCCCCACAGATGTTGCACCGATAGGGTTTCTCACCTATTTCCCAGAGAAAAGGAAAAGACAAAACCATATTCCAGGAGGTCATCACTGATGCTGGCCCCAGTATTTCGAGGCAAACTGCTCCTTTCCCACACCTCTGCTGCTTTCTTGTCCCTCTCTCTCTCTTTTTGGAAGTATTTTTTCCTATGATCTTCTTTCCTGTTTGCTCATCTCAGGTAATAAAAAGTGTTACTATCTTTAAACAAAAGGGGTTTCAATTCAACATGTCAGTTTATGAGCACAATGCATCCTTCTGCCCCATCTCTCTCAACCCTTAATCCTGGCTCCATTTTCACATACGTACATTGAATATTATGCCTCCATATGCCCACCCCTCCCCTCACAATTCATGTCTCCCAGCCCCCCCCCCCGAACTCCCTCTAGCCCCCACAACACATGTTCTAGCTTCCTGGAATTCATTTTGTTAAACTATCAGTTACTTGTTCAAAGGTTTCTTTCCCTCCTCTTCCTTCTCCTTTGCCTCCTCTCTCTCTCTCTCTCTCTCTCTCTCTCTCTCTCTCTCATCCACACCATCATCTCTTGCAGAGCCAGAATCAAGCAGTGGCATGGTGGGGTAGGAACAAAGCTAGGTATGGGACAGGAGCGGGAAGTTCCACGAAGCCAGCGCTTCAAAACCAGTGCTTTCATCGGGTTCATCTCCCTGTAGAATGTGGGCAAGACAAGGTCCTTCTCTGGACCTCAGTTTCCCTCTCTGAATGGGTGGGACTAATTGAGGTGACCTGGAATGCCTGTTCTGGCTTTCCCTTGGATAGAACTGATGCAATATCCACTCCCTCACCAGGGAGATACAATCAGGCTGCTCTAGTTTCTCTCTTTCAGAACAAACATGCTTTTCCATTTGTGGCAGCTACAGCTGTATTCCATTTGCTAGAGGGGTGGGGCAAGGATGTGAGTAGAGCAGGCAGAGGAAAGCAAACGAACGGCTGAGCCTTCCACCATGGAAAGTTTCTGGAATAATGGGGCCACCGAAAGGTCTAAGAGACAATAAACACCCTACAACAATCAGATCGCAAGAAGCTACCTAGTAAGGAATGAGAGCTGGTTGATGAATCTGTCCATAGAGGACATCAAAAGGCTCCCCCCCACCCCTCACCCCCCACCCCCACTTTAGAAAAATTCACTTTGTCTCTGTCAGCCTCAGTTTCCTCCTGAATACTGTAGGATTAACCCACTTCTAACTCCAGCAAAGGTAGAGAAGTAGGACAGAGTCTCAGAGGAAAGACAAGGAGCACAATGCGTAAAAAAGTCCCTTCGTGAAGACCAGACAGGCTGGGATGGGTCTGCTTCCTGCCTGACCCCACTAGCTGCCAAGGCCCCACTCTGCGCCCCTAGAATTCTCTCCCCTGTCCTTCCCTTGAGACTCCTAGAGAGCCCTGGAAGGTGAGCCAGGGCCATACCTGTGTGGACGGTCTTGTGGCTGGCAAGGTTGCCCTTGTAGCGGAAGGAGGCCTGACAGCGGTCACACTTGTAGGGTTTGTCACTGTGGGTCTGCAGTGTGTGCCTCTTGAGCGAAGCCTCCTCAGAGAAGCGGCAGTCACACTCATTGCAGAAGAAGGCCCCGTTCTCTGTCGGAAGGTGAAAGGACACCATGTCAGCAGGAGGAAGGGAGACAGGGCTCTAAGAACTCCCTCCTCTGGGTCCCCCAGACTCTCTCAGCATCACTCATGGGAGGCCAGAGCAAAGGAGGGTGGGACAGGATCTTTTGAATCATATATAGAGGCTCAATCATGGTGGAAGGGAACCAAGACAAACTAATGGGCATTGGTAGCCTGCGCCTGTTTGCTGAAGTACTCTTCCTCTTCCCAGGAGCTTGAGAACCTTTCTTGTCTATTCACTAATTTGCATTTATCCACAGCAATAGCTCACTCATTCTGTGTCTCATTTTCCAAAGGGAGGATCACAATTGCTATCCTGCCTACCACATAGAAGCATATTACATAACACAAAGTAGAAGAAAGCACTCTAGGGACATGAGCTAGAAGTCCAACTCAATCATACTTTGAAGCCACAGTGAGAGGGACTGATGATAAACGCAGTGGCCATCCTCACATCTGTCTGGATTTCATATCTCTGAGACTGGGTGAATACCAATAATGGTAGAAGTAGAAACAGAGGCCCAGAGAGGAGGAGCCAGAAAATAGAGCAAGGCAAACAGCCAGGACACAGAAGAGGACAGTCTCTGCTCTTGCTCTGACTCAGGATCTAGGACCCTCTGCCAACCCTCTCACTACAAACATTTGTTTTTCTTTGGTTATAATGATTGGAATATGTCAGTGTCCTAGTGATTTACCCTGTGTTTGACTGGGCCAGTGCTAGGTCAACAGTGAGGCTTTTTTTTTATCTGGTAAAAATTGGGGATGCAAATTATTGACTAGGCAGAAATGGTAATTTAATAATTTGATTTAACTAACTGAATTCAGCTTCTATTTTTCTAACTATCTCCTCCGTACTAGAGACTTTCAAGGACCTATGTAGGATACAGAAATACATAAGGCCAGACACTTCTCCACAGAGAATCTGAGCCTTACAAGGAGCTCTGATGCACAGAGACAGGTCAGAATGATGGTTGTGGCACAGGGAGGCTGGAAAGCTCTGGGGGTTACAGTCAGTCCCGCAAGCTGCTTTTGCTAGAATGGTTCTGCAGGTGGTTCTGCCCATCTCAATTACCCCCAGATGAACTCCAATACCCACCCCTTGTTTTGGTCCCACCCAGTTCCCCAAGACTTGAAGAATGGGTGATCTGCTGGTGATTTTAAGTACTAGCAGACTTCTCATTAGGAACATTCCCAAATAAATACACAGATAAAATGGAAACATACTACCCGTGGAACAAAGGAATTCTCCTTTTCCCTGTGCAAGGAGGGAGTGGACAGGAAGGGACTCACCACAGCTGGAATCTGAGTACTCAGACTGAGTCTCTCCCATCTCCTCTGGGAACGTGGGGCCCGCAGTGTGCAGGCACATCTCTGCATGCTGCGGGGACTGAGAACCGCAGGATGTGCACTTCGGGGGGTGCATGTAGAGTGGTGAGTGGCTCTCACTGCTGTTGCGGGGTGAGCCTGTCAGGGACCTGTGGGCAGGAGTAAGGAGACTCAGAAGCCAGGTCAGAGGAGCCAAGTCCCCATGCCCCCTTGCCAACCTCTCCTCCCTGTACTCAGGCAAGCCTACATTCCAGAGCCACCCTATTCCACTCTGGGCTCAGCATCATCCACAAGCGTACCTTCAGAAGAGCAACTGCACAAGACCATTGGCCAAGGTCAAATCAAGGGCAAACCCCATTTCCCAACCCAATGGCTTCCCCTTAGTACTGCTGCCCCACAACCTCTCTCAGCACCATGGGCAGGGCCTTTGCAAACTGTGGTTGCTCTCCTCCCATGGGAAAGATTAAATGGGGGAAATGACGAGGGGTGATACTGATCAAGAAGCATTATACTTTCAGACTATTTGTGGAATTGAAACCCATTTGTACGACTACTTAAATATAATTTTAAAAATGAATTTAAAAAGTATTTCAGTGTAAGTACTTCCTACTTTAGGTTAACTTGATCACGTGCTAATTCAGACAAGCTCTTGCACCCATCAAAAGAAATGACTCAACCCATGCCTAGGTAATCTCTAATCAGACAGCCTCTGAAATTACCTATTAACGAGGTTATTGAGCCGGCTGGCTTGGGGGATGGTGGAGTCCTCCCCACTGGCACTGAGCTTGGTTGGGGATTGGAGATCAAGGTTCTCAGGCTCCATGGGTGGCTGGCAGGCAGGTGGGGCAGGGTAGGCCCTCGGAGAGAGGCGGCTCAGCTCAGCCTGCTCTGGCCCCTCTGGTTTGGCATTCTGGTTGAGGTTGTTGAGCACGATGAACTTGTACTTCTTCCAGTTGCAGGCTTTGGGATCCGTGGGGCTCTTGGCTGGAGGGGAACCAGAAGCCTGGAGGATGCAGGCGTTCTTGCTGCTGCAGGACTCTGTGGGTGAGTTGGGCTGGCAGTCAGATTTCTGGGGGCTCTGTGGACTAACCAGACCCTTCCGGTTCAAGGGCGCATTGGGGGGCTCGAAGTGCAAGGCAATCTCATCCTCTGAAGAAGGTCTCTCTTCTTCTTTGCTGGTCTTGTCACAAGGGAAGTATGGGGCGTTTCTAGCCGAGGGGGCAGCAGGCTTGGGGCCCTCTGCCACACTGTAGTGCATGTCGCTTCGTGCTTCATCTGGGACTGCATCCTTGGGTGAGTAGATGTTGCTGTGGCACACACTGGGTGGCATCTCCATGGCTGGCCGGCTGTACTCGCCATGGACTGGCCTGGTACTATCACAGGGAAGGGCCCGTTCCTTGGGAAAGGGGTTGGCCACAGGCATCCGGGCATCTCTCAGCTCTTCATCAGGGAAGAGGAAGCCATTGACTGGGAGGTGGCTGTACATGGGATAAGAGGCTGGTGGTGTGGACAGACCACTGTACAGGCTGGGGGCAAAGGCTCTGCTCTCACACCCGGGGGTATTTCTTAATGGTAGGCTGGTTTCTACCACTTCCCGGCCCCGATAGGCCATGATGTCTTGGGGCATCAGCATCCGGCTGTTGAGGAAGTCTTCCCGAGGAGGCTTCATGGTAGGAACCATCTCTGCTTCACTGTTGGAGAAAACAAAAAAGAGAAAAGCCACCAGACCCAAAATTAGAACTGTTAGGCAGATGACCTTGCAGTGACACTGTTATGTAACCACATCTGTGCTTGAGTCAGCTGGACACCGGGGAATGTTGCGCTGAAACATGGCTTCAAGGCATCTAGGCTACAGCTGAGGAAACTGAGGCCCAGAGAAGGCAGATGAGCTACCTATACAATCAGTATCTGATCAGATATGATCCTGTAAATTGAAGGCACCTATACATGAATGTCTGTGAGTCTATCATATTCTGATGTTACTTTTATGGCTTTTATGGCTTATATAAAGCTTTAAAAGTCCCTGTCTCCTGTCAGACACGCAAAACATTCCTACAAGGAAGGAAAAGCAGGTACCTGACATACACAGAACCAGAGAGGGGCAATATATACAATATATTCAATGCAGGTACCATGCAAAACTAGTTCTTTACTAAATAAAGGAGCTGCCCATGTGCTGAATGGCCTCTCAGGGAGGTTAATGGTGGAGAATGGATAGCAAATGCTAATACAAGAAGCCCTGATTCTAGAGCAGACAGTCCTCTTTAGAAAAACTTATCTGTGCCATTTAACAACTAAGTGACTTGTAGCAAGTTATAGTTCAGAGCACAAGACTTGGCCTATACAAAGTACTCACAGATGACCTTCATGATGAACTTGCCACCATGATTACCCACAGGAGAGCTCTGACCGCAAAGTCTTGAAGGGACATTATGTGGGTGTAAAAGTAGGCCAGTTCAACATGATCACAGTGAACAGAGCTAGAACCAATATGTGAAAGCTAAAGGAGCCAGATCTTTCAAATGGCCATGAGGAAGAGCTATCTAACTGCCCAGTGTGGAATGTGCAGCTCTGGGAATACTGAGTTCCTAGTCACATGTTGGAGCACACTTCTGTTGAGTAAGGACACAGTCATTCTAGAACAGCTGGCTCAAATGGTTCCAAAGAAGTTAAGCCTTAGTCTCTGTTCCATTTTGAGAAGCTCTTTACTTCTTTGGTTCTCAGGATCCTTCCCTTTCAGTGATGATTACATCTACCATTGCTTGGAGAAGAAGTTTAGACCACTAAACTAAACCAGGTTCAATAAATGTTCTTGCAGGGGCTGGGAATGTACCTGAGTGGTAGACTGCTTGCTTTGCATGCATGAGGCCCTGGGTTCGATTCCTCAGCACCACATAAATAGAAAAAGCTGGAAGTGGCACTGTGGCTCAAGTGGTAGAACACTATCATTGAACAAAAGAAGCATAGGGACAGTGCCCAAGCCCTGAGTTCAAGCCTCAGGACTATAAAAAAAAATGTTCTCCTTAATAGGAACAGAGTAATACAAAAGTTGAGCAAAGCAGTTCCTATCAATTTAAATAATCCACAGTTTGGGAGGGAAATTGGGGAAGCATGTGCACAGTTGTAACAGAAATCTAAAGAACAAAAACATATTTGTAAATTTTTTAAGATGCTGTAGAACATAGAGGAAGAGCTGGGGGAGGAAGAGTAGTAATCAGAATAATAATGTCTAAACTGATCTCTAGCTGCCCATGCCTGTAATCCTAGCTTCTCAGGAAGCTGAAATCTGAGGATCATGGGCCAAAGCTATTCTGGGCAAGAAAGTCCATGAGACTCATCTCCAATTAAGCACTAAAAAGCCAGAATGGAGTTGTCACTCACATGGTAGAGCACCAGCCTTGAGCAAATAAAGCAAAGCAAGAGCCTGAGACCCAAAGGTTTGGCTTTTGCAGGATCCTAGAAGAAACCAGGAGGGACTAATGAACTGGGTGCAGTTGGACATCTATAAGGGGTCAAGTTTGCATAAAGTGAAAGAGCTAAGAAGGACAGACACGGGCCATGGTGGCACGTGCCAGTAATCAGCAAGGAGGTTGAGGCAGGAGGATGTTGACTTCGAGACCAGCCTGGGCTATACATTGCTGGGCACTGGTGGCTCATGCCTGTAATCCTTGCTAGCTACTCAGGAGGCTGAGATCTAAGGATCATGGTTCAAAGCCAGCCTGGGCAGGGAAATCTGTGAGACCAGTATCTCCAATAATCTACTCAGAAAAAGCTGGAGGTGGATCTGTGGCTCAAGTGGTAGAGCGCTAGCCTTGAGCACAAAGAGGTGCAGGGACAGTGCCCAGGCCCTAAGTTCAAGCTCCAGGACCATCAACAAAGAAATAATAATAATAATAATGGAGGAAGATGAGGAGGAGGAGGAGGGAGGAGAAAAGGAGGAAGAGGAGGTGGACAAGGATGACGACAATGACAGAAATGTGCAATCATAGTAGCAATGTAGACTGCGGCATATTATATTAGATTATTTTTTGAATGCATGAATTCTCAAGGGTTTCTGATCCAGAAGCATCTCAGCTCACCTAGCTTTGATGAACTTCCGGCACGTGTCCACAACGTGCTCCATCTGCAGGTACATGGCTGTGGCCATCACAGCCATGATGTTGCCTTCTCGCAGATTGAGCCGAGATGTGTACATGAAGTCCAAGAGGATGCAGAACCCTTCAGGGTTGATTTCAGGATCCAGATTGATCACGCTGAGGTTGCATTTCAACTGGTCTGTGAAGATGCTATAGAATAGGCCACTGTAAAACAAGCAAATGTCCCATTATAGTAGACAGAAAGAATCTGTAAGATGTTAATAGCAGCGTGGATGAGCTCTCCTTCCCAGGGCCTACATTCTGACCTTCCATGGAATAAGTAATAGCTTGGACTTGGGAGAGCTTACCAAAGTCCTAAGGCACCTTACATACATACATTTGCCTGCCTTCTTCACAACCCTATGAGATAAACATTACCATGTTTCACTTTTACAAAGTGGTGACTGAGATGACAGAGGTTAAGTGATATGCTCAAAGTCACAGTGCCTGCTGTTCTTTTAGTCTTAACTGTGTGGATTACCAAAGTTAAATTTAGCATTCATTCCTAGTATCTATTCTTAGTCTACATTTCTGGGATGGTTCCCCTCTTGTTCTATCACATTATTCTCTTCTCAAAAAAAAAAAATCTGCTGTTTGTTTTTAGGATAAGAAGTTGGGTATAGATGAGAAACAAATAAAATGATGCCTTCACATACATCCTACCATTTTTTCCAAAAGCCCAGAGATAATCAAGTCAATTGTTCCATGTGGTCATCTCACTTCAGGTTGTCACCTATAAGTACTTGTGCAGCCTTGGCTGAATAATAGCATTACTTTGGAATGGGCATTACAAGAAATGAGTATATGAAGGGCATGAAATGATGCCTACCTGATAAGCATGGCAGACACTTACTGAACATTGGCCATTATTGTTGGACAACTAGAAACCTCTGTCCTCTCCACTATTTGTTTTTTGTTTGTTTTATGGTACTGGGAGTTTTAACTTGGAGTCTCACACTTGGTATTCAGGTGTTCTACTACTTGAGCAACATCCCCAACCCATTATTGCTTTTAGTTCTTTTTCAGCTAGGGTCTTTCAGTTTTTCCTGGAGCTGGTCTGGGACTATATCATTCCTACCTACATCTCCTGTGTAGTAGGGACTACAGATATGCACCACTATATCTGGCTTATTTACTTATAAGGTGTCTCACTAACTTTTTGTCTAGCTAGCCTCAAACTAGGACTTCAACACTATTTTTTTAAGTGCTGTGGAGGAGATGTTGGATATGTTCTCCAATTGCAATAGAGACCCTGATTCTAGGTGAATGATATAGAATCAAAGCTAGTGCTTTAAAAAAAAACTTATCTATTAAAATGAAGGTATGGTTGGGCATTGGTGGCTCATACCTGTAGTCCTAGCTACTCAGGAGGCAGAGCTCTAAGGATCACTGTTTGAAGCCAGCCAAGCCGTAAAGTCTGTGAAACACTTATCTCCAACTAACCAACAAAAAGTCAGAAATAGAGCTGTGGCCTAAATGGTAAAGCCTTGAACAATGAAAAGCTCAGATACAGCACCCAGAACCAGAGTTCCAGACCCAGGACTAGAAAAAATTGATATTAATTAAATGGAGGTATAGTGCCATCTTAGCACACATGATTACTAGAAAGATCTGAGGAGACAAATTAATATAACACATCAATATTGAAAATATTAAAGAATTAGCTCTCAAGTCTCACACCACTTTATACACTCATGGAAACATACTCCCAAGATAAAACAAACACAATTATAGCCCCCGCCTCACCCCAAAAAGCACAAAAGTTCAAATTAAGTTGCTTATACTAGAGACTCTTCCTTTTTTCCTTTTTCCCTGGTTAACTGAAGTTATTCTTCCTGCTCACACTAAACACACCCTTCCCTGTTGTAGTCTGTGATTTCCTCCTTCTATGTCCACAAAACAGAAAGTGTTTCTCTCCCGAAAGTGCATAAGGGCACACATTCATTCACATCCATACCGGCTGCAACTCCAGGCCCTGTGCTGCTAACAGACAAGCCAGGAGTCATTCCATACACAGTTCTGTCTCCACTGGCTGCCAGCATGGTCAGCTCTCTTTTCTACAATCCCCCTTCCCTTTCAGACCACTCACCTGCAGGCCATGAGAACTGTCTTATGGGCTCTGAACTGCTCACGACTAACCACAATGACAACATCCGTCAAGATGTCGCGACTTCGGAGGCGATTAAGGTTGAGAAGGACGTCGCTGGCATGGCGGGTGAACTGTATACAACTGTCAGCCGGTGAGGCCATTTTGTCTTCACCTGAACAAAAGAAGTCAAAATTCTATGAATCCTCAAGAAACTGTTTCTTGCCTACCAAGAGTAACAAAGCAGATAGATGGTTCAACCTGCTCAGGTATGAAATATGAAACGCAACCTAGGTCCTCTGTGTTTCATCTTTGAGCAACTAACTCATCACCCACCTCTGAGTGTTCTACACAATGAGAAGAAAAGCCTTTATCAGAAGCTGGCATAGGAAGTTCTTTAGGTGGAAGGGAAGAACTGTTGTTGAATGTTTTCCTAACGTACCAAAGACCTTGCCAAGCATTGAGAGGCAGGGAAGTATGTTGCAATGGAGAAAGACCATGAGGCTAACTTTTCCTTATGCTAGCTGTGTGGCTTGGAGCCTGCTGCTGTTTCTAGGCTTTGCTCTTACCAAATAGGCACAGGAATACCCACGTAGTTGTAAAGTTTAGAGATCTGTGCCAGATTATGGCAGGTTCTCAAAAAATTGCAGCCATACCCAGGTCCTGTTGGCTTCTGCCTCTAATCCTGGCTACTCAGGACTAAGATCTAAGAAGGGCAGTTCAAAGCCAGCTCAGGCAGGAAAGCCCATGACATTCTTATACCCTATTAAACACACACACACACACACACACACACACACACACACACACATCCAGGAATGGATTCATGGCTCAACTGGTAGAGTACCACCCTTAACTAAAAAATGCTAATATATGGCCACAGGAAAAAAATATATATATATAAACTATTTCATCAGTACTTTATTTCATTTCATTTCATTATCCTGATCATAATCTAGTTCTCTCACAACTTGGATTCAGACTTGTTTTGCTTTTTATTTTAGCACTGACTGGGCCATTGTTGGGGCACAGCAGGTGGCTACCTTCTCTAGGGTGAAGAATGAGAAAAGAAGGAATCACCATGCAACAGTGTGAAGTCTAACCATGTAGGAGTGAAAGCTTGTTGGGAGATACAAGGAATTCATTTTTCTTTGTCTCTTCCAATGCAAAGTTCATCAAGACACATGCATTTGCAAAATGAAAAAAAAGAAACAATTTATCCACAAAATTATAAAGCATAGAATTCCATCCACTTACCCAAGGCCTTGCTTCACAGTTCAAATTTTTGCTTAAAACCTACAAAGAAGAAAGCCAAGAGAAATTGATTTAATGAATGTTAAGGTTGTCCACTGTAGTCTTATTTTAGGATACACGTAGTTAGTTTTGCTTTGATAGTTGCAGCCTGCCAGCTGGTGTGGTTTTACCACAAGCTAGCAAACATACTCCAGTTCTGCTCTTTTCAGAAACAATGGGACTCTGAAGCTTTGAAATCATAATATTTCTACCCTCAGTATTGAAAATACAATTGCATACATTAATTACAAATACATGTACACATATAGTTCCTTTCTCTAAATAAAAAATTTATACATCCAAAGGCCACTTGAGTTTACGGGAAATAAAAAAAAAGTAGTTCTTTCAATATTAATGATAATGATCCTTCAGGGACCCAAAAACACTGGACACTATTCAAAACCTGCTAAAAATATTGTCTTTCAAGTCTTAAAGTGATTCCATGAAGCTGATAGGTTCGATATCTCTATCCATCCTTCCCTGGTGACAAAACTGAAACTTGATGGTTCGAGTGACTTGTTCAGGACAAATAGCCAGGCAGTATTTCCTGAATCTCTGAAACATTGAGGACTAAATACGGAGTCTACAGAATATAACCGGAGAAGGCACTTCTATGCATTCCTTCATTATCTTTGCCCTCTTTTTCAAAGTTTCCTCTCTATTGCCTCTGAAGTCTAAGGCCAGATACAATGCCCCGGCTTCCAAATTTGTACTTCTTCCTGGTAGGAAACGATTTAACTGTGTAGTTAGCTGAGAACTAGCCTGGGGAGCACTAATCTTTAAAGAGATTTAATGAAATATGTGCTCTCTCCAAATTGGTTTCTCTAGAACAAAAATCATTAAGAGCCTGGGTGTAAGACATTTAGGAGCATAGGTAGACTGCAAAACAGAACAAGATTGGAACTCTCTTCCTTCATTTGAAAAAGCACAGCCCTTTGGAGCTATTTTTCTGGGTAAAGGGGCCTGATGAAGGCCCGTGAGGTCATGTTGGGCCACGTAGATGGCTAATGGCCTGGCCCTAGGTCTTCTGGCTCAAATTCCTGTCCCCTTTCCAAATAAGCCTACGTGCTATGGAACATGCGACACAGCACCCTGAGGTGGGTGAATCTCGTTTTTAAGTTCCTTCCCCCACACAAACTTTGCCCCATTCCAGGCTGCTGAGTCTTACCAAATGAGCACTCTAAAATGAGAGGTTTTCTTGAGTCTGTAACCAAACACTGACATTTCTCTGTGGTCCCAAGTGCCAGTCACTCAATCTCATCAGCTTCAAGGTTAATGTGCGCATGTGCATGAGAGGGGATTGAAGAAGGAAACAGGGGAAGGGAGAGAACAGAACAGAAAAATACAACAGAACCTATCTCCTCCTCTCCTCATTCCAAGTCAAAGGTAGGTAGAGAGAGATACACTAAGCCCTAACCAGAGTGCAATGAGTATTTCCTCTGAAAAACAATGCTGAAGACAGCATGGAGTTTATGTATAAGCTTTCTCCTCGATTCTCAAACACTTCTAGAATACCCAGGCTGTCTTTTAACCGGCTTTAACCACTGGCTCAATTGTGGATTTCCAGTCACAGACTTTTGGAACCACAGGAAGCTGGGATTTGCCATTTCACCATGGCAAGTGGCTGTGACTCACTCAAGATGCAGACTGTAGCAATCAAACAAAAGACAAATATTTGGGACCGCCCAGCCTTGGGCTGTCACCTTGAACCTCCTTTTGGCCTGAGCAAAAGCAAATGCACGCCCAGGTAGCCTGCTTCCTTAGCAAGTTCAGCTAACTCCAGTTTAGTAGCTCACAGCTTCCAGAGGTGAGAGCAAAGATGTGACAGACGCAGAAGCATCAGTTTTTCTACAAAACACAAGCTTTGTCCCATCCACGACTACATCTTTTTTTAACATAGCCCTGATCTACTGTAGAGGAAACAGAGGTTCCAAAAAGAAGACTTGTCCAAGAACTCAAATTCAATCTCTAACAAAGTCCTTGACAACCCTTCTTTACCAGGTACAGTCACACCAATGCCTCTCCAAGACTCAGACATTCAAACCACCACCAAGAGTATGGGACCACCATGCAACCACCAAGAGATCAGGATCATCAAGGAGAAACTTAACCACTAGGAGTCCAGACCAGGACCTCCCCACCAAACCTCAGCGCTGAGTGCAGTCACCACCAAAAGGAGAGAGAGAGAGTTAAAAGTTGTCAAGTCTCCCCACTTCGTCCCTCCTTTCGCATTTTCCTTGTGTGTATTCAGTGAGACACAAGGAGGTACTCCAAATGAGCTTCCCGTGGTTGGGGGAGGAGAAGGCCAAAAGAAAACAAAAACAAAACGAGAGCAAAGAGGAAAAATAGCAAACGCAAAAGAGAGGGGGAAAAAAGAAATCTAAGAGGCGAGGTGAAGAGTAAGAAAGTGCTCCAGTCAGAAAGACCCCATTCCTTTTCTCCACTGGGTTGGTATCAGGCGCGCGCTCGTGCGCGTGTGCACGCACCCCCCCCCCCCCCCAGCACAAACAGAAACCCAGCAGCCGCGGCAGAGCCAGAGCAAGCCTGCGCAGACTCGCCCACCCCACCTCACCATACCTGTCTTCCAGGGTCCGCCCACCCCCAGGCAATCAGCAGGCTCGGGGATTGAGGCTGCCCATTTACTTCCAAGCTCCAGAAAGCGCGGTGGAAGCCGGGTGGTAGGATGGTAGCGGCGCTTAATTTAGAGACATCCAAATAAAAGTTTTCACGCACTTCGGTAGCTAACATTGTGCATATGCCTTTTTTTTCCTGTTAAGCCTTCAAGGCAGGGGGTAGTTGAGGGGAATAGCACAGCCCTCTCATTCCCGGAACCTAGTCGATCTCAGCTCAGTGGATTTCACAGAACACTCTGCCCATTGCCCGGCTCCAACCAGAAGTAACTTTCCAGGAAGCTGCTGGTCCCAGAAGGCTGCCAGAATCGCTGTGCGGCGCCGGGATTCACCCGGGGACGGAGGTGGGGGGGACGGGGGAGGGGAAGGGAGAGAGAATAAGTCCCCCTTTCCCCAGTCGGCTCGGGTTCCAGGGCTCTGAGTTCACCTAATCCCACCCCTCCCCAGCACAATTTACAAGTAGGCAAAGACAGACAAGTTCGTAGCCGAGCCCGGGACGGAACTCAGGAGTTTGGATCCAATCAGAGGTTCATGTCTAGACTTAAGTTGCCCAATTCTGCCGTTTGTTTGCCTGATGTGTCCTGTTCTCTCTTTTTGCTTACCTCCCTTTCTTTCCCTGCTCTTTTTTTTTTAAGGGGGATATTTAGACGAGATGTTAAAAGTTTCAAAGATGAAATACCTAGAGTTCATAAGGGTCCAACCTGGGATACCCAAAGGAGTTGGAGAAAAATTAATCTACAAAACCCCATCCGGGTATGCTGGCTACAAAGTCTACCAGGATCTGGATCCACCAGGCTGAACCTTGGCCGGGTTTCGGGATTTCTGAATCCTATTATCCAGAAATCCTAGAGATATGGTTCCCAGTACGCAGAGGCCCGGGGAGGGCGCGAACCCCAGCATGCGCGCTGGCTGGCTGGCACACTCCAAAGTTGCCTCGCCTTTCCCAGGAATTAAAACCTCTGAGTTCCATCTCCCAAATGATCTCTATGACCATTCAAGAGGCTTTGGGGCGGGGGGGCTGGGGGAATGGGGAGGAAATCAGGCTCTAGTCCTAAAACTAGCGGATGGCGTCACAGTGCGCCGTGCATCCATTCTGAGGTGGAGGCGGGGTCAGAGTTGGTCCTCAAAAGACTGAGGACTCTCGAGATCCCTGTTTTTTTTTACCCAAAAGCAAAGCGGGGGAGGAAGAGTGGGGGTTAGAAGAGGTTAGAATGGGATAGGAATGAGAATCTAGGGCGTTAGACTGGGCTTTTATTGGAAATGGGGAGTCCCGTGGTTCCCCAATCATGTCTTTACCGCTGCCTAACACTAGAGAGCGCTCTCCATCAACTCTTGAAAAGACAAGCCTTTCCTAGTCCGCCTCTCCTTTTCATTGACCTAGTTTAGCCAGAGTCTTGATTTGAAGAATGCCTTCTCCCTGCTCTCCCCAGTCCTTTCTATCCAGGCCGGCTGTTGGATTGTTGGTAAACTAATAACTCCAATAACTCGCTGGAAAAAAAAAAGCCAAAGGGGAATTTTGAAAGTGCAAAGCACTGTTTGGGGACAGAGACAAGGAATTTTAATAAGATTGGAGCTGCTGCAGTGAAATGCCCATCAGGGCTTCTACTGGGGGTCTGCAGCAGCCTCTCAGCCAACAGGCAGCGGCCACAGTCACCCAGGTCTTGGCAGGAGGGGGTAGGGTCAAGCTGTTGGGTTGCTTTTGTTCTGGGAGTAATGAAGGACACATTGTGCTCTGGGCTAGGGGGCCCGGGAAGGCAGGAGAAGGGACAGTAGATAAAAAGCAAGTTTGATAGCACAAGGGTGTGGATGAGCTAC
This sequence comes from Dipodomys ordii, assembly GCF_000151885.1. Lineage (NCBI taxonomy): Eukaryota > Metazoa > Chordata > Mammalia > Rodentia > Heteromyidae > Dipodomys > Dipodomys ordii. The sequence continues at coordinate 196,506 of NW_012267261.1, forward strand.
TTGGGGGAACCAAGGTGTTCGGGACTTTATGTCCTGACTTTCCTTTCGATCACGTTTCCTGCCTCAGCGCACTAGCAAGCCTACAAGCTTCGAGGAAATGCAATAAAATGAAGGGATGTGTTTTATCAGCAAGATCTGAAGACGAGCAGCAGAAAGTACACTTCTTCCCCCCCCCCTCCTTTCGCCCAATCGAAAATAGCCTTCCAGAAGGCCTGCAGTTAAATGCCAGCAAACCACGACCCTGGGCAGAGATCTCTTGACCATCCTACTGGACTGAACTCCGCCTTAGCAAGAAGAAGAAAAAAAAAATTGGAGAGGGAGGGGCGGGAAGCATGATCTCCACAAGCAAACAATGCCGTTTAAAATTCGATCTGGACAGAAGTCAGCCAAGGTCTTTATTCACGTTAATGAAGATGGAAGGCACTAACTGTCCTTGGAAAGCGATGAGTCAAACTTGACCGCGCTTCAAACACGTCCCCAGATTCTTTTCCAACCCGAAACAGAGGCGCATTTCTCCGACTCTGCCTCCGACAGCTCCCGCAGAGGGAGAGGCTGAACTTGATTCCGGCAGACTTGGATGGGGGAGGCGGGTAAGCAGTAGGAAGGGGGAGGCGGTTAGACCGCTGTCTGGGGCTGTTGAGCACACAGGCCGCCACTAGAGGTCACCAGCGGGCTGATGCTCATTTTGCCACCTTAAATCAAGAACTCAAAAATCTTTACTGAGACGCTGTGGCACACATTCCAGGATGACGTTCTGCCTAGCCATATGCTACGCTCCCCCCCCAAAAAAAATCCCACACACATGCACACACATGTACACACTTGATTCCTCGCCAAGCTACTGAGCAAAGGATAAAGGAATTGGGAGGAATGATGTCAGGGTCCAAATATGAACCTCTGGAGTCGCATGGTGCCTTTCTGCAACCTGATATACTTGGTAGGCATTAAGCACTCACGCCCGACTCCAGTATATGCATACCTCCAAGATTCGAGACACGTCACTCCTCAGTACCATGACAACTCTTCTGTCCATCACCAAAATCTTAGGCCATGCTTTCTGAACAATCTCCTCTAAGAGTGATAGGAAGCCATTTGTAAGGTGCACTGCCTACTTATAGAGACCTATGTGGTTAAACTAAGCGCTCTGAGCTAGACACTGACGGTTTAAGCCTGTAGCCCTAGAAACTCTGAAAGTTGAAATCCAAGGATCACTGTACAAAGCCAACCTGAGCAAGAAAGTCTGTGACACTCTTATCTCCAATTAAACACCAAAAAGCCAGAGGTGGAGCTGGCTCCGGATGTAGAATACCAGCCTTGAACAAAAAGCTATGGGGACAGCGCCCAGGCCTTGGGTTTAAGTCACAATACTGGCACACACACACACACACACACACACACACACACACACACGCACACTTTAAGGGGAGGGTTCTGTTTCTTCTTCTACTTGGATACTTTAAAGAAGCAGAGGTAAATTTTGCCTGTGACTTTGCGCCACTGCCTAGTCCTGGTTAGGTCGCTGTCAAGTCTATTTCCTCATCTTCAAAATAGAAGTCGAGCCCTTAAGCTCTTGCATTTTGGATGACAGCCTTCCATCACCCCAGAGAGGGGCCACAGCCACAGGTAGATATCCTCAAAGAGTTGAATGTTTCTCTTGGCTGAGATAAATGTGGATTACGGAGTGATTATCAACAGAGGCAAGCATCTGGGGTCTTTCTGATCCCTAACAATCCATTAAAAAAAAAACAAAAACCTCTTATATCGGACACGGTCCCCAGTGGGGCGTCTCCTTCCTCTGTTCTGGACACAAACCCCAAGGTGAAAGGGTCGACCTCACGCTCACTGCAGAGGCAGTGACCATGATCCGCCACTAGGTGGCAGACGCAGTCCGTCTGAGAATCATTATTCGGCCATGGTCTTCCACACTGGGTCCCTTCCTTTTATTTATTTATTTTTCTTTCTGTCTCTTGGGGGTGGGGATAGAGATGTTTCCAAAACCAAAGCTGGAAAACAATTTAGTGAATATAATCCCTTCTTCCTGACGCTCAACGCCTTTAGTAATCACCGCGCAGTTTCTGGAACTGCTTTTTATGCATCCTACGTGGATCTCCCCACCCCATTAAAAAATAGCTATCTTGGGAAAAGAAAGAAAAGGTGCGCTTTTCTTCAAATAGAACCATGGGTGGCGATGTTAAGTGAGATTTTTGCAATTTCTCTCTATTTTTAAATGCTATCAACCAGCAAAGAAAGTCGGGAAGACATTCATCATCTCTCTCCGTAAAGGAAAGGGATTGAGGGGGAGCCAAGGCAGGCAGGCTCTCCCTGGGACTGACAGCGCACGACCAAGCAGGAGATGGGCACGGGAATCTGGTCTTCTGGAGGGTGGACTAGGCGGTGGGAAGGGTCTGGAGAGCGGTTGCTGGCTTCCTTTGGAGCTAAGAGAAGCTGGCCGCTTGGGCTCTGCGCTTCGCGCTGCTCCTCGGGCTGCTGGCAGCGCGGTGGTGGCGTTCCCACTTGTTGCGCAGTTCAGTAAAGAAACCTGCGTATGTGCGCCGAGCGGCTTGGACCCACACAGCCTGCCACGGCTCCAGGCCATCCACAGTCCTACCCCACCGCCACCGCCAGCTAAACGGCAACACTTCACACACACACACACACACACACACACACACACACACACTCCTGCTTATCTGTCAGACAGAATTCAGGTGTCCTGAAAAGTCAAGTACAACTCCTCCACCCAGAGACCTAGTCTTAAAGTCAACCATCACACACACACACACACACACACACACACCACGCCATCATGCCTCTTATGACACTTTCCCTACATGGTTTCTGGAACAACATCTCCAAGGATGACACTATGCTAGCTGGCGAACAATGCTTTTCTTCACTATCGGAGAGATCAACCTGCCAGGTTTTCCTCTTCAACGTTTTGCCACTTTAGTCTTTTTTCACCTCCCCAGATTCTATACATAATATATGCCCCCATGAAGGTAATTTCACAATTATTTTTTCCAGTGTTTGACTTTTGCTAATAGTTGTATCCATCGAGGGGTGGCGCTGCTGCACCATCTCCTCTTAAACCTAAGTTTTTTCACAACCAAGTGGGTTGTGAGTTTTGCTACCCGGCAGGGGACAGAGAGAGGGAAGGAAGGATTTTGACATCTGGTCATGGCTACCATTTACTCAACCCATAACTGGAACTCTTTCAAGGGTTCAGCAAAGGGCAACTTCAGAATTTAGAGCTCTATCCCTATGCACCAAACCCAGAATAAACAGGCTTTTCAAGAAAGCGTTGAGGGTAAAACCCTTTCAAACTGAGCAGGAGAGGGAAAGGGCAATTGCAGAATCCTTGCTTTCTCTAGCTGCCCCCTCTTTCAAGTCACCTAATATCATGCATCACATCTAGCCTTATCCCAGTGAAAGACCCTTAAAAATCAGCTCGTGCTTGAGCTTGTGATATTAGAAATTCTTCCAAAGAGGATATTGGAAACTTCTATTTATAAACTGGGAGGAGGGGCACTTATGCACGGGTTCTACTGTAGTCATCTTAGCAAGAGAATGCCAAAGTCCTAGTGTGCTTCTTCTCTCCCTCCTCTCTCTCCTCTCTTTCTCTCTCTCTTTCTCTCTCTCTCACTTGCTCCACCAGAGACAAATACCTTTCCTTTTCTTCTTAAAAATAAAAAAGCATATATATTTTAAAGCAAGAAGTGTGATTTCACCTTCCTGCTTTGAGCTGGAGTTTGCTACCTCCAGGAATAGTGTGTGGACCAGGGCCAGATGAACTTCAACTTGTCGAGTTTCTGTTCCAGTGCCAAAGGCTCTTGGTAGTAAATAGTGAGCAAAATAGATACCTGTCTCCTGATGAATGTTGCCGGCCTTTTTCTTATTTTTTGAAGTTATTTATTAAAACCACACACACACACACACACACACCTTGCAAAGAAAAAGGGAAACTGGCAATCTCTGTTGAGGAAGCCAGTGGCATCGACAAGAGCCACAAACTGAATTTCTAAACAGTTCTTTCCCTAGCGCTCTCTCTCTCTCTCTGTCTCTCTGTCTGTCTGTCTCTCTCTCTCTCGCCCTACCCCCAACCCTCTTTTTTTTTCTGGAAAGTAAATTTTTTTTAATCTACTGACATTTTTTAAAAAAAGTTTTACAAGGCTTTCCTCCTGGAAACTATAAACGGATTGAAAAAGAATCCATAAAAGATTATATCACTTTTCTTTGGGGAATGACGGGCTCTCTGGGGCCATCAAGGACTCTGTAAACAGCTTTGGGCTTCCAGCACTCAGTTCGGGGGTCATTCCTTCTCCCCCAAGTACCCGGACGTCCACCATTCCCACACCAAGACATTAACCTTGGCAGGAAGGGGCGCACCACCACACAGAGGATCTTCCCCTCCCCTCCTCTTAAAAAAAAATCTGCTGGTTTGTGTTTTTGTTTTCCATGGGGGAGTTTTAAAACTTATTATGGCAACACTAGTTCCATATCCCCCCCCCCACGCACACACCGGGGTTCCAATAACGCAGTATCATAAAAGCAACGCAACCCACAGTTCTCAAGCCATTTACCAGTGTCACAGCGTCGGAGAGGAGCCGGGGAGGAGGGCGGGGGACCCTCAGTCCTGCTGCCCCCACCCCCACTCCTCCAACAGCCGATTTCCGAGGCTCTAACTCTCTACCCCGCTCCCACCCCGGGGCCGCCGCCGCCACTACCTTCCCCAATCCCGGGCGGGGGAAGAGCCACAGGTTGCACATCCAGCCAACCTCACCATCTATTTGTGCAGGACCACTCACAACGACCCCTTCACTACCACCACCTCTTTGGCGCCCGTTCTCGCTTCTCTCACCCGGGGTTCCCCACTCCCTCACTCCCTAATCCCCCAGCCAGGGAGCCACAAAGTGTCCTCCTCTCTCCTCCCGGGTCTTGCAGGTCAGAAACGCGGGCCGCAGCCCGGCCGTTTCCCCCTGGCCCAAGTGTAAAGACCTTGGGAATCTGAAGCCCGGCGTCCGCTACACTCAGGCCCACAGTTGCCTTCCTGGCAGAGCATTGCACCACGGATTGGGGATAAGTACGGGAGGGGGGGGAGAGGAAAGAATGAAATAAAAAATGTAGGAAGAGGAGGGAACAACCGTTGAGATCCAACTCCACAGTCACGAAGCGCCCGAAATACAAACAGCGCGACCGCCAGAAATCCCACCACCTTCTCGCTCCGCTCTGCCAGGCTGTCCCGCCAGGGAGCCCCGAGCTGTCCCCACACGGACAGGCGCCGCAGGTGCAAACGCGCACCCCTTTGCCACCCTTCCCCACCCCTCAAACCCCCGTCCCGCCGCCGGGCTCCCGTCCCCGGGATGGGCAGGCCAGGCAAGAGCTTGCGGGGATTCCCGATTCCCTAGACTACAACCAAGAAAGACTAATTTTCAAAGTCTTCAACATCTCCGCTTCCCCCCTCTCCCCACCACCACACACACACATACACCACCTCCCTGGCCACTACCGCGCAAAGCTGAAAACCTCTCCAACACACAAGGGAAAGGGACATCAACACATTGCGTCTCTTCGGTAGGAGGATCATGATTCTCAAAAGACACAGCAGACAAGATATTTCATCTGGGTTTATGACCAAAAAGGGGACAGAGAAAGAAAAAACAACAACAAGAACACCCGAAGAGTTCGCTTGCATGTTATTATCCCCCCCCCCGACATACACACACCCCCTTCCAAATCTCGGCTCGGCTTAGAAGGCAGGGGAAATCTGTAAAGGACCGAGGCCGGTGGAAGGCAGCCAGCGGGGCGAGCGCGAGCGAGCGGGCCAGCTTCCCCCCCACTGGCCTCCCGGAGTTACCCAGAAGGACGGCAGAGGGGAAGAAGGGAGGAGAGGCGAAGGGGAAGGAGGAGGGCGCGAAGGGAGGCAGGAGCGAAAAGAGAGCGAGCAAAGAAGGCAGTTTGCAAGCGAGCACAGAGTGGGGGGAAACACACAGCCGCACGAATCCAGCGAGATCACAAGCCGTACGCAAGCAGCAGCAGCAGCCAGAGCCAGAGCGCGAGCGCGCGTCCGTCCTCTCCGCCGTCGGAGGCCACACGGCCCCCGGACGGGTCCGAATCACCCCCGACACCCGGCCGGGTCCTCTCGGCTCCGGCCGCTCCCCTCCCCCTGACTCCCCTCCTGCTCTCCTCCACCACCTCCTTTCAAACAAAAACAAAAACCAGAACCACAGCCAGGGGAGGGTGGCCGAGCCTCCCCGCACCGGCCGAGGCGCTCAAAGGGAACAAAAATCATCAGCATCAAGATCGCTTTTTTTTTTTTGGTTTTTTTTTTTAAAAAAAAAAAGAAAAAAAATCTATATCCTAAAGTGGGAGAGACGTGGGACTCATCTTCGGCGTTTATTTTAACACCTGACAGCTAGAATAAATCAATAGATACATTGATATCCATAGATACACGTAGGAAACTTGGAGCCAAAGCAATTGGCAAAAGCGGGGAGGGGGGGGAAAGAATTAAAAGGTAAAATCATGATTATGAGCAGCGGCGGCGGCGGCAGCGGCACCAGCGGCAGCAGCAGCGGCGGCGGCGGCGGCAGCAGCAGCGGCGGCAGCAACAGCAATAATCACCTGGTGTCCGGCCTTTCCTAGAAACTTCTTGCATCACCACTTCTAAGAACCCCAGTTCTAAGAATCAACAGAGCTCAATTCTCGGAATTTGAGCTGCGGACTTTACCACTGGCAAGTAGCAGGGGAGGACTCGGTGTCAGGTCTCCGCACACTGGGCCCCCCGGGGCCCTCTCCTCTTCCCCACAGCCCCTCTGTTTGCTCACGGGTCGTCATAATGAGGGGTCTGCGCCACGCCCGGGGCCCGTCCGGGAAGGTTTGCGCCCGGGTCTGCAGAGCACCGCGGCCGGGCTCCCCCTCCGCGACCCCCGCGCAATGGTACGCTCCGCTCCACCAGCGTCACGTGGGCGCCTGCTCTGTGACGTCGGCCGCTTCGCTGTAGCAAAGCTCGGCCTCTGGAATTCTGAGAACTAATTTGCTAGTCGGTGACATAAGAGGGGGAGTGCGCTTTGCTTTCCTGGGGTCTGGGGCTGATCCCTCCTCTCTTTACCCATCCACTCGCTCGGCTCCTCCAGCAAACACACTGAGCGGAGCCAGAGATTTGAACCATTGGAACAAGCATGTTATTTATATAGATATGTAATATAGATCTATAGAAGTAGTAGGGAGAGACAGAGACAGAGACAGACAGACAGACAGGGAGACAGAAGTAAGGGGTGGGGGAAGCAACACACACAGCAGCTCCTTCCAGCTAGAATTATTAGGCACCACGAGAAAAATATTTGCCAAGCAGTTTTCGGTGGGTTCGTTTGCTTTTTATTTTTATTTTGGACAGAATGTGTGTGTGTGTGTGTGTGTGTGTGTGTGTGTGTGTGTGTGTGTGGAGGGTGTTTTTTGTTTTTGAGGGTTTTCCTCTTTCTTGTGGCGGCTTGGGATTTCTGGTTGTTGTATTTTGAGGATTTTTGGGATTTTTGCTTCTGATTTTCGCCTCTTGCAAGTTTGTGGTGTTATGTAAATCATAGGATCTGTCAGCGGTTGGTTTGTGTTTTTGTAATTTTTTTTTCCTTTTCCAATCTTAATCTCTCAAGCATTTCAAAGATGATGATTTTTTTTCCCCCTTCCCAATACTGATCCTATTGAGAGAAGGTTACATTTGGGGGCAGATGTGACAACCACAACCCCCACGTTATGTCCCGCCCCTTTGATACAATTTCTTCTCTTTTAAATTTTAACCCTTGGACTATTCCTGAAGGGAGTCTCTTCTGCACTGGAGAGAACTGTTCAAAGGATTTATTTTGGTTTGATCTGTTTCTTTCCAGAACAGCCACTGGTGGGTTTACTCTTGCTGTTACTGTTGATTCTTAGGAAATTTCTCCTTGCCAGAAATGTGTGTGTTTGGGTATGGGGATGTGCGTTTTCTACAAAATTCTGTGAGCCAAATACATGTTTGTGTTTTGCTTTTCTTAACATCATGATTTTTCTTTTCTGGGCTTTTTCTCAAGGTCGTTGTAAAAAAAAACAACAACAACAAAAACCCACCTCTTCAGTCTGTGTTGAAGGGATCTTGCTGGACAGAATTCTAAGGGCCTGTGTGCCGGTATCTCAGATACTGTGTGTATTTAGAACAGAGTGTGCTACAACTAGACTCATTGCACGCAGCAATCTTTCTTAACTGTGAAGTTGAAGGGAGCAAGGGGGGGGGGGAGAATCTTCCTCTTTTTTCTTTCATCCTTTCTTTTTAAAGGCAATTGCAGTACAGAATCATAGCACTGTGGGCCTTGGTTTGTTTGTTCAAAGCTGCCAGTTTCCCTATTTAAATGTTGGTTGGGGTTTTTTCCCCTCCTACTCATCCCTGAATGAGGGAGACTCTTGTTTCTTTTATGTCTGTCTCTTAAAAGAAGGGTGTGAGGGGAAAATAATATTTCAGATTCCTCAAGAATTAACCCAAAGTGTTTGGACCAGAAGCAGCTCTCAAAGGTCAGGCTGTTCTGAGCTTTGGCTCAGAGAGTCCTTCAAACGACTCATTAAATCACAGATGACTTCTTAAAGGTTCCATAAAATTTTCTTCACATATTAATTACTAATAAAGAGACATATGGAAACAACCTATCTATCACAACCCCGAAGTTGAATTTCTAATGGAGAAGCCGGTAGAATATTGGGAAGATCGCCTTTTCTTGCTAGGATATTTTAGATTTCTTTCCCTGCAACCCCATAAGAAGTTTCATCTGCGGCTGAGAGTGCAGTTTCATGCACAGCAAAGGGCTCTGACAGGTTTTAGAACTAGAAGTCCAAGAAGCTGATTATTTTCCACAGGGGCTGGAGCTTAGGAATATGCCTAAATATCTGTCCGTGTGAAATTTGAATATTTTAATACTTATTGACAGATGGATTACTACGGCTTCTACAGAAAAGCTTGTCTTGTGAAGGATTTCTGAAAAATATACATAGGCCTAATCCTGTCTCCATTTGTTGAACATTTTACTCCCAAAGACACATGACTTTGTCAAGTGCAGATTCAGACTGCCAGAAGGCAAGAGTTCTTTTGTCAATTGGAGCCCCCCTTTTCATTTTAAAGAGTTCACAACGAATCCCATCGGACTCAAAATGGTATTCCGATTTTGCTGAAGTGCTTTATTTGCTTTGCGTATTTGTATTTCTGATTTGTCTTTTATAAAGCAATGCCACTTTAGGGATTCTCAGATGGATCTGAGAATTTGATATGTGAAATGTGAGACTCTGCTGTGTTGTTGGTCCTCGAGTAAACTTGTTCTTAGGATTTTTGGTCACTTTTCTTATCAAAGCTTCCATCTGCCTCATTTCCCACCCCACCCCGGGCTTTCAACACATTGAGCAGCTCCTGTTCCCTCTGCTACTCCCCTCTTAGCCCCATGGGGGCGCTGCAGAGCAAAGGGAAATCTGCTCCCTCAGGCAGTAGAACCAGCGAGAGTGGGGGCTGGGCAGAATTCACCCTTCTATCTCAGACTTCTTTTAATTCTCTTCAGGGAGCCTAAGGAGCAAGAACTCACCTGGCCTGCTTCACAAATAGGTAACCCGTATCACCACGGACATCAAACCTTCTGAGTATATTATTTCTGAGCCTATGTGTCAGGCTCCCTCATTTCTATTAGTTTTTTTTTTTTAACCAAATCAGTATGTTTACACTGAAAGAAATTGACCCCAAATGAAGTCCCATTAACAAAAAGAGAGGAAAAATGATTATTGGACATATTCTTAGAGACACTTTTAGGTATGAAGTCCTTTGCGAACAACTGAAAGGTGAGGTAAACTGTGTCCGTCCTTTTCCTATCAATTCCTGCAAAAGTTGCCATCATATTATGCACCAATTTAGTTACTTCTAGAATGTCTTTCCTTCTCTGATTCTTGGTCTCACCCCCATCGGTCCCAGCTAGCAGCATCACTGTCTGGACCTTCCTCAACTGCACACTGGTAGGTTATACGAGGGACTTGAATATATTCTAATTCTTTTAAAGCATCCTTAAGAAGCCCTTAAGAATGATTCTCATGTCTGGGGTCCTAGGAATGACTCTTGCAGACTAGAGGACACCATCTAGCAACAAGTGCCCTGATTTAATGGCTACTAGTTGCTAATCCTTAGAATAAAGAACCCAGGCCAGCCTCATGGTCTGAGCACAGGAATAGGCTCTTGGTCACAGCTGCTGAGTCAATATATAAGCTTTATCACAAAACAAAATAGCCTGGTCCTAATATTACACCTATTTAAAGAAAGGAACACATTTCACATCCAGTTCCACTGACAAACCTTGCCCACATAGCCAAACAGGGCCCTGTCTTCACCTTCAGCACTGTTCCGTCGTCTTTTTTTCTGAGCAACTAAAAATGGAAAGTGGGCTTTACCTGTCAGGAATTTATCCCATCACAGAGTTTCAGAAAAGACTACTGAAAATGGTGATCGGATGGCCCTATGTCCTTTCAAAAGGTTTGACCTGATCATCTGAGTTTGGGAGCAGGTATATTGTTTCTCACAGGATCAAAGAAAGCAAGTCTACATGCAGCTCTGCGCACACTGTAAATGTTTTGGATTGGCGATGAGGATGGGACTGTTTGTTGTGAGTTTTAGGGTTTGGTTATGTTCGTTACCTATGCTACAGTCCATGGACAGGAACTTAAAGTTTACCCTTTTGTCTTATTTCAATCCATTTAGAATTACTACGGACAAAAGGAGAATTTCTGAGTATCTTTTAAAAGAAATAGGAGCTGGGGATGTGGCTCCATGATTAGATTCCCCAGAAATAAATAAGCCGAGCAGAAAGTGTTAAGACATGAAAAGAAAAAAAAATCAGAATACTTTCCAGTCACTACCTTCTGAAAAAGAAGCATAAACATTTCATTTTAATCCATATGCTGCCTGCTCTGAGCCTTTATTATTATTCAGATTTTCCCCCTTGGAGCAAGCCTTTGCAACCTGTTTTCTCCCAAACATTGATTGTCCACATAGTTCAAACTAGGAATAAATATCTGGAGCTTAAAATAGGGAAGTGATGGGGTGGAGCACGTAATCATTTGTTTATGGCCTTCATCACTGTTTTGAATAACAGGGCTTTCACTTCCTCTGAAACCTTAGCATGAGGGAAAGCAGCAGCTGGACTATGAGAGAGAGAGAAGGAGACAAGGGAGGAAGGGACTGGAGTGTTCTAAACTCAGGATGGCTACCCTGTCTGCCTGCTGGGCTGCCTGCCTGCTGGACTGCTGTACCTAGCTGTCTGTGCTACCTCAGGCTAGAAGTGGAAAAACTTGATTTGCGTGTTGTGCCTGCATTTCCCCCCCTTTCTTCCCCACACCTCCTTGTGTACACCTGACCGTGCACAAGCCTATCTGAAGCTGGCTGGATGGCAGGGAGAGCCTGGGGAGCGGAAGAATGTGTGGAGGGAGGGAGGGCTGGTACTTTTCCATTCACATCTCCACAGTGGCTTTTCTTGTTTATTTCAACCTCTACTTGCAGAAACCTTTCAGCTGCCTGAAATTTAAGTCATTAAACCGTTCCCTGAGGTCACGCTGCACAGGCTGGGTGCACAGTTCCTACATGTTGGTGTCTCTGTAACCCATGGACTTACAGAGACACACAAACTTAACTCCTTGTTGCACAGTGTGAAGGAGAATGGAACGGGGATAAAAGCCTTGGTTTCTTATTACGGTTCTGCCTGAACTTTCCCGGGACCTTGAGCAAAGCCACTTGTAAGGACTTGGTTTCCTCCGCTGTATGAAGGAATTACCCAGGTGGTTTGAAGGATGCCTGTCTGTCTGCTCAAACTTTTAGGGCTTTAGGTGTTGACACAAATTTACATAACTTGAAGGGGGATGGAAAGGAGCTCTGTGTATTTGTGTGTCTGGGGTGGGACAAGGGGTTAAAATATAAACTTCTAGGTAAAGATGACAGTGCTAGAATGCTCACCTCTATCAATATTTAACCAATTGTAGTCCAAAGTCTGGGATTATGCTGAATGAGTCCAACAGCCAGTTGGAGGTTTCATACACATTAAGGGTTGGAGAAAGCTGGGTTTAAGACCTTGGACTTTTGATCTCCAGCACTCAGATATCAGTTGTGACAGTTCCCAAGTGTCTTTTTTTTGCCCCACTGTTAGTTTTGTTTTGTTTTTGTTTTTTCTTTTTCTGTTTGTTTTGGGAGGCTGTCCCCTTAATGGGAAGGAGATGACACTTGTAAATTGGGTAGTAGTTAAGCCACTGGCTCCATGTAGTTGTGGAAAACATCTCATAACATTTGAAAGCAGGGAGGGAAGAAGGACCAAGAGAGAAATAAGAAATGAGAAAATGAAGTGGTAAGAAATGAGTGTGACTCAGCTTGTTGCATTAAAGGTAATTATCAGAGTAAATACCAGATGAGAAGTTTGCTCAAGAAGAAAGAGAAGGAAAAGGAAAGAGACTGAGAAGAAGAAGAGGAAGAGGCTGTGTTGCTACTGCCAAGTGCTGATGACTCAAGCCTGTAATCTTAGCTACTCAGGAAGCTGAGATTTAGGATTGAGGTTCAAAGCCAGCCCTGGCAGAAATGTCCATAAAATTAATGTCCTCCAATTAACCACCAAAAAGCCAGAAGTGGAGCTGTGGCTCAGGTGATCGAATGCCAGCCTAGAGTGAAAAAGCTAAGCAAGAGCATGAGGCCCTGAATTCATGACCCAGTATCGGCATACACAGAGAGAGAGAGAGAGAGAGAGAGAGAGAGAGAGAGAGAGCACAAGGAGAGAGAGAAGAAATCAGTATCCATTACACCAAACTTGTAAGCAATGAAATAACACTTTCTTTCCAAATTTTCTATGTGTTTTCAATCTACAGTCTTTAAAAAGAAAGGTCTAAAGTTTCTCAGGCCCAATTATGCACTTGGCAGTAGCAACACAGCAACTTTACAGACCCCTGCCTCCGCATTAAATAGCAAAACAGCCCTTATTCATTATCAGTGACCTCTTTACCACTTCCCCCTCTAATTACTAGATTGTCTGGGATATTAGACCCATATACAAGAATGGACGAAACTAATGGCATGCCTTTAGTGTGAAACTGTTGAGTGTTATATTACAACTGGGAAGGTCCTTAGCATTATTTAAGTCAATGCTACTAATTTTATATGACTGGAAATTAAACCCCAGACAGAATATTTTTACCATACACATTATCAGCTAACAGAGAGCTGGATTCTAAACTTTGATGGCCACATTCTAACCAGCTGTGCTTTCCCCAGGGTTTATTACAGATAGGTGCCATAGATGTGGCTTCACATTCAGAGAAGACTCAAAATTTAGACTCTTGGCTTTATCTCCACTGGTTTTACCCATTATTTTTAGTAACTACACTGACAAGAAAGACCCTACCACACAAATTTTACAAGTAGATTCCAGTAAAGACCATAGGGTCTCAGGCTCTTGAGATTTGATATTATTAACAAATCCATAATTGTCTTTTAATTGTGTGTAGGCTGGTGTTAAAAATGTAAGATTTGTCAGGCACCAAAGATCCGTGCCTGTAATCCTACCAACAGGAGGCTGAGATTTGAGGATCAAGATTTGAAGCCAGCCTGGCCCAATAAAGTTTGTGAGATTCTTATCTCTGATTGAGCAGAAAAAGCCAGAATAGAGGTATGGCTCAAGTAGTAAATTACCAACCTAAAGAGAAAGGGCCAAGTGAGAGCATGAGGCCCCGAGTTCAAGCCCCTGTACCAGCAGCAAGGGAAAAAAAATGAACCCAGGCACCAGTGGCTGAGATCCAGATGCTGAGATCAACAGTTTGAAACCAGCCTGGGAAAAAAGTTTAAGAGACTCCATCTCCAAAATAATCAAAAACAGAACTGAGGATATGGTTGAAGTAGTTGAATGCCAGCTGAATGAACAAGCAAGCCTAGTGAGGGCCCTGATTTCACACTCCAGAACTGGAGATATATAAGGAGATAGAGAGATATATAGGTCACTTTCTCTTTCCCTCAATCTCTCTCTATATGTGTATATATAAATCATGTATGTTTATTTTTGTATGCTCTGAAGTGTTTAAAGTGTATTTGGACTTGAAGAAATTATAAAATGCTCAGATCCCATGTAATACTATTCTCTAGTAATAGGAACCAAAGATTCTTAGAGCAGTGACTGAGTTTAAGACTGGGGTAGGAAGTCTATAGCATGAAAATAGAATAACTCCTGCTTTCATTGTATTTGGTGTTGGTATAATTTGTGGAGGGGAAGTACAAAAACAAATCGTTTAAATAGAGATACAGGTGGACCCACTGCAACAATGAGATGTACAAGTCGTTATGCCGAAAAACAAACTTTACAACTTTGGCCAGGGGTAGGGGGGTGAGGTGGGGGAGATCGGAAGGGATGGGAAGGGGAAACAAAGGAGGAGGCTACAATGCTTGATGAGAAATGTACTCATTACCTTGCTCATGTAATTGTAACCCCTCTGTACAGTATTTTTACAATAAAAAATAAAACATCATAGAGTGCCATGAAGTATGAAATTTCTGAAAACAAAACTATTGAAGCCAGGTGCTGGTGGCTCACACCTGTAATCCTAGCTACTCAGGAGGCTGAGGTCTGAGGATCACAGTTCAAAGCCAGCCCAAACAGGAAAGTCTATGAAACTCTTATCTCCAATACACCACCAGAAACACCAGAAAACCAGAAGTGGTGCTGTGGCTCAAGGGGTAGAGTGCTCACCTTGAGCTGAAGAGCTGAGAGATAGTGCCCAGGCCCTGAGTTCAAGCCCCACAACTGACAAAAAAAGAAAAAAAAAGTACAACATTTTAAGAACACACAGAAGCTACTTGAAGAGTTCCAATGGCCAAAGCTGGAAACATTTGCGCAAAAAAAAAAAAATTACTATTTTGGATTATAGTCCAAAGTAAAAAATAAATACCCACAAGTCCATACTTATAAAAATCTTTAAATAAATTAATAAATGGCAAATATCCTATGCAAAAGAATTCCAAATAATTTATACAGACATGCTACCTTCAAAGAGAAAAAATATAAATCTCTACTCTTTAAAGACTGCATCCAGTAACTTCTGACTGAAGAGTACAGTATGGAAGGGGAAGGAGAGGAGAAATAGAGAAGTCTAGCATAGAGAAATCAGAACAGCTCCATCTCAGCCAGACATTCAAGGTCAACCTCAACAAGGTTAAACCATGTTGATTATTATGCACCCTTGATATGACGTGATGAAAATGGTTATCTCTGTGGTCTTCTCATCATAATCGTTTTGTAATCCTAAGAAAAACATCAGACAGATTCTAGTAGAGGAGCATCCTACAAAATACTTGACCAATAATCTTCAAAACCGTCAAGGTTATCAGAAGCAAGGCAAGTCTGAGGAAATCCCAGTGGCAAGACTAGATTGACGAGAGGACAGCAAGGTAATATTGGAAAGGTTAGAATTAATTAGTGTAGGAAAACCTAAATAAAACTGAATCAAGGCTGGGCTTGTTGTTTCATTGTTACAAGTCTACGGTACTAACTTAAGATGTTCATAGTAAATGAACTTGAGTGCCAGGGGCTCACCCCTATAATCCTGGTTACCCCAGAAGATTGAGGATCTAAGGATCAAGGTTTGAAGCCAACTCAAGCAGACAAATCTGAGAGTCCCTTAGCTTCAATTAGCCAGCAAAAACAAAAACAAAACAAAACAAAACAAAAAAAAAACCAAAAAGGCAGAAGTGGATATGTGGGGGCAAGTGTTAGAGCACCGATAAAAACTAACCAAGAGCGTGAGTTCAAGCCCCATTAATTGGCACAAAAAGTAACATTAAACATTTTCAAGGTAGAAAATGTAACTGGGTAGAGTATTCCCGTGTCATCTTTTCCATGTTTTTTTTTTTCTAATTAAAACTTCTTTTTCTGTTCCTTGGAAAAACATACACAGGCATTTTTTTTTCCTTTTTCAGTATCAGAAACCTTCAAAAAGTGAACTAGGACTCTTGAAATCAGAAAGGTTTTGCTTCCTTCCATTCGTGTTTGCGGAATAGAATCAAGGGAATAAGTGTACCTTATTAATTTCTTATTTTAATTGAAAGCATTTGAGTTCATTTCTGTATGCTGTTCTCTGGATAAGAGCCATCAGAAAAACATGGGGAAAGACACCAATAGCCAGATATGTTTATGGGAGTAGATGACTCAAGCACCTTAATCCAACCACATATTCAACATCTGCCTATGGAAACTCTCCATGGAAACAAAGATCTTGCCATCAGTCTACATGGGATATCTTGAACTTGGATTAATGACGGAGATTGAGAAGACCCCAAGAGCTTCCAGAGCCTGCAATTACATTGCATGACTCCAGAAGAACTGTGGGACTCGTCAGAGTCATAACTCTGGATGTCTAAAGAGTGATGAGAACAGACTCCAGAACTATGAATTTATCTTCATTATCTACAAACAAGCTCACCATCTAAATTCTAAAAGCTCTGTCTTCATCCATCAGTTTGCCATTTCTACAGGTGAGAAAAGTTTAGAAAGGAAAATGGTTTGCAAACACCACTTGGAAAATTAATCATAGAGCGGATTCCCATCAAGCCCATTTTTGGCTGCAATGTCTAGTACACTGAGAACTGCTGTTACATTACTATACATCATCTAGTGAAAAAAAATGGGTCACTAATTTCTAGCCAATTGTAAGCAACTAGGAGTTTCTAGTTCTAAGCTGCACTTCAGTTGGAAGTGTTCCTTCCCTTTTCCTTGCTTTTCCCTACTTCTACCAGCCTCCACGCCAAGTATTTATATATCTTTAACCAACAGGTATTATTCACCATGGAAAACTAACATTTAAATAACTCAGTGAAATGCAGTGAGAATGGTCCAGTCCTACAATGTTGATGAACATTACTTTTTTCAGATAGCTACAAGGTCACATAAGTATCATATGCCCTTTGACCTGGAAATTGTACTGCTAGAATCTAGAAGAAAGAAAAAAAAGCAAGCTATACATATATGTATTATGTGTATATGTATGTATATAATCTATATTTCAAGTATTTTTCATAGTTATAAATAATACATCATTAACAAAAGTATAATGAATGCCTTAGGGTAGTAGGATTATGTTTTGTTTTCTTTTATTCCTTTCCTTCCAAACTACTTAATATCTAACTTTCAAATTAATTTATGTCTCACTCACTCAAGCCCAAAACCTAAAATGATGTCTTTGTGTTGTTGTTTTGTTCCAGCACTGGGACTTGAACTCAGGGCCTGGGTGCTGTCCCTTGGCATTTTCATCCAAGGCTAGCATTCTACCACTTGAGCCACACCTCCACTTCCAGTTTATTGATGGTTAACTGGCAAGAAGAGTCACTTGAACTTCCCTGCTCTGGCTGACCACAATCTTCTCAGCCTTCTGAGTAGCTAGCACTGCAGGCATAGCACCCAACTCGTGATATGTTTTAAATGCAGACAATTGATTCCTTAATTCACAGTTTTGAATATCTGACTTCATGTCACATCTGTGGGGTCCACAGCAAAAGTAAGAACTGCCCACACATTCACGGAAAGGACCCTCTACTCTGGGCAACACTTAGTCTCCACAACCGTAATCTGCTACTCTCCCTGTATGCTTTGACCATAATGAGATGAAGTGGTGCTATAGCCCTCTGATCTGTCTCCTGCTCTCTTACTGGTGGTCTGATCTTTCTGCTCTTTCATGGCATTTGCAAATATCAAAGGGTTTCCTCACATTTATGCTACCCTTATAATACTGCATATGGACACTTGATAGTTACACCTTCTTTGGAGTCCTCCTGGGGGAACAGATGATTTTTTAAAAAAAAATACTGGTACTGAAGCTTGAACTCTAGACCTGGCCTTTAGCTTTTAAGCTCTAGGCTAGTGTTCTACTACAGCTCCACTTTTTACTTTCTGGTGATTAATTGGAAATGAGAGTCTCAAAGACTTTCCTGCTCAGGCAGGCCTTGATCTCAGACTCCTGAGTCTCCCTCATCCCATAAATTCTACCAGCTGAGGATATAAAGATTCAGAAAGACTCTGAAATTTGCTTTGGGTTACATAAAAGACAGCATCTGATCCAGGATCAAACACCAATATCATGATTCTGAGCTTAATAAATCTCCCATGGCTTCTTCCCAGAGGTTCTTTCTTGACCCTGCTCCCTCTTCAGTGGAACTCCCTTACAGAGTAAGTTCAGCCTGTTAAGCATTTAATCTAGTAATTGTTTGAAATAGTAAAACTTAGCCCCATTAATTTACCATTCAGGAAGATGCTCAAAGTCTGGTCTGAGCCAGGTGCCAGTGGCTCACACCTGTAATCTTAGCTACTCAGGGGGCTGGGATCTGAGGACTGCAGTTCGAGGCCAGTCTGGACGAGAAAGCCTGTGAGATTCTTTCTTCAGTAAACCAGAAAATGAGAAGTGGTGTTGTGGCTCAAAATAGCTCAGGAACAGGCCTGAGTTCAAGCCCTGCGACTGACAAAATAAAAGGTTTGGTCTAGACACAACCTTAACTTTCTCTACCATCATCGTTGGGTTGGCTTAGAAAGCCTGTGAGATTCTTTCTTCAGTAAACCAGAAAATGAAAAGTGGTGCTGTGGCTCAAAATAGCTCAGGAACAGGCCTGAGTTCAAGCCCTGAGACTGACAAAATAAAAGGTCTGGTCTAGACAGAACCTTAACTTTCTCTACCATCATCGTTGGGTTGGCTTAGACTCAGGCCACAGCTTCATAACTGAGAATATCAATTCTTCCAGTAAGATTGACACCTTATCTTGGATTCAGATGACTCTGTTTTCTTAACGGAGACTCTAGACCCTGATTTTTTTTATTTTTACCTGATTTTTATTTCCTTGTGAGCATAGTATCTGTGAGGTTCTCCAGTGAACAGATAGGTC
Source organism: Dipodomys ordii (assembly GCF_000151885.1). Lineage (NCBI taxonomy): Eukaryota > Metazoa > Chordata > Mammalia > Rodentia > Heteromyidae > Dipodomys > Dipodomys ordii. The sequence goes on from NW_012267261.1 coordinate 215,437, forward strand.
ACTATGCATCATGCCCTTCCAAAGCACATGTCCTCAAGTGACACCCAGAGCCTGAACTCTAGAACACCATGCATTATAAGCAGAAACTTAATACCTGGTAGTTCATGATACTGTCTTAACCAAAACCGTGTAACTCTGTGGATAACTCATACCTCCAGGTAATAAGCCCATAGTTTGTAGCTCCAGGTGCCAAGCATGCCTCTGGACCACTTTCTATAGCATCCCAGTCATCAAGTCCCAGGATGTGTTTGGACTGGGTCCATCAGCCAGGAGGTATAGCCATTTCTTCTCTGTGGCCAGGCAAATGTAAGTGGGTATTGTGTTAATACTGGCTCACAATCTCAACAGTCTGAGTCTTGCTTTGCACCTAGACCTAGGCAGCACACCATGGCGGAATTTTGGGGTGAAACAAAAATCTGTTAACTCCACGATGGGAAAGCCAGAAGAGAAAAAAAGAAAAAAGAGGTTGAGGTCCCACTATCACTTTCAAGGTCATCTCCTCGATGATCCAAAGACCTCCTCATAGGTCCTCTCAATATTTCTACCACCACTTGTAACTCACACCTGTAACCCTAGCTACTCTTGCACCAAGCTAGAGCCCAAGCTTTTACCATATAGGCCTTTAGGGAACATTCTAGATCTAAATTGAAGCAGTGCATGTGTAATGCTACCAGATAACATTTTTGTTGTTGTTGGTGGTGGTCGTGAACACTCTACTACTTGAGCCACAGCACCACTTCCAGGTTTCTGGTGGTTTATTGGAAATTAGAGTCTCATGGACTTGGCTGACTGGGCTGGCTTTGAACCATGGTCCTCAGATCTCAGCCTCCTGAGTAGCTAGGATTACAGGCATGAGCCACCAGCAGCCAGCAGATAAGATTTTTTTTAAAAACCAATTTTACAACTAGTTGGAAGGAAGTCTAGTAGCTTTCAGTGTCTAACCACTAATCTTTTCCTTGGGAGGCAGTAGCATTAAAATTCTAGCAAATGCTCAAAAGAAAATGGCACAGAAAAAAGACTATGAATGATGCTTTAATAAAGGCCATGATTTGGGGAGATGTATTACGAAGACGTGATATGATATTGAATCAGTAAATGTTGGATTGGGTTTTTTTCCTATTCCTGAGGCTTGATCTTGGAGCCTGGACACTGTCTCTGAACATCTTTTGCTCAAGACTACTGCCCTACCACTTGAGCCAGAGCTCTATTTCCAGATTTTCTTTTTGTATATGTGTGTGTGTGGGGGGGGAGTAATTTATTAGAGATAAGAGTCTCAAGGACTTTCCTGCCAAGGCTGGCTTTGATCCACAATCCTCAACTCTCATGCTCCTGAGTAGCTAGGATTACAGGATTGAGCCACCAGCACCTGACTTTAAAAAAAAAACAACAACAAATGAAGTACTTCAGACCTTCTAATATCTTTCCAGTTTCATCTATTCAGTTTTCTACACCAGACTCCTGACTGACCAATCCCCAGGGACCTATGCACTTTCCTTCTCAACACCCCTGTGCCTTGATTTCTGTCTTTGCCAGAAGAAATGGTAAGCTCTGGGACAGGGTTATTTCTTTTGTGTTTCATGGCATTGTATCTAGCATATGATGCTCACTTAGAAAATGTTGACTAAAGTACATAGAAGTGAAAGAGAATTAGATTTGAAATCTGAGGCTCTAGGTTCCAGTTATATAGTTCCCCAATGGACTAAATTTTGTGGGTCTCTGTTTTTTGTTCCCTAAAATTACAATTACTATTAAGGATGGACATCGTAGAATCCCCCAAAGATTCGAATACAGTGAAGGAGAAGATTCAAAGTGGGTGTTGAGTGATGTGATAAACTAGTGAGTAAATTTTCAGTTACATCAAACCATTGGGTGATTTGGTAACAGATTCTGAGATTGTATTTGGGGAGCAATTAGTTTGAATTACCTTGTCTTGGTTCCGGAGCCATCCTTAAATATGATTATTTCACTTCCCTAAATATTTTAAACCTTTAAGTACTAGAAGACACAAATTGCTGCTAAAGATTCATACTGATCCAAAGAGAATAAAAAAGATCACCAGAAAGTCTTTTTGTTCTTGAAATGCAGAATTGGAAATGAACCATTTTCCAGTAGTGGGAACTGAAATCCAGTGTTAGATCCTCCTTTCTGGTACCTTATTCCTCTTTCTTCCTCCTCTTTTTACCTTAGCTCCTCCTCACCCTGCTTCTGTACCCAAATAGGGGAAAATGAATAGTTGTGAGCTAACTTCAATCTTAGAAAAAGGTACAAGTAAAATTCAAATGTCTCAGGGTTGTTTTCTAGGATCAAGCAGGTGGCTTCTTATAAAGTTTTCTAATTAGTTGAGATGACAGGTGAGTCATCAAAAGGAGTTAGAGTTGAATGCCAGTAACTCATACCTGTAACCCTAGCTACTCAGGAGGCTGAGATCTATGGCTCACAGTTTGAAGCCAACAGTGAAGGGAAGGCCATAAGGTTTTTATCTCCTATTTATCACCAAAAGCAGGAGCTTTTTGAGCAGTGGCACAAGTGCTAGAGCACCAGCCCTGAGCAAAAAAGCTAAGGGACAGTATGTAGGCCTTGAGTTCAAGTCCCAATACTGGCACAAAAAATAGAGGAAAATAGTCCAACCAATTCAATTCTGCCTCCCTTTGACCACTGGCTGTTTTTGTTTTTGTTTTTTTTTGAGAGTTCCAGTGATTCCTTTTAAGGCTTGTCAGTTTTCCCTTTCAGGCTTTACCCACTCTTAGGTCCCTAGAAACCTTGGAGATAGATTATTTCCTATGTATTAGCATATGCAACTGCTTTGAGAATGGAAGATCCCAATTAATACCTTTGCCAGAATGTTCCAGCCATTCTTACATTTGGCCATCCTTTCCTGTATGGTGAAAGTCAATAATTAAATATGAAACCTGGCTTCAGTGTCAAGAAATCTAATTTCATTATAAGAATTAGTTGAAAAGGCCAGTAGGTGAGTGAAATGCTAAATATTGATGCAACCCTGGACTGCACCAGTGGCTGCATTAGGTCTCTCTCAGTGAGGACCATCATGTAGGGGAGACTGACATAACTATATCTCTAAAGACAAGGACTGAGGGAGAGGGGAGTCCATTGGCAAATATGTCTTACACTAAAAGAAAGGCAATCAAGTAAGAACTGGGTTAAAAACTCACAACTGGCCACTGCAGCCTCAGGTAGCAAGGCTGCATTCCCAAGACTTGGCTCTGTTTGTGCACATTTAGTCCATGAGTCAGTTACGGAAGACTCAGTGTTCAGTTCTGTTGTCTTCCAGATTCTGTTAGGTCTCTTGGGAGTATCATGATCTCAGCCCAGAATGGCAACAATTAAGAGATGCAATCAAAAAGAAAGATAGCTAAAACTTTTACTGGAACAGGACTGAGAATTAAAGGGAATGAATGGCTGGGAAGATGACACACGATTTTCAAGGGCAGAGTTCTTCCCAATGAAGCAACTCATTCCTGAATGCTCTTCTCTAACCTTCTAAGAGAGTCTTTCCTGATGATGAGGGGCCAAAACAGAGGCATAGAATTATTTCCTTCTCTGTTTCTTCCCTTGATTTACTCCTTGGTAAATGAGAAAGCAATACTAGTAAAGCACAGTAAATGGCTTGTGGACATAAATATGTACAGCATATACTGTTTAATATGCTATCCTGGTATTTCCCCTCTTGAGTGAAAAATGAGACTCGTCAGACTCATTTAATGGACTCACCAAGATCATCTGGTCTGACATCTGAATGTAGCAGACAAGGAGTGCCTCAGGCCTGGCTCAGGGGTATTCAGGAAATTGGAGGTCGAGGTAGTTTTGGAGGTGGGGGATTTCTGAGAACATATTTGAGCAGGGACTCACTCACTCTCTGCAGAGCCTTTACAAGGTCATCTCATTGTTGTGTGTGTGTGTGTGTGTGTGTGTGTGTGTGTGTGTTTTCTGACAGATGCACACAGGCACACATCTCAGTTTTATAAACCAGGAGTCAAATGTTTTTCTCCATCAAAGGACCAATGAGAAGCTGGAGGGTGGTGGATCAGCTAAATCCCAAGCCTACACTAAAGCAAAGCCTACGCCATCTTATCAACTTATTTTCTTTCTTTCTTTCCTTCTTTCTTTTCTTTTCTTTTCTTTCTTTCTTTCTTTCTTTCTTTCTTTCTTTCTTTCTTTCTTTCTTTCTTTCTTTCTTTCTTTCTTTCTTCTGCCCTCCTTCCCTGCTTACCTCCTTCTCCTCTCTCTTTTTCCTTCCTTCTTTTCTCTTTCTTTTTTCTCCTTCCTTCCTCCTTCCTCACTCTTTCTCACCTTTATTTCTCATTCTTTTTCTTCTTCCTTTTTATTTTGTCCAAGAATGGGACTCATAGTTTTGATTTGACATTTTCATTCACTGACAGACACTCTACCACCCTAGCCATGCCTCCAACCCCATGCCTGCCTGCCTGCCTGCCTTCCAGCCCTCCATTCTTCCCTCCCTCCCTCCCTCCCTTTTTATCCTTCCTTCTTGGACTAAGGATTGCACATATAACAGGCAAGGATTCTACCACTAAGTCACATTCCTAGCCCTTTCAAAGTTTTCTGCCTCCTTCAGATCTTTTTCCATAGCATTTCTGAAAATTGTGATGACAAGGGAAGAAATGTGTTTTCTCTCCCCCCTGCTCTTCTTGTTTGCCTATGAATCACTTCTGTCTGTAATCTTTCTTTCCTCTTTCACTCTAACACTTTTGTACTTAGTGAGATACACCAAAGAAAATTGTCTTTCACCTCCAATATAAGTGACTCTTAACTATGGAAATCACTTAACTGAAAGTGTGTGTGTGTGTGTGTGTATTCTTACAGATTTTTGAGATCAGTGCAAGGAGATATGACCCCTCCTCTATTTTCTTCTACCAGCATCTAGTAGTTATTCCATACATTTTTCTGGTACATAAAATTTTAAGGTATTCTTTTAGTACTCTGTACACAACTACAGGTTATCTCTGATATCTTGGTTCACTCATCCATCTTACATCCATCATCCATCCAAATGAACTTACAAATTACCAAAGCAAGCCATTACCATGAACATTTTATATACACATATAGATACCTGCATATATTTAGAAAACATTCAAAAGCCTTATTATATGAGAGGTAGCTCTTGAATAACTACAAAAGTGTTATGAGTGAGGTAAAATCTAGATTGGGATTGCCTATCATCCCCCAAATCTTATTTTTCTATCATTGCTTTAAAAGGAAGTTCTAATGCTTGGAAAGACCAATGGACATTGCCACCAGCCCTATCATTCTTTTATTTTAATTAAAAATGTAGGTCAAAATTTCTAAATTGTTATTATGTTGTGCTGAAAGAAAATATTTATAGGGCTAGGAAGGTGGCTCAGTGGTAGAATGCTTGCCTCGCATGTATGAGGCCCTGGGTTTGATTCCTCAGCACCATATAAACAGAAAAGGCCGGAAGTGGCTCAAGTGGTAGAGCACTAGCCTTGAGCCGAAGAGCTGAGGGACAGCGCCCAGGCCCAGAGTTCAAGCCCTGTGACCAACAAAAAAAAAAAAAAAAAAGAAGGAGAAGAAGAAAAAAGGAAGAAGAAAATATTTATAGCATAAAACAGTGGCCTAGGCAGTTGAATTCATACACTGGGATGTACACTTACTTTTTTTCATTCTTAGAATTACATCTAGTAGCTCAGTCTGTTATCTGCTTAAGATCCCACTTTAGACTTGTATATTATTATTCATTTGTCCAGAGTCAGGCCACTGAAGTAGTACTGTTACTGCATAATTGTTTGCACCAAAGCCTCTAAAACGCAAGTTAGTGAAAAGAGCACAGGCTCTTGAGATAAATGTGGAGATTAAAAAAAAAAAAATGCAACCATGGGCAACTTCCATGAGCCTGAACCTTTCTATTCTAAAGGAGACACTAGGTGCTGGTAAGGTGCCTCAGTGGTAGAGTGCTTGCCTTGCATGCATGAGGCCCTGGGTTCAATTCCTCAGCACCACATAAGCAGAAAAAGCTGGAAGTGGTATTGTGGCTCAAGTGGTAGAGCACTAGCCTTGAGCTAAAGAGCTGAGGGACAGCGCCCAGGCCCAGAGTTCAGGCCCCATGACCAAAAAAAAAAAAAAAAAATGAATTCAGAGTTCAGCTGGGTGCCAGTACCTCATCCTTTGTAATTCTAGCTACTCAGGAGGTTGAGATCTAAGGACCACAGTTCAAAGCCAGCCAGGGCTGGAAAAGCCGAGAAACTCTTATCTCCAATAAACCACAAAAAAACTGGAAGTAGCGTTGTGGCTCAAGTGGTAGAGCACTAGCCTTGAGCTGAAGAGCTGAGGGACAGCGCTCAGGCCCAGAGTTCAGGCCCCACAACCGACAAAAAAAAAGAGACACTAGTATTTAAGAATGAAAGAACCAATAATCTCCAGAACCTGGTGTACCAGAAATACGTAACCCCTTATATGAGCAATTAATTAGGAAGAATATCTTCCAATTCCATATCACTACCATATCCAAAATCTAGATAAAAAGTTTCTTAATTAGTCATTGCAACCCATCCACCCCTTTTTTTTTATGGAGTTTGATATGTGAGTCAGTTTTTAAATTTTATTTTTATTTTTTATTTAGTTTCTATTTGTATAATTCATATATATTTATATAAGAGTATATTGCATATCTTTATATTATATTTATATATCTTTATATATTTATATAAATTTATAAACAATGGTGAAAAGGGTGATACTCACGCTAGTGAGAAATACTTACTAGACACTATGCTGGAAATGAACTATACAACTTGGGAGGCAGGGGGCCCAAAGGGGAAAAAATGGGAGAAAATGAGGGAAGGCGTGACACTGTTCAATACCTGACTTATATAACTGTAATCCCTTTGTATATCATCTTTACAATAAAAATTAATTTATATAAATTATATATTTATATATATTGTTTATTTATATATCGATTATTTATTGTTTATTATTTATTTTAATAGCTTATTTAAAAAATTTTATTAAGACATTCATGCAGTTGGGTACTATGCAGCTGGGTACTAGTGGCCCATGCCTGTAATCCTAGCTACTCTGGAGGCTGAGAATTCAAAGCCAGTCTGGGAAGAATAAAGCTTGAGACTCTTCTCTCCAATTGACCACTAAAAAGTCAGAAATTAAGGTATAGTTCAAGTGATAAAACATCATCCTTGAGTGAAAAAGCTAAAGAGCAGTGCCTAGGCTGAGAGTTTAAGTACCAGGATGGGCACACGCACACACGCATGCGCACACACGCACGCGTAACATACACACACATTCATATATTCTACTGAATCTCCACTACAGACATCCAACCTTTAAGAGAATGAAGCTCTTTTCCACTTGTTATCTCCTTCGATCTTCACAGCAGCCAAATGAGAGTTTTATAAGCCAGTGTTGTAATTCTTCCTTGACAGATGAGAAAGCTGAGGGTTACCTAGGTTGCCCTGGGTCACAATTCTAGATTCAGGTTCATGATTCTTCGGAATTTCATCCATGAGTTGCCTATTATATCAATAGCTGAGATTTTTGTCACATATTAAATGAAGGATCATGATGTTCTAGAAGAAATAAAATCAAGAAGGAAAATGATGATGCAGAAAGAGGCCAACTCTATCCAGGTCTCCTGGGTCTTTGCTCAGTATCCTCTCTTGAACATTTGATTCTCAGCTTCTCTGCTCAGATCCTTTCTATGGTATAAAGAATAGCTCAAACCCAGGATCTTCCACAAAGACTTTGATGAACCTCTCTACCCATTTCTTCCACAAATATTTACTAAGTATCTGTTATTATGTTCCATAGCTTTTGTGGAGTTTTTTTCTTCTATCAAGGAGAAGCAGTAACAAACTCAAGAGTGTATGGTAATCTCAATGGTAATAATGGTTGAAAAAAGAAAAATGACTAAGAAAGAGAAATGGTGCATATGGGAGGGGAAAGGTATTCTTTGAGATAGGATGGCTAGAAAGGCCTCATTGAGCAGGTGATTTGATTGAAGACTTGAAAAAAGTTGCAGAAGAGAACCATGAGAGCATCAAGCAGAGAGAATTCCAAGAAGGCTGGGATGGCTGGGGTGAAGAGGTGGGCAGAGTGGCGGGAAATGAGGACAGTTAGGACCTTGCTGGGTAGACTCCATAGGGCACTAGAAGAATGCCCTATTTTTGTGCCGGACATGGAATGATATGAAGGATTTGGGCAAGTTCTACTTCACTGAGATGGGCAAAGTAGACATAGAGGCCACTGAGGAAGCTATTATCATAACCCTGGAAAGAGATGATGTTGATTGAGATGGGGAAAGGGTAAAGGATGTTCAGGTTGTGTATATATTTTCAAGGAGGAGCTAAAAATAATATACAAATTAAATTTAAAAATACATAAAATAGGAAATAAAATGAAATTAAAACACTAGTAGAAGGGATGTGGATTGTGGAGAAGCAGGAAAAAGAAGCAACTCCAAGTTCCTGGAACTGAGCAAAGGAGAAATGGACTTATTAATGACCAAGACAGCAAAAAGGTACAAGGGCCTCAAATATGAAGAAGGGGAGGACACATCAGTAACTCCAATTTGAATGCACACATTCAGTAAGAGAAATCTGGAATTCTAGAGAGAAGTCTAAGGTGTTCCTAGAAATACAGGAGTTTTCAAGGATAAGGTTTTATTAAAACTAACATTGGATAAGATACCTGAGGAAGCAAGCACAGGACAAGCCCCAGTGGCTGAGCTCTGAGATGCTTCTTGTGAAGAGGCTTCAAAGAAAGGGACACAGCAGCAGGAAAGAATGAGAGAGGGTGGCCAAGGAGATGAGAGAAACCCTCAATTATCCTTTCTGGGAATCCTGCTGAAACTTTCATCTTCTCTTCAACTATTGGTTTACCTCCTTGAAGGAAGACGATTAGAGAGTGGTATCGTAGAGTAAGAATCATGTCCTTTCTCTACTCTCTATAGTGCTTAGCCCTTCACTTAAGTGCAGTTAACTTGTTATCTTCTAGCTGAGTCACAAAATGATAGCGTATAAAGAATCATCTGGATTTGTGATTTCCCAACTGAATATGAGTTTTTTCCCCTTCATTATTGGGAAATCTATATACCCTCCCTTCCAAGAAAAGCTAATAAGAGCAACAACATCCTGGAAGGCAAAGACATAGCCTCACCCTTCTTTCTGTGAAATATTGGTGACTTTCATTAGACCCCCTGCACTGTCGGAAAGCTCCAAGGGCTTGGGTTTTATCAAGAATCTCCAAAGGTAAAAACCTACTATCCCTATGTACGTTAGCATTCTTTCAGACAGACATTGGAAGAAAAGACACTGTCTGTTATGTCCCTTCCTTCTACTCCCAACTGAAGACCTGAGGACCTAGAATCCTCAATGGATTTGTAGGGATCACCTAGTTCAGCTACTTCCTAAAGCAGGGACTTTACGTACCTAGTGTGTTCTATTCAAAACTAAAGACCCGATACCAACATGGTATCTGCTCAGATTTAGAATCAATGAGGCTATTAGTATTTTTGGTCTGGAGGCATGCCCAGTGCTTTGGCGTTTTGCTTTCTCCATAGCCACTATGATCCTTATCAGATTATCCCCTCTAGTCTTACAAATGAGAGCTCTGGTTCTCAGACAAGAAAGTTGACATGTCCAGGTCATGCTCACAGCCAAGGCCGGTTTGACTAAGACTCAGCTCAGGAACTTCTATGTCCTCATCCCATAAACCCCTATCCCAAGGCCCTGCCCTCCCACCAATAATTTAGGCCCCTTCAGCTTGCTAGTGAGCAACTTAGCTTTGAATCCCAGGGTGTAGACTTTGGAACCAAACTGTCTGTGTTTGAATCATGATTTTGCCACTTATTAGTGATTTTGGCCCAAGTTCCTTCCCAGTGTCCTCATCCATAAATGGAACAATATACTTCTTCCCAGGGAGAAGGATAATGTAATATTGTACCTGTAAATCACTAAAGCATAATATCTGACCTGTATACTATATGTCCAATAACTGTTCAATGTAATAGGAAATGGATAAAAAACCCTAGAGCTGCTTTGGAATATTCTCTGATGAAATCTGGAATACATCTGTAAGGAAAGGTGAATGCCCAAGGTCAGACCTGACAGGGCTTAGGACTTTCAGTAATTCTCTGTACCAATCACAGCTCTATCAGAAAAGCAGACCTATAAGCACTAACATGGAATTAGGGATTTGGCACTGGAATTAGATCTCATATAACTGATATAAGGTTAAAGTATACAGTGATAAATCCTAAAGCATCCTTTGAAATACTAATGGAAGGAATTAAGGTGTTAAAGAATTAGGTATTAAGGAATATATATGTAATATAGATAATTAGATATAATGTATTATATATATTGAATTATATATAATATATATGTTGTATAATATATAATATGTAGATGTCTAAAACATATTAAACTCACTGAAATGTTCACTCTGCACATTATTTGATAAGAGATTTTAATTTACTTTCATCATTGAGTTACTTTCTAATTTTGCATGGTAAAGCCAGAAATTAATTGTTAATATTTATTGTTCATTTCCAATTTTACCCAATACTTTCCCCCCTCAAAATAATGTGTTGGAAGTACTGCATTTATAAAGTTAATGCTAGGGAAGATGAAATTGCTTATTGGATAAATAGGGACATTGATGTTCACAAAGTGAAAGGACTTATCCAAAATCACACACAGTTTGGAAAAATGGAGGATTTCATTCACCTAAATGACTCTCTTCACCAATACTACATTTATCTAAGGTTGAATTCATGGTTGACTTATGAGGCAGATAATGATCATGAGAAGAGGAGAGAGGAGAAGTGGCCCTTTAATCTTAGCCTTATTTAGTAGGAAGTGGAAAATTTCCTTCTTAGAGAGGGGCCCTAAATTGATCTGTTTTCATCAAGACATTGGCATACTCACAGTGACATCCTGATCACCAACCACCACTTCTTTTTCCAGAATTCCTGAGACAGATCAGATGATGATTCAATAGTACACTGGGCAACTGGACAGTGAGCATGATGCATAAGCTATCTCTTGTGTTAAGCTCACACATAAGTTGGCCACTTAGTTAAGACAAGTAATAAACCAAGACATAACAAAAACACTGTGGTTTTGGTATACAGCATTTTTATTATGGGATTTATTCAAATAATTGTGAAACTGAAATGTCAAAGAAGTTGTTAATATTCTTTTCTCTTGATATTCAAACCCAACTCTACCAACCTGAAGACTTAAAAGACTTGCATGAGGCCAGGCACTAGTGGCTCATACCTGTAATCCTAGCTACTCAGGAGGCTGGAATCTGAAGATTGTGGTTCAAAGCCAGCCCAGGCAGAAAAGTCCATGACACTCTTATCTCCAATTAACCACCAGAAAACCAGAAGTGGAGCTGTGGCTCAAACTGGTAGCGCACTAGTCTTCAGTAAAAAGAGTTCAGGGTCAGTACCAAGCTCTGAGCCCCCATGAACTGCCCCCCCCCCACACAAAAGGACTTGCATGCGAAGAGGTTACAAGGGATAGGTAAACATATAAAGAGACAGAAGGGTGCCAGTGCCTCATACTTATAATCCTAGCTACTCAGGAGGCTGAAATCTGAGGATCACCCTAAGAAGCCAGCCCAGGCAAATAAATCAACAGATTAGATAGATAGATAGAATATATATATATATATATATATATACATACATACATATATATATATATAGCTAGCAAAGGGCCAGAAGTAGAATTATAGCTCAAGTGATAGAGCACTGAGTTTAACTCTTAATACCTGTACTCCCAAAAACAAAACACTGAGTCAGGAAAGTCAGGACTATATTTTGATGCCTTTTTTCTATTATATGACCCTTAGTAAGACATTTTGCGTTCTGGCTCTGGTTCCTACAATGGAAAACTGGAAGAATATTCATATTTGTCCTTTCAAACCCCATTGTATTATTTGGATGTCAACAGAGTAAATATAAAATCATTTGAATATTATCATTCAAAGTAATTATAATTCTAATATTATTCCTCAGTGACATTAGGCTTTTCCCTAAAGAGAAATTAATCTTCAGTTACCCAATGGTTGTATTTCTGAATGGTTTGAGAAAAGAATAAGAAGGAAAGAAAAATAATTCTTTTCCTGGAAAGCTCTGTTATTTAATCCTCTTCTTAGAGCAAAAAAAAAATCCCAGTCACACTGCAGGGAATAGAACCGACTGCTCTTTCTTGTCACCACTCAATCAATGGTCAGTTTCACTTCCCCATTTCCACCAACAGATCCAGAGGTCTTGTGTTTGGTTCATCTGATGACTGTGTTAAGCATTTAAGTCCATTGCTTGAACATGTATCAGAGTCTAGAGAGTCATAAGAAAGAAATGGAAAGAGAAGAGATAAAATGGAATGACAGAAAGAGAAAGAATGAATGAAAGAAAACTAAGAAAGAAAAAGAAAGAAAGAAAGGAGGGAGGGAGGGAAGGAAGGAAGGAAGGAAGGTAGAGAAAGTAAAGAAAGAAAGAAAAGAAAGAAATAAAGAAAATTCTTTGGAGGAATAGGAGAAATGTTGGTTAAAGAGATTTACTTTAGAGCCAAATAGTTTTGTGGGTTTTGTTGTTGATGGTATCTATTTTTTTTCTCAAATAGATTAGGTCAAGGCAACCCCAGACAGGAGCAGGCAGGAGCAGAAACATGAGCCCTGCTCTCTGATTAGTGTGACGTTACTACCCATTTGTGGTTCCTGAAAGAGAACACTAGAGCAAGCTAGGTCTTTCTACCCTTTCCTGTGTTAACAAGCGTGGGCCTGGCCTTTCAGGTACAACCTTCTAGGGATGGACCTTCCTTCCCCATCTTGGGTTTAACTTGAAGCCAAAGTGAGTCCCGTCATATTTCTGAGTCCTTGTAGATCCACATAGCTGCAAGTGTTGGACTGTGATATTCCTAAATCTGGCCAGCAAATCAACACAAACCCACAAAGCTACCAAATGGGAATCCCCCAAGTGAGAAGGAGCATGGGGCCTTCCGATGAAGTGAGAGTTAGGGCAAGAAACCTCTTTTGTTGCTCCTTTCCATGTCATTCTTGAACTCCTGAGTCATTCTCCACACCCCGCATTTCAACCCAAGACTGAAAAGCCTTACCAGGTATGGAGAAATTGCTTCCAGCGCTGTCTGCCTTCTTCAGGACTACAGTGATTTGAAAAGATGTTGTCTCTGCATCATTCCAGATATTCCCATGCACTTCCTTCCCAGTGGTTGACTTTCAGCTAGATCAGGGAAAGGCCAGCCTTATAGAAGACAAAGCCAGAGATCCTTACCAAGACTTGAGCAGCACAGGCGTAATTATACTAATCGGTTGATTGATGTAGTTTCTGTTGGGAACTGCTGCATTTTAAGGAAGTAGAACCTTTCAACTTCTGACTTGGACCAGGCAGCATGCCAAGAGACGGACAGGACTGAGCTACAGAATAATCCGGTGAACCAAGGGTACCACACTGGGCACAAACTAAGTAGGATGCAGAGATTCTTAGAAGATCCAAGAAGAAGTGAGCAGAGAGCTAATTATCAGGTCCCACAGAAAATACCAGTAAGGTGATCTCGCTGTCTCCTGTTTGCCAAATCCAGGTTTGGGCATGTTAGTTGCCTCTACTGACTTTTTTTTTTCCTTTTTGTCACAGTGCTGCCATCTATATTTAGCCGAATTGCATGGCTCAGAATCCTGGAGTATTGGTGTCATTAGTATTAAAAGATTCAATCCATGTGCAGATGTGTCTTCTCTCTCTTCCCAAGCATGACTGGACAACTTATTTTTAAAGTGTAAATGCAAAACCTGTTACTTATATCCTCAGAGTGGTCTCGTAAGAGTAAGTAGAACCAGAGATCCAAAATATTGCTGGGTTAGAAATTACTTCATATTGAATCTCCAAACATGACACTCTCTAGTAAGGAATCTACTGAACTCTTCTTAGATATCTATAAAGCAAAGAACTCGGTCTCCCAGAACTCTTTGCATAATTGGCCACATTTAGGAGTTGGACATGTTATTTATTTGTTTATTTACTTTTTTTAATGTGCCTATACTGGGGCTTGGATTCTGAACCCTAGCTTCTTTTGCTCAAGGCTGGTACTCTACCAGTTAAGCCACAGCTCCACTTCCAGCTTTTTGCTGGTTAATTGGAGATAAGGATCTCAAGGATTTTCCTGCCTGGGCTGGCTTCCAACCTTGACTCCTTGATCTGAATCTAGTAAGTAGATAAGGACACAGCCACCATCATCTGGCATTGGGTAGAAGTTATACATTTTAAACTTGGACCTAATTATAAATTTGGACTTAGTGATAAGAAGGGATGCATTGAATTAAGATACATCTTAGCAATGATTTCTGGGCCTATGTGTCCTGAAATGGATGCAAATAGGGTCCTTCCCTACAGAGGATACTTCAGCTCTCAACCAGGTGAGGCTTTGGCCAGCAGAATGAACAGACAGAAGTATGTGCTATGCAGAGTTCATATATGCTAATACTAGAGACATATTTATAGATGACAGATTTAGGTAAACAATCCTTGGTCCTCGGGACAAAGGGTACATCTAACTTGTGTTGATTTCAGTTTTTCAATGGTCATGTGAGGATCAGGCCAATATCGCACCTTTATGGACACAAGGTGGACAGTTAACACCTCTTAGCACAATAGCCATTTTTTATAGTTTTTTTCCTCTGTCTTCCTTGTCTTGAGCCTATATCAAACTCAAAAAATTACAATTAGGTCCCTAATAATAATTTTACTACTGGAAGATTCCTGGAAGAAATCTTACCTGACCTTTTCTCATCTTAGTCCTGGGAAAAAGAGATCTGTAAAGGAAGGCCATGGATTCAAAGTCACAGAGCCTTGTTGAGATAAATCCAGAGCTGAAACACATCTGTCAGTTCTTCTGAGTGTTGTACTCTTCATTACAGACCACAACATGCTGAGCACATTTGGGGTGTGACAGTCTTCTAATGTACTCTAGAACAAGAACTTTAAGCATTGAAGAAATAAGCTGGCTTCTCTTGGTTTTCCAGATGGCAACCTTATGAAATATGGATTGTTAATTTGTCTTTTATGGTATCAATACACAAAAATAAATACACCACAAACACTAAAGTATATCTGTGCACAAACTTACTGCATTATCCTCCATCATCTAAGGACTGTTAGTTACTGAGCATTTACTAAATTCCAGGTACTTTGCATGTATTCTTAGCTCTCATCTTTCCAATGAATCTGAAAAGCTGTTGTTATTACTATATTTATTATTATTATTACCATTACCATTATCATTTTTATGCTGGTACTGGGACTTGAACTCTGGGCCTTGAACTCTCACTTGGCTTTTGCACTCAAGGCTGGCACTCTACCACCCAAGCCACATCTCTACTTCTAGCTTTTTGCTGGTTAACTGAGGATAATAGTTTCACAATTTTATCTACTCAGACTGGCTTCAAATGGTACTCTTCAGATTTCAGCTTACTGAGTATATAAAATTATAGGCAAGAGCCACCAATGCCTGGCTTATTAAAGTGTTTTTAAATAAATAAATGAAGGCTAAGAAGACACAAGGTAAATGCAATAGAGCTAAGATTTGGGCCCAGACTTTCTACTCCAAAGTCTGTGTTCTTTTTACAACAGCCACTGGCTTCTATAAATTATCTTACAACTGTTCTGTGCCCTGCTCATCAATAAGCTTCTAGAATTTTACAAGTCTGTTGCTGGTCTGGAGTAAACAAGATTGAAAAAATATTATTTGATTATTAGCTTAGTTATCTTCTCAGACAATTCAGGAAGTATCTTCCTTATTTACTGATGTGTTCCTCATATTTACTGTATCTTATAGAAAATAAGAAAGTAAAACCCTAGTATCTGGTGGCAAGAGACAAAGTATAAATACGGTTAAGATAATATTCTGAAAATACTTATTCCCCAGTCATTTTTCAATACATCTAGATTCAGCATTTTTTATGTGAAAAATGATGTTTATTTACATATATATACATATATATATATGTATATATATATATATTTGGTGGGGGGCTTGAACTCTGGTCCTGGGCACTGTTCCTCAGCTCTTCAGCTCAAGGCGAGCACTCTACCACTTGAGCCACAGCACCACTTCCGGTTTTCTGGTGGTTAATTGGAGATAAGAGTCGACTTTGCTGCCCGGGCTGGCTTTGAATCATGATCCTCAGATCTCAGTCTCCTGAGTAGCTAGGATTACAGGGGTGAGCTGATGCCCAGCTGATATATATATATATATTTTCAATATACATTTTGCTGTTTGAGATCCATGTTTGAAACATAGATTAAATCAGTATTTGCTTTCTTAAAGAAATATCTATAAACTTTCAAGATTAGAGTAATATATTTTTATATCAAGAACAGATCATGGGTTCTGATAAGTTTGTGGTCTGGTAAAGTAAAAGAAAATGTGACTGTGTGATTTTAGTAGAATAATCCGACTAATGCTATTAATGGTCCACTCCATGTTCTACTGTAGAGGACTATGTATGGCAGTTCAGATGGGTAAACATTCTCCTTATTAATAATGTTGGTATAAGATGTAAGATGTATTGCCAGGTGGCAGTGGTTTGTGCCTATAGTCCTAGCTACTCAGAAGGTTGAGATCTGAGGATCATGTTCAAAGCTAGCCAGGGCAGGAAAGTCCATGAGACTTTTATCTCCCATTAACCAGCAAAAAGCCAAAAGTGGAACTGTGGCTCAAGTGATAGAGCACTAACTTTGATCCAAAACAGTGCCCAGGCTCCAAGTTCAAATCCCAATACCAGCACACACACACACACACACACACACACACACACACACACACACACAATCTTACTTGAATACAGTGTAAACATTTTTTCTACCTTTTAAACTTCACTGAAAATACTTCAGTTCAAACATACAGAATCAGCGGTACAAAGAAGGGCCATAAAAATAGCTAACCTTTAGTGTTTCCTATAAGCCAGTTGCTGTTCTATGCACCTTAGAG
This sequence comes from Dipodomys ordii, assembly GCF_000151885.1. Taxonomy (NCBI): domain Eukaryota; kingdom Metazoa; phylum Chordata; class Mammalia; order Rodentia; family Heteromyidae; genus Dipodomys; species Dipodomys ordii. The sequence goes on from NW_012267261.1 coordinate 232,461, forward strand.
GTACTAACTCCTTGGTCTTTCTTTGTCACAACTCAGTAAAACAGGAACTGTTTTTGTCTCTATTTTGATAAATGCCCACACTTGCACAGCTGCTTCGGGAAGAAGGCAGTGAATGGCCGCAGTGACCCTCCCCCTCCAATAACACAATAGTGTGTCCCTCCATCAAGTCCCAGCAATGACAAGTCCTCTACTATAGGATGAATGTTGGAGCAGGACCTCTGTGCTTTCTGTCACTTCACTCTTCAATGTCACCACTTTTTTGCTGTTGTTGTTAGTCATCGGGCTTAAATTTGGAACTGGGTGCTGTACCTGAACTCTTTGCTCAAGGACAGAGCTCAACCATTTTGAGCCACAGCACTGCTTCTGGTTTTCTGGGAGTTAATTGGGGATAAGAATCTCATGGACTTTCTTACTTTGGCTGGCTTTGAATCATGATCCTCAGATCTCAGATTCCTGACTTTCTAGGATTACAGGCATGAGTGACAAGTGCCAGGTACCACAACCTTCTTTACAAGATGATTTCTTTCCTACTTTGATGAGTGAGTCATCTAATTATTCTTCACTATCTTCAGCTCTATTTCCTCTTGGAAGTGCTGATTATTCATGCTCAGAATTATGTTTACCTTACTGGTCACCTCTAAATGTTCTGTTGATCATTCTTTGAATTTGAATAGTCTGTATTCTACTGACATCTACTCTCTCCTAGACTTGAAAAACGCTAATTGAGTCTCATCTTACTAAAATGTCAGCCCCAAGGAATAAGACTCATGTCTGATTTTTCTTAATTCCTGTATCATCTGTCCAGAATCTAGAAGTCTCTTAATAAACGTTGAAAAATTGAGTGAATGACTCCCTTTTGAGAGCTGTCTGGACTCAGAAGTTTGATAAACATCTGCTTTAGACCTGTTTCTTCAGTCATTAACTCAGGAAATATTGATTGAACAGACACTACCTGGAAGGGGATGGTAGGCTCTATGCATGGGGTGAAACATTTTAAGTCAGGACTTTACACTTTCTTCATTCATCTTTTGGTTCATTTATTCAATTAATAACCATTTATCAGGTACTTCCTATGCTGAGCACATACAGTAAGTGGAAGCATGGAGGTTAGAGTTAAAGATGGACCTTACCACTTCACAGCTGTGAAACTAGACAACATTCTTAATCTTTTTGAGCCCTTGTTTCCTCACTTGAGGAATAAATACCAATATCAACTTTCTCAGGTTGCAAGGCTGCAAGGTTGCAATTCTTGCAAGGATGCAAGAATTAAAGTGCTCACCAAATGCTACTAGTAGCTGTTAACATTTGCTTGGTAGGTGATACAAAAAGAAATCGGATGTAATCCTTGTTCTAGAAGAACCAACAAACTTAGAAGATATGCGGTACAAATAAAAATGCCAGAAGGGCTCAGTACAAGGTAAGAATGACTTACATATAATAGTGAAAAATCAAGAAGAAGCCTTCCTTTATGGGAGTAATGCACTGATCATGTTAGGACACATAGACATGTAAGGGGGTGGAAATAGCCCAACAACTAAATGTAGGTGTTACAGAGCAAGCTTATGTCCTAACTTCCTGAGTCATGAGTAGTTGACAAGTAATGTGCCAGGAGTACATGCAGCATTGAAATACATTAGGGGATAGACTGAGACAACTCTAGCAGAAAGGGTTGAGTTTATGTTGAGGAGTGCTCTGAAAGTCATCCCAGGTGTGGCCTGTAGATTTGTATGTCTTATTCAGTAGCTTCATTATAGATTTCATCTGTGGATGAAGGAAGATGTGTGTACCCTCACCTGTGATTAATTCTTTCATGACTGGAAAACTTGATGGCTTCCCAATATGCTTTAAGCATTCATCATGTCATTTGAGTGACTGAAGTTGCCCTATGAAGAAGGCTACTTGGTGATGAGGCCCATTGTACCCACGAAGAAAGTCACGCAGAGAGGTCTGATAATGCATCTGTGGCCACAGTGGTTACCCGTGGGCTGAGATGTGAATTGCATAGATTCTGATTCTAAAATCTTTGTTTTCTCAGGTAGGATGGGGGTCTTGAAGCTGCAAGAGTGACATAGAAGCCATGTAGCCTGCTCAGCAGTGCAGAGGTGTTTTGACAACCTGGGCTTCCAGCTTGCAGTTGCCTCTGCTGCCCCTGGACATTCTCTTTGACTGTGATTTGCAGCAGTAAGTGATATGCCAAATGAAATCAGCTGTAGATATTTTCTTGCTCTCCTGGCTTAGCCTACTGAGTCCCTTTCTTCAGGCCACATGCCAGGTTTCTTAAAGGCCTTCAAAAGAAATTGTTATTGACTGGACTGTCGAGTTATTTATAATGGAAATCTAGTCTCTCTTTCTTGCTGCCTCCACGGAAGAGAGTTGGACTCTTAATCCCAGCCTTGGGGAATCAGAGGCTTACTGTGCTTTATTTAGCATGTAGGACATTGGATTGTTTTGTAAAGAACTCAAATTTCCACCAACAAGAAATATATCCAGCTGGGTTCTGGTGATTCATGCCTGTAATCCTAGCTATTCAGGAGGCTGAGACTTTAGGATTGAAGTTCGAAATCAGTCAAGGCAGGAGAGTCTGTGAGAATCTTATCTCTCCAATTAACCACTAAGAAAAAGCTGGAGGTGGAAGTGGATAGAATACTCCAGCCTTATGGTATGTATGTATATATATATGAATTCTATGCTTCCATCAGAAAGGATGACACCACTCCAGAAATAGAAAGACTTGGAAAAATTATATTTAAGCGAAGTAAGCTGGACCCAAAGAACCATACATCCTATGGTTTCCCTTATTTGTAATCATTAGTATACATCTAGGATAATCTTAGCAGATGAGAAGAATATCTCAGTAGCTATGTACATATGATCATACAAGATGATGCTAAGTGGACAAAGAACAAAAAAAAGCTATGGGACAGTGCCCAGGTCCTGAGTTCAACCCCCAGAACTGGAACACAAACAAAAATGTCCCAAAGTCTTGGTCACTTTAAAATTCTGCTCCAAGTCCTATTCTTATAGTCCCACTTTCTCATGCTGTATTTTTTTCTTTGTTCCTTTCCTCAAGGTGTTATATAAGATAAAGTTTTGGGTAAGAACCAGTTCTGAGCACATCCCTGAAGTAATTTACGTATATTTATGTAACAATTTATCCAGAAGTTAGTGAGGACCAAAGGGAGGCTGTGTGACTATTTTTCATATTGTCTAGAGCTTAAACATTTTTCCTTATGCATAATAAGTGATCAGCTATATTTTTTGTAAAAAATGACTTGGGTTAGTGATCATACAGGGCAGGTCTACATTTTGTCATCCATTACAGTAGTTTTTCTTTTTTTTTTGGGTCCAGTTGTGGGGCCTGAACTCTGGGCCTGGGCGCTGTCCCTCAGCTCTTCAGCTCAAGGCTAGCGCTCTACCACTTGAGCCACAGCGCCACTTCCG
>NW_012267261.1:235951-386036 GCF_000151885.1 Dipodomys ordii
TACCACTTGAGCCACAGCGCCACTTCCGGCTTTTTTTCTTTTTGCTTATATGGTGCTGAGGAATCGAACCCAGGGCCTCAGGCATGCAAGGCAAGCGCTCTACCACTGAGCCACCTTCCCAGCCCACAGTAGTTTTTCTTAACTTGAATTTTCTTACACATTCCTGCCTGCTCACCATTCCCTCCCTCCTAAATACTTATTTAAATTTAAAAAATACTTAAACTTTTATTTTTGATAGATTATGCATAAGGCAATACCAAACAGATATATTTTTCAATTTATTGTAGGTGTGTGCATGCGTGTGAGCATGTGTGCACACATGTGCGCGCACACACTACTGGAGCTTGAACTTCTAATTCACATTTTCAAGTTCTCATTTGGCTTTTCCTGTAACGGCTAGTACTGTACTACTAGAGTCATAACCCCTACTTCCAGCTTTTTGTTAGCTAATTGGAGATACATATCAAGGAATTTCCTGCCCAGACTGGCTTTGAACCTCAATTCTTAGCTCTCACCCTCCTGAGTAGCTAGGATTACAGGTGTGAGTGAGTCACTAGCACCTAGCTTTAGATCATATATACTTCTAAAAATCAATTTTTTCCATTTATTAGTTATGTGACCTTATTTAGGGTACTCAGACCCATTGAGCTTTGTTTTTCTTATCTACAAAATGGAAACAGTAATAGTACTTACCTCTTGGAGATTCAAGTGAAACAATGGGGAAATGAATATTCAGTCCAATATTTGGTGTGTGCTCAATAGATGTTTGTGAAGCTAGCAAGTTTCTTTCTTTTTTTCTTTTGATCTAGATGGAAAGAATACTTTTTTTTAAGTTGTAAATCAACTTTTATTCAATAGGAGATCTTACAAAAAATCCAATAAAAGTATTTTAATTATTAACGCATTTATTACATAGGGGTTACACACTTAATCTATGTGTTTAGAAAGGCTTACAACAAAATATTGTAAACAATATCCTAGTTAACATTTGGATTAAGAAAAGCATGAGTCATTTATTGCAACCTAATAGTTACATAGTCCTTTATACACTACCTGCTGCATGTTTAACCTTATCTACTCTAATCCTTGATTTTCACAACTCTGTTCAGGAGGCATTATCACTTCTCCTATCTGAGGGGGAGTGAGGTGTCTGCTTTAGTTCTCACCACTTAGTGTGCGGTTAGGTTTTCAGAAACGTTCAGGAGTCTACAATCATAGGGCCCGCAGAAGAGCCAGGAGTCAATTACCCTGGGGATTAACTTCAATTACCTTTCTCAAAGTCTGAGTTATGCTGAAGGGGCAATAATGCAAGAACATTCTCTGGATTTAGACCTGATCTGTATCCTGGACCTATTGCTTTCTAGCTGGGTGACCTGGGGCAAGTCACACAATTCTCAGAGCTCCAGTTCACCCATCTGTAAGATAAAATGGTGCAGCTTGCTGATTTTCCTGAAGATTAAAAAGAAGAATCCTTACCAATGAGGGGGGGGATTGGCAGGGTGGGCAGGAGTTAGAGCACTGGGTGCTTGAGTATGCTAGTATATACATGTGGCTTTGTATAGGTCTGAGACTATGATTGAGAGACACAGTGTATGGGTTAAAATAGAGAGAATGTCCAAAGAGGTGGGGGGGGGGAACTCAAGAAAAAGGAGAAAGGATGGCTTAGAGAAATAGTATGAGCCAGTTTTTTGAGCCTGAGGACTAATAAATGGACATATGGGAATCAGGAGACATGAGTTCTGCACTAACTTTGGTTCATTCGATTGTTTGATATCAGATCCATTTCTTTCTGCCTCAGAAAATAATGGAAATGGCATTAGACAATCTAATCTCCAAGTTTACCTTGGTCTTCATATTCTATCCTAAGTTCCAGGCAAACAAGATTTGGCTGGGTATGTCAACTTTGGCTCATAAATGTAATTCATTTAAAACATTAGAGACTTCATATTTGTGTCTAAGCAACATTTTCCCTTCGTTATATGCATACCTACAGGTATGCATATTCACCTGGATCCCATCCTACATCCTTTGTGTCTTGAAAAACTGGAAAGCATGTCCTCTAAAGCAGTCAAGAGTTAGCTCTTCCAGTGGTTCAAATCCACCATATCATGCAGTAAAGAAACATGGGCAATAAGATTTCCAAATATGCTATATTATTTGAATGATCAAAGTAGAGCAGTTAACTGGGAGAAGGTCTCCATAACAGTAGGACTCCTATCAAAGCCAAGAGGGATTAGAAAAAGTCAGGAGAAGGAACAAAGGGGAAAAAAAAGAAGAGGCAAAGGGAGATAAGGGGAAGAGAAGAAGAGAGGGAAGAAGGGATTGATGGTTAGGTCCCAATGCTGTATTAATTCTCATAATCATTTGGCTATTGCAGAAGAGGAAACTGAAGTCCAGAGATCTGACATTGATTTACAGGCTGAGTGAATTAACCTCATCACTGTGTGAATTAACCTCATCTGCATTGCATTGGAGTTTAGTGTGTATATGAGTATGGATGAGGAGTCTCCCTTGCTGCTTTACGAACACTCTCAGGAAAGGACCTTGGTAACTTTCAGGCCTACTCTCTCCCACAGAATCTGAGATTCAATATCTTTTGTGTGTGTATTGGTACTGGGATTTGACCTCAGGTCCTAGGTATTGTCTCTTAGCTCTTTTGCTCAATGTTAGCACTCTACACTTGAGCCACAACTCCACTTCTGGCTTCTTGGTGATTAGAGATAAATAAGAGTCTTATAGACTTTCCTGGCCAGGTTGAGGCCAGGTTTTTTTCCAGATCTGATCCTCTGATCTCAACCTCCTGAGTAGCTAGGATTACAAGTATGAGCCTCCAACACCCAGTTGTTTCAACATCTTATACGCATAGTAGGTATTTAGTAGATGCACGTGATTGGATTAACAAACAAATCCCCCAAATCTCCTAAAATCAGATGTCATAAAACTAGCTTTTATCCTTCCCTAGATTTGTTCTTTGGTGATGGGAAGATTTAGGTGAAACTGTCTACTAGACAAAACCACTAATCTTTCCAGAAATCAGTCTAAGAACCTGGATAATGGTTTTTAATCACTTGCTGAGCAATTTGCATGGGGTCTTATATACTTTGAGAAATCCTCACACTGCTTATTTTATGTTATGTGGCAGTGAAGCAGGAATTGTGACTCATTTTTGCAGAAGAGAAGGCTGTGTCCTGAGGAAGTTAAGTGGTTTGCTTAAGCTCATGCAGTGTGGAGCGGTTGAACACGGATTTGAAATCTTCGGTTGAGACTCTGGGCCCTGTTCCCAGAGCTCTTTCTTTCCCCTTCTAATACCTCCTACTGTCTCAGCTAGCTAAACAGGAATATTGCCTACCTGTGCCCAAGCCATTTATTAAATATAATGCCATAAAATTAAGATGATAACACATGATGAATTTGCAATTTAAAGAAACATCTCTACATACAGTCACTATTTTGGATAACACAGTTATATTGTACCTATGCCTGTGAAATCATTTAAACCTTGCCATGTGGATGGTCCTGTGGACCAATGAGAGGATGAAAGAGTGGGACCTAAAGAGTGCCCTGAAATTTACTAGGCTTGCTAATGATCTCAGAGGGACCACTCGTGTGTGTGTGTGTGTGTGTGTGTGTGTGTGTGTGTGTGTGTGTGTGTGTGTTGGCATTGGGTTTGAATGTAGGGTCTGAAAGCTGTCACTTAACCCTTTTTTCTCAGGTTTGCATTCTACCAGCCTTGAGCTACTTGAGCTACATCTCCACTTCTGGCTTTTGGGTTGTTAATTAGAGATAAGAGTCTCATTTCCTTCCTGGTGGGGCTTTGAGCCACAGTCCTCAGATCTCAGCCTGACTAGAATTACAGGCATGAGCCACCAGAGCTCCAGTGGTGCTTTTTGTTGTTGGATTTTTTAAATTGTTGTTTGTTTTTAATGATCATTGTTTTTATGTTAGAAATGTTGAATTCTTTTGAATTTTGAATTTTCTCATCAGAAAGTCATACATAGCCTGACAGTTACAAGGCATTTTTTTCCTTTCAAAAATAAGTTTATTTTCCCAAGGCTAAATTATAAACTAACAGCCAACAATTAACTATAAGAAAATATACCTTAGTAACAGTGGTAAATGCAACATACAAACTTTATTTAACAAAAATAACATGTGAAGTCAAATAGACATTTCATTAAGAGAAAAAAACTAGAAGAAATTTTAAACACCTTACAATAACCTACTTGCAGTTGCATTTAACTAAGCTCCATTGCTGTGAAGAATACAGCTCATGCACAGGTATTGATGAATTGTACATTTTTTTCAAGTATTCACTGAAAACTGCCCTTCTATACACATTGACATTTGAACAAGATTTAATGGGCAAGATAGACTTCATTTTTGTTGCTCTTTTGGAAGAGGTCATCTAAAGAGAAGACTATTGAATATGGGGTTCTGGCTCATGGATTATGTAATGAAACCAGCCAAGTCTCTGTTGGACACCACGTCTCCTCCACTCCTCTTCAGACACTAGATGAGTTTTGGGTACTTGTTTAGAAAGTTCTCTGGGTAACATGACATGCCAGCACTCACAGTTCTCACCGAAGTACTTAATCCAAGTAATAGATCTGCTTGTGGGCCATCCTTCCGGCTCGCAGAGGTGGAAAACAAAGTTTGCAGGAGGAACAAATGGGCACAGCTTAGAGGCATGTCTGCTCTCAGCTGGGAAAAAGATTTGACTCTACAAGGTGCTTTTAATAGAAAAAATTGACACCAAAAAGAAAGTCAATATGCAAAAAGCAATCTCCCTTCTGAATAGTTTATTAAGTATTTATTGAATGCCTACTATATGCCTCATATACTTCTAACCACCAAAGAGATATCAGAGTTGAATGAATAAAATGGATAAAAATCTCCAAAAAAAGACACCAGTGGAAAATATCCAAGGGTGCAATATGCTATGTGCAGGAGTACCTTAGAGGGAGAAGAATACAGAAATGTGAGGGCCATGAGCTCAGTATCAGAGGTGATACTGGAGATGAGAAGGAAGAATTCACCTGTGTCTATCTGGAGAACAAGTGTTGTGGACAGGAGGAATACATTTGAACTGGTGTCTGCTGTGGGAGCTTGCTGAGTGTCTTGAGAACAGTATGGAGGATTGGGTGGCTAGAGTAGATTGTGTCATCAGAGCAAGCTATGGAGAATGGTTTGGCTCGTGGGATTTGGGTTCTGACTCTGGGTGAGGTGGGATGTCATCAGAAAATGTAAGCTGAGATGTCATATGATCTGACTGCTTTGAAAAAGACTGTTCCAGTTACTATGGGGAGAATAGACTTGGAGAGGGTTAGGGGGTTTAGTGAGGAGAGGAGAAAGAATTAAATATGTCTCTCCAAGAGTTAAGACTAAGGCAATGATGCTGAACCAAATAATTATGACAAGTTTAGGGACAACCTATTGTCAAAGACTTGAACTATGAAATGTTAAGTTCAGGAAAATGTAAACTCGTGAGACTCTACCTTTCTAGAGTAGTACAATTAATATAATTTAATATTGGTAAGAATATGAACATTTTTTCCTAGTTGTAAAAAAATGTAGCATTCTTTCAGTGATTATTTGACTTGAGTCATTAGAAGGTTGTTAGCTGAACAGCTTCTACAATTCCTAATTTTTAAAAGAAGCAAGAAGGAGGAGGAGGAGGAGGAAGTAGAGGAGGAGGAGAAGAAGACAATGACATCCTCAGGACCTTATAGAAGTTACTATTATTGTATAGTATATTCAGAACAGTTGAAATTCTCCCAGAAACATACATGCCATCATCTTAACATTAGAAAGAAGTACAAGTTGCTTCACTTGAAGAGTCTCCATTATGTAAATAAAGGTGCAGAAGGATAGTAATTGCCCAAAGCACGTTGGAAATTCCTGGCTTCAGACCAAAGTTGGATTGTCAGTTCCGCATTTTATTTACTAAACCTTATATATACTGGTTTCTAATTTATTAGAGTTTCTAGTATTCTGTTACATTAAGATTCCCAGGTGCTGGTGGCTCCCACCTGTAATCCTAGCTCCTCAGGAGGCTGAGATCTGAGGATTGCGGTTCAAAGCCAGCCTGGGCAAGGAAAGTCCGTGAAACTCTTATCTCCAATTAACCACCAGAAAACGAGGTGGTGCTGTGGCTCAAATGGTACAGCACTTTACTTGAGCTGAAGAGCTCAGTGACAGTGCCCCGTTCCACGTTCAAGCCCTACAACTGACCAAAAAAAAAAAAATTCCCAGTCTTGTTGGAACACACCTGTAATCCCAGTCATGGTGGTAGATGTAGGGGGTTCAGGTGGCACTTGTCAAAGCTATCTACTGAGACCCTGTATCATTCACTCACTCACTCAGTCAAAACTCTAGTCTTCTGTGGCTAATTATTACCTAAAAATCACAGTTCCATCTTTTTTTTTACTAATGTTTTTATGTTTAATAAAGAGAAATAACACATTTTTCATAGCATAACAGCAAAATGTCCTGAGAAGATGCTGCCTGAACTATAAGAACAGTGGGGGATTGCTCATGTTTTAGAGTCCCTTTTCCCCAAAATACAGTCTCAGGCAGAAGGCTGATATGTTATTACAGTTCATTCTTTTACTTATAGATAGGTAAATTTGGACCCAGGTTTATTTATTTATTTTTTTTATTTTATTTGTGAGGATACTGTACAGAGGGGTTACAATTACATGGGCAGGATAATGCGTACATTTCTTACCAAGCATTGCATCCTCCTCCTTTTGTTTACCCTTCACATCCCTTCCCAGCCTCCCCCCTCCCCCCCAATCCCAATCCTTCTCCTTACCCCCCTTCCCCCCCACCTCCGCACCGACGTTGTAAAGCTCGTTTTGGACATGACAACTTGTACTTCTCATTGTTGCAACAGGTGCACCTGTATCCTTAAACAACTCACAGTTCCATCTTACTCCCTTCATTTTCCTATTGTCTCCCTACTCCAGCTTTAGACAGATGGTAGGAACTGTAGTTTACCTGCTCTGTCTGTCCTCATGGAACTGGTTTGTCTCATGGAACTTTATCTCTTCGCTCTCCAGAGAGGGAGAAGCTAAGCAGATATATCTGGCGGTACTGATGGGGCAGGAGAGTCCCGAAAGTTTAATATAATTTTGTTTTTCAATGTTCAAGCCTTGGAATTTCAAAATGTGACTTTCTTCTTATTCTATATGTTGTCAGGCCTTTCATTTCTGAGGAAAGAGCATGGTATGCATTTGAACATCAAAAGAACCATAGGATTCTTTCTTTTATGCTTATGGCAACACTGCTCTTTAAAAAAGGAGAGAACAGGTGAGTGTGGGTGGCTTATGTCTGTATTTGTAGCTACTCAGGAGGCTGAGAACTGAGGCTCATGGTTCAAAGATAGTCCTGGCAGAAAAGTCTGTGTGATTCTTTTCTCAAATTAACCTCCCAAAAGTCAGAAGTGGAGCTATGGCTCAATTGATAGAGTGCTAGACTTGAGCAAAAAAAGCTCAAGGACAGCATCTAAGCTCTGAGTTCAAGCTCCAAGACCAGCACAAAACAGGAGGAGTGTCTGGAGCTATGTCTTAAGTGGTAGAGTGCTTGCATAGTAAGCATGAGGGCTTGAGTCCAATCCCCTGTACTGCCTTTCTTCTCCAAAAAAAGAAGACAAAAGACAAACGTCAGCTTGCAGTTAGTGTGAAAGGCAGGGGAACGTTAGAGCCAGCTGCAGATTCCACCTTTGTCAAGGTCATCTAAGGGTACAGTTGGATTGGAGGTGTGACTTCTAATGCTGAGTAGCACAATAGGGTAGTGAGAGTTGGCAAACAATAAGTTGTGTAAGTCAAATAGCTAGCAGAGAGGGTTTTTGAATGCTTCCAATATAAAAGAATGACAAATATCTGAGGTGGCAGGTATATTGTTGGCCTGTTTCTACACACTATTTCTTTTGAAGTATCACACATGTACAACTTATGTGTCAATTAAAAATCCTTTGAAATTTTTTTGGTGCCAGTACTGAACCTCAGGACTGACTGGGTGCTGTCCCTTAATTAATTAATTAATTCATTGTACTCAAGACTGGTGCTTTACCACTTCTTTCCTTCAGGAAAACTAATTGGAACAGAAGTCATTTGCGTTAGTGAAAAGTTGTTATTACACATGCTTTATGAAAGAAAACAGTTCCAATGTCACTTTGCACTTTTAGTAATTCAAAATAAGTGCATAAGACATGGTAGGAAAGCAGTTAGAAGAATGTTCTCATTAATCGAACAGAATGCTTTGAAATGAGCAAATCAAGGACCCCCCACCCCTGTAAATGGTGTATGTGTGTGAGCGACTTGGAAAACATTTGATTTTCTTAGATTTTTGAAATGTTTTTGTCACCGTTTCACAATATTTGTGCTATTATGGAAAGGGGTACAGCCTAGAAAAGTTATGAAGAATCAAATCTGCAAAATGATTGGAACCTAAAACCTGAAAGAAAGTAAAATTTCCTCTCCCTGAAATGCATATTTTAGTTTTGTTTTTGTGCTGGTATTAAGACTAGAACTCCTACTTTTTTCTGCTCAAGGCTGGTCCTCTGCCTCTTGAGCCACACCTCTGCTTCCAAGTTTTTGTTCATTGTTTAGAGATAAGAGTCTCAGAGACTTTCCTTAGTGGGCTAACTTTGAACTGCAATCTTCACACCTCAGCCTCCTGAGTAGCTAGGATAACAGGTGTGAGCCACAGGTACTGGGCTCCTGAAATGCTTTATTACTCATTTCTATATGTCAAAATGTTAGTCCTCTTTGAAAGTTGAGGTTAAATATTACTTCATTCATTATCAGAACCATTTCCCATACCCTTTTCAGTCTGTGCTATTAACTATCTCTCTGAGAGACCTCAGTCCCTCCATCCTCACATCACAGAAATTTGTGAACCTACCATCTTTATCCTGCGCTGAGCTCCCTGAGGTCAAGATCATGTCTAACCCACCTGCTTGATCTGCCTTAAAAGATGAATAGTTTGGCTGCCATTTTATGATGATGACGCTTGGACCGTTATGGGTTTTGTTATTCTAACGGGAATATCAAACAAGAGTGCTCTGTCTTGCTTACATTTCAAAAACCACAAACAAACTGGGTCAGAGGTAGCTCATGCCTGTAATCCTAGCTACTCAGGAGGCTGAGATCTGAGGACCAAGGTTCAAAAGCAGCCCAGGCAGTAGAGCCCATGAGACTCTTATCTCCAATTAACTACTAAAAATGCCAGAAATGGAGCTATGGCTCAAGTGGCAGAGTGCTAGGCTTCAGCAAAGAAGCTCTGGGACAGGTCCCAGGCCCCTTGTTCAAGCCCCTGGCCTTTCCTTCCCCCTGCCCCCAAACTCACCAAGACACCAGGGCTTAGTACAGTGGCTCCAAAGTGCTGGGGCCAGGGTTGTTCCCTTACCCCTTTAGTGATAGCCCCCTCAACTAGACCAGCAGCACACACAGTGCTGCTTTGTTCAGACTATTGTCTGTCACACAGCTGGATGGAGGAGAGGTACTGTGTGATATTAACTAAGAAAGTCCTTGATAAAATAATTGTTTTTTTAAAAAAATAAGAAGTATAGAGTTAAAACAGAACAGAAAGCAGGTAACGGAAGTGATAGTAAATACTACCAGTCATCTAGGGGGAACTGAATTTGATTCCAAGATTCTTGGGAACTAAGCATAAAAACAAGAACAAGTTGGGCTTTTTTCTTTCTTTTTAATTCTTTTTTTTCTGTGCCAGTAATGGGGCTTGAACTCAAGGCCTGGGCACTTTCCTTTAGCTTTTTCACTCAAGTCTGGTACACTGCCATTTGAACCACACATCTACTTCTGGCTTTTTCTTGGTGGTTAATCGGAGGTAAGAGTCTCATGGACTTTCCTATGACTATAATCCTCAGAGCTCAGCATCCTTAGTAGCTAGGATTATAGGCATGAGCCACCAGTGCATGGCTAGTAATTTGGTTGTTTTGTTTTATTTTGTGTTTGTTTTTTGGTGTGTGTGTGTGTGTGTGTGTGTGTGTGTGTGAGTGTGTGTGTGCTGGTCCTAGGGCTTGATCTCCAGCCTGGGCACTGTCCTTTGAGTTTTTTTGTTCAAGGCTAGCACTCTACCCCTTGAGCAAGCCACAGTTCCATTTCTGACTTTTGTGATGCTTAACTGAAGAGTCTCACAGACTTTCCTTCCCAGGCTGTCTTTGAACCATGATCCTCAGATCTTAGCCTCCTGAGTAGTTAAGATTATAGGTATGAGCTACCAGCACCCAGCCAAATGCTTTTTTTTTAAGAGACTAAACTGTGAATGCCTTTGCAGAAGCCAACTTTTCCTGGTGACTTATTAAAGTGAAAAATATTATTTCCTCCCAGTTAATATATAAGCATGATCAAGTCTTTCCTAACTTGAGAAGAAGAGAAAGAAGTGAAAAAGAAATAAAAGCTCTTCTATCTGCTGCCAGCAATTGTCCAACCTGCCAAATTCCTTCACAGGTGACCTTCAACTTCCTGCCTCCATTTCCCTGGCTCCTATTCCTAGCTAAGGCTCTCTACATCTTGCTTCCATTGGTTCTCTCCTTTCTAACAAAGCTGCTGTCATGAAGTAACATGACAATAACTAGTAAGTTTGTCCTGGCTCTGTCTCTGCTCCAGCCTTCATTGTACTAGACATTTCTTAATCATTCTTCCCACTTGTCCTTGTTTAGATCTGGTTCTCATACTGAATTTTCCTGGGTTCTTTCCTATCTCCTTCTATGTTCTTTCTCAGTCTCTTTAAGGGCTATATGAGCTCTGTTCTTTTATTAAATGCTCACATTCCTTTGCTTTGGTCTTTCCTTTTGCCTTTGATCTTTTCTCTTTGTCACTCTCTATATATTCTCTCTAGGAAATGTTATCTACTTTTATGGCTTTAATTTATTTTCTGGATTCTAATGGCTCCCAGGTTGTATTACTTTTCTTGAGTATTACTCTACATTCCTTGAATTCTGTATTCCCAAATTGAGCCAATATTTTCCCCACTCCTTATGCCTTTTTCCTCATGTGTTTCTCATCTCACCAAGTTTTCTTACACTGAAACCATGTTTTCCTCTTTAACCCTCCCTTGCATCTTACTCCTCATCCCCTACACTCAATGATTTCCTACCAAATCCACTTTTGAATTATCAAATCAGTCTACTGATCTCTAATCCCAACATCACTACCAAAATACAAGCCCTTGGATTTCTGCTGTATCTTAGTCAACCCGGTCCCAGGCTTGCCCTCCTTTGAATTGATTTTTCCACAAAACAGTCAAAGTGGTTTTTCTGAAGCAACATCCTGAAGTGTCCTGTTTAAAATTTATCAATGGCTGTCTGTGTGGTTGTCACAATGAAGCCTGAACTCTAGAACAAAGCACAAATCACCCTGCCCGAACCATCCAACTCCTATTTGCCTTCCAGCTTTCTCTTCTTCCTCCCAAGCTTCCTCCTAAACTTCACACTCCATCCAGCCAGACTGCTGCTCTGCATGTCACCTGTTACATTCTTGCCTCAGGTCCATCTGTGTTCTCTACCCTCCATTGCACTTATGGATAACTATAACCAGCCTTTCACTCTTACTTTGTTCATTCATTCATTCAACAAATATTTACTGAGCACCTACTATGATGCCAGGTACTCTACAATCATTTGAAACACAATAGCAAGCATAAGACCTGTGCCCCACAAGTCCTTCTCAAGGAAACCTACTTTGACTCTGTGTGTGTGTGTGTGTGTGTGTGTGTGTGTGTGTGTGTGTGGTTGGTCATGGGTTTAAAACTTGGGGCCTGGGCTGTGTCCCTGAGCTCTTTTTTTTTCTTAATTATTTTTTTTTATTGTGAAAATACTGTACAGAGGGGTTACAATTACATGGGCAAGATAATGAGTACATTTCTTATAAAGCATTGTAGCCTCCTTCTTTGTTTCCCCTTCCCATCCCTTCCCATCCTCCCCCTGCCTCCCCACTCAATCCTCTTCACTATCCCCCCACCCCCCACCAAAGTTGTAAAGTTCATTTTCAACATAATGACTTGTACATCTCATTGTTGCAATGGGTCCACCTGTATCCTTATTTAAATGGTTTGTTTTTCCCCTTCCCCTCCACAAATTATACCGACATGAAATACAGTGAAAGCAGGGTTTATACTGTGGGGGAGGGACATACAAAGCAACAAAGAAATAATCTTATAAATGTGTTAGAAACAATCGCATGAGAGAACAAAAACATTTGAATACATATCTTAGGGTTCATTTCCCTAACATCACCTTATCTGACCTTTCCCTGAGCTCTTTGGCTCAATAGCATTCTACCACTTTGAGCCATGGCTCCACTTTCAGTTTTATGGTGGTTGATTGGAGATAAGATTCTCACAGCCATTCCTGTCTGAGCTGGTTCTGAACTGTGATCCTCAGATCTCAGCCTCTTGAGTAGCTAGGATAAAAGGCATGAGCCACCAGGGCATGGCTCAGCCTGGCTCTTCCCTAAGTTTTGAAGGATGCATTGTCTTTCATGAAACCTTGTCCTTACACATATGTCACCATCTCCAGTGGATTTTCTTAAAATACTGGTTAGTAGGGTTTGAATGCAGTGTTTCACACTGTCATGTGGCATTTTTCCTCAAAGCCAGAACTCTATCACTTAAGACACAATTCTAGGTTTTTGCTGTTTAATTGGAGATGAGTCTCACAGATTTACCTGCTCAGACTGGCTTTGAATCATGATCCTCAGATCTCAGCTTCTTGAGTAGCTAGGATTATAGGTATGAGCCCTCAGCACCAGCCTCTAGTAGTTTTTAAATGAGGGCCAAAATCAAAGTCAACATTTTTTTCCTAAAAAGATACAGATAATTGATAGTAAATATTTTGGCTTTGTAAGACATGAACTATATCAGAAGTACTCACCTCTCCTAGCGTTACTACCTAAGGAACATATATTAGAGAGATTTGAGAAGTACAGGTGAGGAGACTTGGTGATTAAGTGTTGAGTTGGGGAAAAGAGAGTCATCAGAGCAAGGAAAAGTGAAAGATGATGACAAGGTTTCAGAAATTGGGGAGAAATTGGTGAAGGCCCTCCATCAAGATGAGGGACATATGAACAATTCAGAGATAACACATAATGAATGGACAGGGCTATGCTCCAATAAAAAAGTCACCTTATTTACTGACTCCTGATCATGGTTTAGATAGCTAAACTAGGCTATGCTTATTTGTTTTGCATCTAAATGTAAGCATGGTGGTGTGACACTGAGGCATAGCAATAAAGTTCATCAGATCCATAAGTGAGTGTGAAGGAACAATTTAGGATGGATCTGTTTACATTTCCTCTCGGACATACCTCCTTAGTCACAATGTCCTCCATATTTGTTCTGTGTCATTGGTGGCTGCTCCTTCCATCCCTGTAGGATGATGAGTGAGAGTAGGTCACATTACGTTTGTATCATGATCTAGTTGCTCAAGAGGCTGAAGTCTGAGGATCACAGTTGGAGTTGATGAGACTCTTATCTCCAATTAATTAACAAAAAGCTGGAAGTGGAGGGATGGCTGAAGTGGTAGAGCACCAGCCTTGAGCAAAAAAATCTAAGCAAGATGGGGGAGGCCCTGAGTTCAAAAGTTTACACACAATAAAGTTTACATCACTGAGTTTGCACCAATTGACTCTTCCTTTCACAAGAGATTTCCTTATAGCGTGCAGACAGACTTGTTTGATATTGTTTTTATCTGTAGTAAGTAAAACTACCTTCAAAATTAGTCCTGTCAATCTGCCATGGCGTTTCAACTTAGTTTATGTAACATTCTAGATCTTTCTTTCTTCTCCTTTCAACAGTGTTCACAGGACTTCTGCAGGAGTACATTCCATCTCAAGAAATCATTTTTTCCCCTTTCTTTGTTCATTGTAAGAAGCGACTCCTCACCATTAACATTTCATGAGTTTGTAGTGTTCCGCCACGACTTCAGACTCTAGTTCCAACTCTCCTCTTACTATTACATGTCACACATTGGCAGTTACTGTTTTTCCTCCATTGATATCTTGAACCCCTCAATGTCATCCACACAGATTGGAATCAAAGTCTTCAAAGCGCCCATGAATGTTGACATTTTTGGTCTCCAGTGAAGCACAATGTTTCTCACAGATTCAAGAATAGTGAATCCTTTCTAAAAGATTTTCAGTATATTCATATCTATTAGATGATTGCTACCTGTAGTAGCTATTGTCTTATGAAATGTGTTCTTTAAGAAAACATGAAAGTCAAAATTACTCTTTGGGCTATAGACAATGGATGTTGTAATAGGCAAATACCAAAACCAAAAAACATTCATGTAATATTCTACCTCTTTCAGAGCTCTTAGGTAACTAAGTGAATTTTCAATTAACAGTAGTATTTTGATAAGAATCTCTTCCTGAGTAGTGGCTCAATGGCAGATTTAAAATATTCAGCAAACCACATTATAAACAGATATGCTGACCTCCAGGCTTTTTTGTTACATTGATAGTATACAGGCAGAGTAGATTTACTATAACACTCAAGACCACTGGTGTTTTCAGAGTGCTAAGTGAGCACTATCTCCAACTTTAAGTCACCAGCCACATTGACCCCTGGAAATCATCAATTTGTCCTTTGAAGGCTTGAAATCAGAAGTTGACTTCTCTTTGTACCTATGAAAGCCCTAGAAGGCATCTTCTTTCAGTATAAGCCTGTTTCATATACAATGAAGATCTGTTGTTTAGGAAGACTATTTTTTCAATGATCTGAGCTGCTCTGGATTCTTCACTGAAGCTTTTACATCAGCACTTGCTTAAGGAGATAGCTTATTTCCTTTAAACTTCATCAACAAACTAGTGGCTCCCAACTATTTTTCTGCAGCTTCATGTTAGCTAAGATAGCTAACATGGAATTGGGGAAGAGTTGAGTCTTTACTCTGGATTAGGCTTTGGCTTAAGACAGTGTTGTAGGTGGTTAGCTTGTCTATTCAAATCATTAAAACTTCTTTCAGGCTGAGTACCAGTAGCTTATGCCTATAATCCTAGTAGTTCAGGAGATCCATATGATCATGGTTTGAAGCCAGCTAAGGCAGAAAAGTCCAAAGGATTCCAACTCTGAAATAACCAGCAAAACATTGGGCTGAAGCATGGCCAAGTGGTTGAGCATCAGGGAAGCAAATATGAGCCCTGAGTTTACCCCAGTACCAGTCCAAAAAGCCCAAAACACAACCTTTCTTCATATGAGCAACGGGTTGTATTACTTTATTATCAAGAATGTACTCACTGAAGTAGTAGATTTTTCTTTCAAACCTTTTTCCTTTGATTTCACAAGTTGGCTAATTATTTGATATAGGAAGCCCAGCTTTTAGCCCATCTCCGCTTTGACATGTCTTCTATTCTAAGCTTAATCATTTCTAGCAATTGAATTATAGTAGGAGCTGCAAAATTCTCTCTTTCCATTGAACACTTAAGGGGCATTGTAAGGTTATCAAAGGGTCCAGCTTCAGTATTTCTGTGTCTCAGGAAATAGGGAGACCCAAGGAGAGGAAGGGATGAGGGGAAAGCTAATTAGTGGAGAATTCATCAATTAAGTTTGCTGACTTCTTTTTTCCTCTTTTTTTTTGTCTGAGTAGGGGTTGAACTCTGGGCCTGGGCACTGTCCCTCAGGTCTTCAGCTCAAGGCTAGCACCCTACCACTTGAGCCACAGTGCCACTTCCAGCTTTTTTCTGCTTATGTGGTGCTGAGGAACCGAACCCAAGACCTCATGCTTACAAGGCAAGCACTCTACCACTGAGCTAACTTCCTAGCCCATCCCTCTTTTTTATTATTATCTTCCAATCATTGTACAGAAAGGTGTCAATTTAATATATCTGCTTATATGTATATATATATATATATATATATATATAATGCATCTTGATCAGTGTCACTCTTTCGATCTTTCTTCCCCAAACTTTGCTGTATTTTATGGTTGCCATGGCACCCTGAACACTTACAATACTAAAGCAATAACTACTAATCATAGATCACCATAACATATACAAAAATAATGAAAATGTTGGTAATACTAGGAAGATTACCAGAATATGACACAGAGGTGCAAAATAAGAATGTTCTATAGGACAAATGGTGTGGACTAACCAGGGTGCCAGCCACCAACTTGTCATTTGTAAAAAATAAAATAATAAAAATAAAAGTGACATAAATTTAATAACTAGAAATACAACAAAATATAATAAACCAATAACATATAATGAATAAGCATAATTATATTGATTCAGGTGTGTTTGTGTGTGTGTGTGTATGTGTGTGTGCACCTGAGTAGAGGTACTGAGGCTTTAAATGAGAGCCTCTCACTTTCACTTGACTTTTTCCCTCAACTACCAGCTCTTCACTACCCCTTCACTTTTTTGTTGTTGTTAATTAAAGATAAAAGTCTCACAAACTTTTCTGCCCCGGTTAGTTCAAACTGTAATCCCCTGAGTAGCTAGGATTACAGGGGTGAGCCACAATGTCCTGCTGATTATATTAATTTTCTTACTCCATAAATATTGATTCAAGCATATCTTAAAATCTCTCTGGAGCAGATAGGATATGAGGGAAAATTCTCCGTGAAATCAGTATACGGTATGCTAAGTATTAACAGAGCGATGAGAGTTGGGCAGAGTTAGTTCTGTGAAGTATTGTCACTAAGGGGCTCATATTGTAGAAAGGAGATACGAATGTGAATAAATGATTATGTTACACTGTAGAAAGTTGTAAGTTCTTTGAAAAAATGAATCAGCAGAGAGCACTGGGTCTTTCTCACAAGATGTAAAATTCATCTTAAGCTAAAGACATCAAAGAAGTCTCTGAGGGAAATGAATTTGACCTGGAAATTGAAGGGCAGGTATCTGGAATATGGATATGACCCTGAAAGGCCTTAGTACCAGAAAAAAACATATAGGCACACCCACAAGTTACTAGAAAGCAAGTTTTAATGAAGCTACATCCAGGGACGGTCTGATAAAAGCCAAGCCAAATCCTTGCGGGAAGGTGCCAAGTCCATTCTGGTCTGGAACGCATTGATAATTGGGACATTATGCTCAGAGACTACAAATTGACATTCTGTTGTCATCCCCTTGGAATAGAAACTCTGATCCTTTAAAGTAATTAGCACCAATTTGGAGCATGTGTGCAAAAATAAATCACCAGAGTCCAGAAGTAGATACATATAAGTTCAATGATTACAAAGTAAGCCATTGCTTATTAGCTCCACCTACATAAACAAAGTCAGAAATAATTAGCATGCAAAAATAGAAGCAATGAGGAGAGTTCACAGCTCCATTGAAAATTATTATTTATACAAAGGTCCACAATGATGATGGCCCACTCATCTTGCCTAGTTTGGGACATGTTATTTCAAAGGCTAAGGGTCAGCTTTCTTTTCTGAGGATTAGGAAGGAAAACTGAGATTCCATGTATGTCAAATGTACTGATAGAAACTTCCCTATATGAAAACAAACACTGGGACCTATGCATATATACACAAACAAATAGACTAAATGATGGTATATGCAGGAGAATTCCAATGCTGTAACTTCTCTTAACAACTAACAGTTTAACAAAATAAACACCAGGAAGTTGAAACATGTTTTTTTTTTGGGGTGGTGGTGGTGGTGAGGGGAGACAAATGGAGGGAGAAAGAGAGGGTAAATATAGTCATTATGTATAATGTACATATATAAAAATGGA
This sequence comes from Dipodomys ordii, assembly GCF_000151885.1. Taxonomy (NCBI): domain Eukaryota; kingdom Metazoa; phylum Chordata; class Mammalia; order Rodentia; family Heteromyidae; genus Dipodomys; species Dipodomys ordii. Next base: position 253,664 of record NW_012267261.1, read on the forward strand.
ACTCCACAACTTGAGGGTATGGGTGGGGTTAGAAAAGATGGGGGAGCTGGATACTAGTGGCTCATGACTGTAATACTAGTTACTCAAGAGGTTGAGATCTGAGGATCATGGTTTGAAAACAGCCCAGGTAGGAAAGGCTGTGATACCCTTATCTCCAACCAGAAAACCAGAAATGGTGCTGTGGCTCAAAGTGGTAGAGTGCTAGCCTTGAATGAAAAATCTCAGGTACAGTGCCCAGGCTCTAACTTCAAGCCCCATGAAAAATACACAAAAGAAAGAAGGAAAGGAAGAGAAAAAGAAAGAGAGAGAAAGGAAAGAGAGAGGGGGGGAAGGCAAGAAGGCAGGAAGGTAAGAAGGCAGGAAGGCAGGAAAGAAGGAAGGAAGGGAGGGAGGGAGGGAGGAAGGAAGGAAGGAAGGAAGGAAGGAAGGAAGGAAAGGAAAGGAAAAGAGAAAAGATGGGGATAACAATGGAAGGAGTGGCATTGATCAAGATGCATTGTACTCATAATGTGAGTTGTTGAATTAAAAGCCCTTTGTAAGGAGGAGGTAACAATGCTTGATAGGAAATGTACTCATTACCTTGCTCATGTAACTGTAACCCCTCTGTACATTAATTTTACAGTAAAAACATATTAAAAATAAAACCCCTTTGTAGAACTATATAAAATAAAATAATTTTCAAGAAATTGAAATGTGTGTGTCCACTGCTCAACAAACAAATGTCTTTGTTTCCTTCCTTGCTTTCTATATTCATTGTGCTTCATCCTTTCTCCAGTGAACTTGGTGTGTCTCAAAATTATCAGTAGAACCTGCCCCTAGATGCTCACTTACGTGGGGTAGACTTGACCTTGACCATTGAGATACCTACCTTTTGGAGAAAGTCTGAGTAGCCAACACTGAAGAATGTTGGTAGTTTGGCTGTGGTCTACTCCCTAAGGGTTTGTGGGTTAGGAGCTTGGTCAGTGTGGTAATGTTGAGGTAGTGGGATCTTTAAGGGCCAGGAGCTCCTCAGGTTATTGGGGCATGCCCTTTGAAGAAGTTAAGTAGTTTTTATGGGATTCTGAGTTAGTTCTTGTGAAAGTGAGTTATTACAAAAACCTGAGTCTGAGCCCTGAATCATTCAATGGCTTCCTGTCTAGCTATTTGATCTCTCTTTCACGTGAGTTCATTGTGATGCTATCTTCTATGAAGTTCATAGAAGATACTTAACACTATTGTTAAGGCTTTGAGCCTCCAGAACCAGGGGCTAAACTAACCCATTTTCCTCATAAAGTTACCCAGTCTTGGGTCTTTTATTATAGTTGTTTTTGTTTTTTTTAAAGCAGCAGTGCCCATGAACTCATCAGCACATACTTTCTAGTGGCCTTTGATACCTTCTCCCTAATATGTTATATTTCAATCAAAATTGCAATTTCATTGTTAGCATTAAATGTCAGAAGAGGGAGGCAGTGCACTCACTGAACTGAGGTAGAGACAGGGGAATATATGATATTACAAAGAGAGTATTGACTTGAGTTCCAGTTGTATCACTAACGTGCTATATAAATCTGTTCAAATCACTTGCTTTCTGGGCCTCAATTTTCTCATCCTTAAAGTCGGGTATTGAATTGGGTCATCTTATTGCTCTAGGAGTCCATATACATGTTTATTATTATTTATTTATTATACCATTTTAGAGATATAACTTGAGTCTTTTATTTGCTTCTCTCCAACTTGAGGTGATGTAGTTAGGGTGGTATGTAGGACTCACAACATCTTTTGTATTCCTCATTTACAAAGTGTATGAAAACATACCTGATATTTCTTTCCCAGAGAGGTGATGCCTTTAAAAGCACACAGACTTGACCCGGGGCATACAGAAGGCCCTGAGGTGTAAATATGGCAGAGCTTCCCAGGCCACTGCCCCTCTGAGAAATAAACAGTCGAAGGTGACGTGTCATGGGATAGAACAAAAGAGCCAAAGGGCAAGGAATTTACTCAAAGTGGTATGTAGTTAAAGACATCTATGATTCAAGCCTCTTGCTTTTAAATCCTCTCTCTACCGTGTCTTTCTTCCTCAGTCTCTAGAATGTCTACTCTTGAATTGGAACTTAGGTATTGATTAAAATATATATCTACTTTACATAAACTATCTGGGGAGCTGGGCACTAGTACTCATGAATGTAATCCTAGCTATTTGGGAGGCTGAGATCTGAGAATTGCGGTTAGAAGCCAGCTTAGGAAAGAAAGTGCAATGAGACTCTTATCTCCAGTTAATCAGCAAAAAAGGCAGGCAAAAAAAATGTAGTTTAAGTGATAGAGCACCAGTCTTGAGGGAAAAAGTTAAGGGATAGCATCCAGACCCTGTTCCCAGTACCATCACAAAAGTATTAGTAGAGTTTTGTAGCTCATTGTGGTTGAATCTCTGATGGTAAAGTTATCCTTTGCTGGAGAATCTTTCATTTTTCATGATTTTTTAATTTTTCTAGCAAATGTCAGTCTAACTTACTGCCTTGAAAACACACACAAATACACACACACACACACATACACACGCACACACACACACACACAGAGCTTAAGACAATTCAAATACATCCTTTTCTGGGTTTCTTCCCACTTAGCTATGCTCTACATTTTATGTCACTTCATAACATTCTTTTCTCGACAATTACCTCAAATATTTATAATTTTCTGATATGCAGGCCTATCTCTTCCATTAAGTTACAGATGCTTTAAAAACTGGACACTCTTTTTTGTTCTTGTTTCCAAGGCCAGAAATGCTGCACGGGTATGTTTATTGGATACATGAATGGGAACAAAACCCCACCTCATCAGTGTCCTAATTGATTCCTCACAATCCTGAGAGTGATGACATGCTTAGCAGTCGCCCCTGATTTATTTTTATGAGAAAGCAGAATGGCCAAAGAATGGGCTGTCTAAGGGTATAGCTAGCTTAGTGGTAGAGCATTTGCTTAGCATGTATGAAATTCTGTTTTTATTCCTTGGAAGAATAGGCAAAGAATGGACAGATGTGATGGTGGTATCAGCTCTCTTCTTTTATGTCTTCATAGATGTGAATTTATAACACTTAACCATGACTGCTCAAGGGTGGTGTGGGTACACAGAGTAATCTTGCTCAGGAGATGGGGTAAAGGGAAGGAAGACAACTCACAAACTTTAGTTTGCCAGTCTCAGCATGAGGGCATCCTTGAGCCAACCCCCTACTGGCTTTGGCCAGGTTCCTAGATCTGTTCTCTGTGCATCAGCCATGGGTCTATCTGCCCAATTGGGAGGGAAACGTGGCAAGACACTAGGGCTGGTACTAAAGCAGCTTTGATAAGACTTGGAAAGTAGCCTCTTGACTCACACACTTTGAGGAGAAGTTAGGGGGGAAGTATACAAGAAGCTGCCTGGCTTCTGCTCAACATCACAGGCATGAAAGCAAAGGAGAGGGCTCTGACATGGCTGTGACAGATACATTGGCATGAAGAGTAACAGAAAGTCTTTATGGAGCCAGGTGCCAGTAGCCCATGCCTGTAATCCTAGCTACTTAAGAGGCTGAGATCTAAGGATCCCAGTTTGTAGTTAGCCCAGGCAGGAAAGTCTGTAAGATTATCATCACCAGTTAACCAGCAAAAAGCTGGAAGTGGAAGTGTGGCTCAAGTGATAGAACACTAACCTTGAACTAAGGGACAACACATAGGCCCTGAGTTCAATCCCAGTACAGGCACAATAATAAATAAGTAAATAAATCCTTGTGGAGCTGGGTGGAGTGGTAGATGCCTATTATCCCAGTATTTGGGAGGTTGTGGCATGAGGATCATAAGGTAGCCAGAATACATAGTGTATTCAAGAGAAGCCTAAGTTACATTTTAAGAATTTGTCAAGAGAGAGACAGAGACAGAGACAGACCAGAGAGACAGAGAGACAAAGAGAGAAAGTCTCAGGGAGATGCAAGAGAGGAAAGTACAATGCAAGTTTAGAATGAAATGACAGAAATAGAAAGACGGAAAACAAACACACATGGGAAGAGAGGGAAGAACAGAGGCAAGGAAAAATGTTGGTTAAAACAAGAAAAGAGAAAAGCATAAGTCTCCAAAAAGAAAACAAGCAGGACAGCAGGAAGCAAAGATTTGAGAGAGAGTGTGGACAAGACAAGGGATGATGTGAAACAGGCCTGACTTGCTCAGTTTGGGATACTTTCTTTTGTAAGCTTGGCAGGAGCAAGATCTGTGCCCAGAGGAAAATGTGCTGACTCCTGCCCAGGGGCTGTCAGAGGACAGAAACAGATCAATTAACCTGGGTGGAGCTTTCCTGCCAATGCTGAGTGTCTGGCCAGAGCAGGCCAGGCTAGTCCAAGGACTATCACATGATCCTGAGGCTGTTAAAGGGCCCTGATCTGCAGGGCAGTTTCGACCTTTGTTTCAAGAAAAATTCTCATGCCCACATTATATCCACTAGCTGAGTTTCTAATTCAGACGTTCATTATTGCTTCCCCAAGTTTTAAGCATCATCTACTTGCGAGGCACTGCGTTGGAAGCTGAGGATACAGAGAAAATGGAACATATGCTCAGTACCCTCTGGGGAGAAGGTGGCAATAGCATTTCCTCTGCCCAGATGAATAGAAGAGCTCAGGGAGCTCACATAGGATTGGGGTGCATACTGTTTTGAGTCAAGTGAAATACCTAAGAAGGAGACATTTGAGCACAACTTTAAAAGCTGAGAAAGATCAAGAAAGCAGAGGGATCTGAAGCAAGAGAGACAATGAAGGTGAAATGAGAAGGTGTGCAAAGGCACAGTTAGGTTCACTTGGAGGATGGAGGGGAGCAGATATGGCAGGGTAGGCAAAACATTCAGGCATAATGGAAATTAGGCCCCATAAGGGCAGAGACACATGTAGAGACCAAGATAGGCAAGATTCTAAATAGAAGGGAGCTTAGTCACCTTTCATATTTTCAAAAACTTGTGCGTGCATTTATGTATGAGGTCAACTATGAGTGTCCTGCGTTAGCTGTGGAGGAAGGGAATGCTGTAGCAATGCCACTATTTCATATAATTACCTTATTTCTCTTCTCCATGAGAACGCGCATAGACAAGAATGTCTCCATTGATTTTTACCTTGTGTAGAGGCCTCCAGCTTCCTGCCTACTCAGTCACGTCACTTGCTTCTCTCAATTCTGGCTCATCCATTTCAGATGGATACTCAGGTTCAATCTTCACATTAATCTAGGCAGAGGGAAGTCTTCCAGCTCCACCTTCCTTAGAAGTGAGCTCAATTGCCTTTGAAAAGTTCTAACAGCATTAAAAAGTAAGAATTGCACTGGGTACTGGTGGCTCACACCTCTAAGCCTAGCTACTGGGGAAGCTGAGATTTTAGGATCATGGTTCAAATCCAGACCAGACAGATAAGTCTTGAGAGACTCCTAGCTCTAATTAACCAGAAACAGGAGTGGAGGTACGGCTCAAGTAGTAGAATATCAGCTTTAAGAACAAAAAAAGAAGCTAACTGAAGGCACAAGTCTCTGGGTTTAAGCCCCAGTACCAGCACAAAAACAAACACCTCCTTGCCAAAACCAAGTCAAATCATCATAAATGTTTACCAAAAGAAAAATAGCTGACAGCTTCTGTTGTCTATGGGATAGTAGACCAAAATGAAACACAATTGAGACATATTTTAAGATAAAAAGCTCAATATATACTTCTTAATTTACTATAAATAAGGGTGTTCATGGAATGTACACACTGGTATATTCAATTTAACTTACAAAAATTTCTCATTTTTTATACATTGTCTTGCTATATAGTCTGGCCCTTAACTCATGATCCTCTTGTCTCAGCAACCCTCCACAAATGTCTTGATTGGTAAATGCTAACAGACCAAAGGAGAAAAATCTTAATCTAATTTTTTAAAAAAAACTAATTAAGGTGTGTGTGTGTGTGTGTGTGTGTGTGTGTGTGTGTGTGTGTGTGTGTCTTCCTGCCAGTACCAAACCTTGAATTCAGGGCCTGTGCTTTTTCTTGGCTTTTTCCTGTTGCTTGAATCACACTTGAGTCACACCTCCACTATGTGACATTTTGCTGCTTAATTGGAGATAAGATTCTCAAATTTATCTGCCTGGGATGGCTTTGAACCATGATCCTCAGATCTTAGCCTCCTGAGTAGTTAGGATTACAGGTGTGAGCCACCAGTACTTGGCATTGATTGCTTTTTCGAATGATTATGTCACAAACGTTCTTGCACATGAATTCTTGTGTCTACCTACTATTTTCTCTATAGTTGGAATTCCTTAAAAATTAGATTGTTATGTCAAAAAAATCTTCACATTATGAATATCTTTTGGTATTGTTTTGTTTTTGAGATAGGGTATTACTAAGGAATCCTGGCTGGCCTCAAACTCCCAACCATCATTAGTCTCTGGCATTGGAGAGCATAGCATCCTTCCTTACTCTCTTTTTCTTCGGGGACAGAGTGATGATAATAGTGAATCAGCACAGTAAATAAATTTTGAGGAGGCAGGAAGAGTGCTCTGAAAACAAAGAGAAGGGGTCCTATTCCCAAACACCCACATGAACTGGAACCACACACTCCGAGGGCACAGGTTTACTCCCTCTGTTAGTCATTTAATGCCTGAAATTTACCTAGGGAAAAGAGACAGTTACTATTCATAAATTGTTATGTGATTTATTTTCATGGGAGTCTCTTCTCCCCAGTTAGGATGGAGGCTGACTCTTTAAGAGGGATTATATCTTAATCTTTAAAAAAACAAACCAATAATTCCACTCTACCATGATAGCCAATGTGCTGAGAAGTAGCCAGTGGATATTCAATACACAAAAAGTAGGAACAAATCTCGGTCACTTTAGAATTGTGCTTCCTAGAAATTGTTTTATTATTTTTCACATGACTATTTAAAGAGCTACCGTACCAATGGAAAGTGAGAAACTCTGGTTGAAAACATCATAGGTCAGAACATTAGCCTTTTTGCCACATCATTCCCCATTCACACCACAGGCCTCAGGGTCTTCTTCTTCAAGCTCTGGATCTGGGTAGGCCTCAGAGAAAAGTGTCTGAGGAAATGGGAGTATAGAAGGTAACAGCCTCTGGAAGAATTTGGCCCCAAAGCCAAAGACTCCTCAATCAATATGCATAACTTTCATCATTCCTATTTTAATCAACGAAACGGAAATGAAATTCCCAATGTAGTTTTAGTTTAAAAAATAAATTACAAGTGGTATATGATATTCATGCATACCATTTCCTCTGAAATTCTTTTTAAGAATTGAAGAAAATAACCATATAACGTACTGGAAAGAACACTAGCCTAGGAGTCCAGAGATTTCGTTTCATGCCCTAAATTTATCACCTGGTAGCTGTGTGATCAAAGACAGTCAGTTTCCAGCTTCACCTCATGTCACTCATACATGAAATGAGAAGTTGATGACATGAAAACTCCCTTTAAAGCCAATATAAAGTGAGTCATTAATTCCCTGCTTAGTGATGAGGATCAATCCATCCATCCATCCATCTATCCATCCTAACCATAAATGCTTACTGGCTTTTTCTGTGGACCATGCCAATGTGATTTGAGCCCTTGTGCCCTCATCCTGTTGGCAAGTACTACCATGTTTCTAAGCACCCAGACTTGGTAGATTCTGACCTCTCCTTCCCTCACATCCTTATCATCTTCAACCAGTCCTTGATGTTTGCTCTTTCTCTGGGTCTGTCTCTGATTCATCCTACCCCACCCATACCCTTCCCACGACTAGAATAGCCTTACTAGTTCTCACTTGAGCTACTAAAGAAATTCCTAGGCCATCTTCTAGCCTCCACACTCTTCCTTTCTAATCTACCAGGTTTACTATGGCTTTTTAATTTGAATCAGTATTTTCTTTTGTTTTTGTTTTGGTTGGTTGTAGGACTTGAACTCTGGGCCTGGGTGCTATTCCCGGACCTCTTCCTGCTCAAGGCAAGCACTCTGCCACTTGAGCCACAGAGCCACTTCCAGTTTTGAGATGGGAGTCTCAAGGACTTCCCTGCCTGGGCTGGCTTTGAACTGTGATCCTCAGATCTCAGCCTCCTGAGTAACTAGGATTACAGGCATGAGCCACTGGTGCCATGCTGAATTAGTATTTTCTGCAAGTTTGCTAAATACCAGACCTTGGGCCTGGATCATAAAGACTGCATAGTCTAGTTTCTTCTGCTCTTCTCATAAAGTCTTCCCCCTTAGTTGTCCCCTCCTTCATGCTTCTAGCTTCTCACACATCATGACTTTTATGATGTTCTGTCTGCTTCTCCTCCTCCTCCTCTCTCTCTGACAGTACTAGAGTTTGAACTCAGGGCCTTGTACTTGCTAGGCAGGCATTTTCCTGCTGAGTCAAGCCCCAGCCCTCACTTGTTTCTCTTCTTGACCAGACTGGGCCATGAGTGGCCAGGATCAGACAAATACATATCATCGTTCCATGCTCAATTCCCTCAGAGGCTCCCTACTGCCCTCAGGAGAAATCCTGACCTTTGGATGAGGCATTTAAAGCCCTTAAGAGATGGATACTATCTTTCCAATTAACTCTGTTAATAAATGGGTATTCTTTCCCACATCTTCCTCTTAGCCTCACACTCCAACTTCTTATCTCAAATCTCCCCCCAAGGCCATATAACAGCTTGACCTAATCCAGTGTTCTCACTTCCACTGCCTCAGAGGTTAAGCCATTCTTTCTGGGAAGGCCACAAAATACTGCTTCTCATCCTCTGCCTGCAGGGCTTGTCTGGAGGATTCTATCCTCTCTTCTAGGTCTAGTTCAAGTTCTCTCTTTCCTAAGAACCTTTGCAGACAAGCAATCTACCCATTCAGAATTCATTGTCATCTGTTCTCTAATTCTTCTTAGAGAAAATGTCCTAAAATATGGTGGGGTCTCTTTCACAGAAGTTTGTGAACCTTTCTGTCTACCTGCCATACTACGGTCTTCTCCAAAATACATCAGCCAGATGCAGCGGGTGATGCCTGTAATCCTAGTTACTCAGCAGGTTGAGATGAAGAGGATCAAAGTTTAAGGCCAGCCTAGGTTTTGTTGTCAGCTGGTGGGGGAGGTAGCAAAGGGGAAGGAGGGCAGATGAACGGGGAAAAGAAGGGTGGGCAAACAATATTTAATGTACATACATGAAAATGGAGCCAGGTAACTTGAGGGCATGGGTGGGGTTGGGAGAGATGGGAAGAACCATACAAGGGGTGATATTAATTGAGATGCATTGTACTCATAAACTGAAATGTTGAAACCCCTTTGTACAACTCTTTAAAGTTATTTTTTTTCAATTTACAAAATTCTCTAGACTGTCTTCACCAATGAACAAGTTAGGCATGATAGTGCACACTTGTCCCCCTAGCTATGTAGAAAGCATAAACAGGAAGATTATGGTCTGGGCTAAGAGCAAGACCCTGTTCAGGAAATAACTATCACAGAAGGGCTGGAGGCATGCCTCAAGTGCAAGTACAGGGCCTATGTGACTGGGATTTTTGAATTCTCTGAAGCTCAGTGATTAACAGTTAGGATAACTGAGCTGTTACGGCTGTTAGCCCAGACATTATGATATTTCTTGCTCAAAGCACACCATGAACCTGGATTCAGAGTGCCTACGTGAATTACTCAAAGCTCCAGCAAGTAAGACAACTCAGATTTTGATAAGGCAACTTTTTAATGGCCAGACAATACTGGTTCCCCATGAGGAGCAACAACACCTGCTGGGAGATTTCCAAAGGAGTTGGCAACTGATCTTGTCCCTGAAGATTACATACAAATTTGAGGGAGAAACAAAGGAAGGGTAGACTAGTGAGAGAATACAACTGGAGCTAAGTCTCCCATAAAATGAATTAGGATGTTCCCCAAGAGATGAGAGAGCCAGTCTGAAGGCAACTGACAGAAGGATAACTCTTGCTATTGTTCAGGGGTGAATGTTAGAAGAATCTAATTCAGACACGTGCTGGAGAAAGATTCTGTAGTAGCTGGGCACCAGTGGCTCATGTTTGTATTCCTAGTGACTCAAGAGACATCGGAGGGTCATGGTTCAAAGCCAGACCAGTCTAATCTCCAATTTACCAGCAGAAAGCCAAAAGTGGAGGCATGTCTTAAAGTGATAGAACTGTCAGTCTCGAATAAAAAATGTAAGGGGTGTCCATGTCCTGAGTTCAAGATTCATTACCAACACACACAGAAATTTTTTTTTTTTGTAGGAATGTAATGAACACTCCCTGAGCATTTTCTGTACTCATGTCATTTGAAACTCAGTCTTGGCCTAGAATCACTGAGCCTTTATGAAGGCTTAGAAAACCCAAATCAAAAGTTTGAGACCCTGAAAGTGAAACTTCCAGTCCTTAGAAAGTTTCACTAACCAACTACTTCCATTAACTGAGGGAAAAAAATCCAACAAGATAAACTTATGAAAACTAAAATATAAAGAAAACCAAATCTCCTTCAGTTCCAAGAAGCATGGTTATTTTCAGTAATATGCCTCCTACAAGGAAACTTCAGGACTTCCATGATGTCAGTTTCATTTCCAGATGAGACCTTTCACCTTCTCCTTCCTTAAAGAGAGAGCCAAGGTTCCTACCCCCACCCCCGCCCAATAGCTATGGTCTGAAGACACAGAGTCATCAGGCTGCTTTCCATATTACATTGGATTGTTCCTTGTCCCCTCATATTTTGTATTGGAATAAGCAATAAGCAAGTCCACGTCACTGAACACATTCATAGGACATTTGTTGAATCAGTGAGTTGGAAAATGGCTCAAAATAGAGCTGGTAAGCAGAAGTTAAGCACGACGGAAGACAGTGGGATACTTCCTCCTCTGCCAACTTATAGTTAGGTGGTCCTGAGTAATCACTTCTTTCTCTGGGCCTCAGTTTCTCTTCCCAGCTCTGACATATCTAGCCAGATCCTCATTATGGTAGGAAAATAAGAAACCTTTCAGGTTTTTTGTGTGATGTGATGTGTGTGTGAGCACGCATGTGCGTGTGACAGTACTAGGGGCCTGAACTCAGGACCAGGGTGCTGTTTCTTAGCTTTTTTACTCAAGGCTGGCACTCTACTGCTTTAGCCACAATTCCACTTCTGGTTTTTGGTGGTTTATTGGAGATAAGAATCTTATGGACTTAGCCTGCCTGGGCTGGCTTTGATCTGTGATGCTCATAACTCAGCCTCCAGAGTAGCTAAAAAGACATGCATGAGCCACCAGTGCCCAGCTTATATATAGTTGGTTATTAAAAGGAGTTACTCAAAGAAATCTTCCTATGTGCATAGCAAGCTGAGGGTAAAGATTTGTCACTTTATTTGTTTTAATTTCTCCCTAGGGTCTTTCCACCTTGATACTATCAGCATTTGGGGTTGAATAGTTCTTTGTTAGGAGAGGCTGCTCCATTCTCTGCAAGATGTTTTGCTACATCTCTGACTCCACTTCGTAATGGTGACATCCACTCCATTCTCCCCATCTGTGGTACCTTAGTAGGTCTCTAGACATTGTCAAATGTTCCCTGAAAACAAAATTGCCTCTAGTTGAGAAGTGCAATTCTTTGTTCACATTCCCAACACAAACTATATAGAATAACATAGCTAAGGGCAGATAGGAGAGGAAACTAGGCAGAGAAGCTCTCTCTACTCCTAACAGCCTTGGAATGGGGGTGTGACTGGAAACAAAGTAAAGCTAGAAGTGCATTGGGTTTGGAGGCAGAAAACACCATCTGAGTCTCTATACTATCATTGATTGGCTGTGTGACCTTCATTATCCAGCTTTGGCTGAGCTTTAAGGTCTTCATGAATCTAAAACATGTAATACCTTTCCTTCATAACCGTATTCCTACAATCCTTACTCATGTTAATTCACACATCAAATCAGGGTTGTTAGAAGACTAAGAGTTATGCATGTGAAAGACACCCTAAAAGGCACCGAATATATGCATGTTATCCCTCTATTTGCTTTTATTATTATAATTATAATTATTATATCTGGTGGCAAGATTTGGACTCAAGGCCTACATGTTCACTCACTTAGTGAGCACTCTAACACTTGAGCCACGCTTTTTGCTAATTATTTTGGAGATGAAATCTCACAGACTTGTTCTGCTGGCTTTGAGCCATGATTCACCAGATTTCAGCCTTCTGAGTAGCTAGGATTACAGGCCTGAGCCATGTTATTACTCTAAATTTTCTTTTTTTCTTTTTCCTGGGAAAGCAAAGGAAAAGAACATTCATTTCTGGATGGATTTTTCTGTCCAGAGTGGAATGGTGACATCACAGGGGCCACTAGAGCAGTGATGAAAGCCAACAATGAATACTGTCAGGGAATATAGTCAGCATGCCGGTTTCAAGACTTGACTCTGCTGGGCTCTGAGTTAATCTGCATTTCTCTCACACACATGAGCTCCTATTCAAAGAAAGTGTCATAGGATAAGGCAAAGGCAAGAATTTGGCTATCATACCTGAAAATAATTCAACCTCTTCTACTACCTCTTTCTCCAACTAGTCTATAACCCTGGGTGTCTAGTGGGCATGTCTTCAACAACTGACACTTTCATAACTAAAAGAAGCTAGCAGTTTCCTCAGTGTCAGTGTTACATGCTCTGTTCGACAATAACGTCTACAGTGAATGGCCCTCCCCATGTCTGGGGCCAAGTTCAATCAATGTAGGTCCATACTGTCCAGTTCTGGGAACTAATATTTCGGCAAATAGGTAAGGCAGCAGGCTGGTGACTGTCCAGAGATCTTCACTAGCAGGTCACTCAGAATCAAACTTCAACTTTCTTTTCTTTCAGTGTTTTCTTTTTCGAGACAGGATCTTAATGTGTTAGCCTAGGCTAAAATCTTCCTGCCACCACTCTTGGAGTACTGGAATTATAAACATATATTGCCACATCTGGCTAGGCTAGAATTTTCTATTAAAAAGCAGATCTTTCTAGGATTGCAGGTCAGGTTTCAGTTGGAAGGAATAATATAATTCACACTTGTAAATGGTTTGGTTTATGGACCATTTGTCCATCCTTTGAGTGTAAAGGGCACTTACTCCTGGTGGGGCTGGAAGAGATGAGGAGAAGGATGAACTGGATGACATGGACCAACCAAGATGCATTGTCCGCATAAGCTGACGGGTTGAATTGAAACCCCTTTGTACAACTACTTAACGATAATAAGAAAATGTATAGATCAGAGAGATGCTTTTATGACATAGCCTTGAGCCCTATATAAAGTTCATTGTAGATATCCTGTTCTACCTCTCTGACTTTACGTAGCTGAGATTCTACAGTATTATGCAGCATTTAATACTGCACTCTACAAAATTCTATAGGTACAGAAGGGAAGGATGTGAAAAGTCAGTCTCTCTTCCATTCCATAACTTTCTCCCAATCCTTTTGGAGAAGTCCTATGTCTGCCATCATACGTTTTTGGAGTGAACTAATAGCTCAAGGTTCTTATAAACTACATAGAATTACCTATAAGGAGGAAATAGGTCCCTAGTGCAATATATCTGTGCCAATAAAAGATATAATCATACTAGCCAAGGGGCTGGTGGCTCATACCTGTAATTCTAGCTACTCAGGAGACTAAGAACTGAGAATGGAGGTTTAAAGCCAGCCTGGACAGTAAAGTCCATGCAACTCTTATCTCCAAATAACCATCAAAAAAGCTAAAAGTAGAGCAGTGGCTCAAGTTGTAGAGTGCCAGCCTTGAGCAAGCAAACTGAGGGACTGTGAGCCCAGGTCCTGAGTTCAAGATCATTATGGGCATTTGTTGCATACACACAGAGAGACAGTCAGACAGAGAGACAGACAGACAGACAGACAGACAGACAGACACACACACACACACACACACATACACACACACATTATTATACTGCCTTATCTGTCACTTACATAGTTAAAATTATCTTGTCTTTCTAAAGAATGTTCCCAACTGAGATACCCAACCAAGACACAGTGCCTTAATAGGCTATTGTCCCCAAAATTTCTCTAAAAGGTTCTCAGTACCCAAGGGGATTCACAAAATTCTGAAGCATAAAGAGATCAGATTCTGTGGGTCTCAGGGTTGTAGTCACGAAAGATGTGTACCCAGAGCCCAGGCCCCTACAAGAAAAATCTCCCCTGCTCCTAAGATCAGCCCTAGCAAGGACCTTTCCCTCTAAATCTGCCCTAGGAATGTGTGGGAAGGGTGCTGCTAGGAATTCCAGCCCAATTGGTGCCAGTTTAAAGAAAGTCATTTCTCATCTAACTTTGCTTAGAAAGCCATTCTGTACTCAAACACATGGGGTCCTCTTCAAAAGTATCTCCTGACCAAGTAGGAGAGCAGGACCTCGGATGTTTCTTTTTTTCTTTTTTTGGGTCTGGTTGTGGGGCCTGAATTCTGTTCCTGGGTGCTGTCCCTCAGCTCTTCAGCTCAAGGCTAGCGCCCTGCCACTTAAGCCACTTCCAGGTTTTTCTTTTTTGCTTATGTGGTGCTGAGGAATCGAACCCAGGGCCTCATGCATGCAAGGCAAGCGCTCTACCACTGAGCCACCTTCCCAGCCCCTCGGATGTTTCTTGAATGGTGATGCTATGTGTGCTGTATACACATATGATTTACACTGCCACAAACCCTCTAGCTTGGATACTGACCACCCACCACCTCACTGGGGGGAGGGGATGGGTCCTCCTTGACAGGCCGTTTCAAGAATTTTTCAGGAACTGCTACAGTTTGGAAGTTTATTTGTCAGTGAAGGGAGCTTCCCCCTCTGCTCTCCCTCTTTCTCCTCCCAGTACCCATCTGATAAAGTTACAGAAGGCATCTCAGATTCACAACAAGCCTCACCAGCCCCCCACTGAATAACACATCGTCTGGCAACAGGAGGCGTTTGATTACATTTGGAAGGAATGCCTGCATCAACTCCAGTTGTCCCTGGATTGCAACTGATGGGCCTCACGTGCTGCAGCCAACAGTTTGCCTTCACCCACTTCCCTCTCGGCAATGAACCTTTCTCTGGGAAAACAAGAAACCTACGTGCCATCCTGAGTGAGAGACAAACAGGGGCTGTATCCCAGCATCGCATCCCAGGCGTGGTAAGCAAGAATACACACTGTGGGATTTGCAACAGTAAATCATGCTTCTATCATAGCCAGAGAGAACCTCTTTCAACCACTAACACAACCATATTCAATTTCTCCTGTAAATATCAACTTGTGCCATACATCCACCATGTTGCTGTCTTCTTTAGCAAACTTTTTCTTCTTTTTGTCGGTCATGAGGCTTGAACTCTGGGCCTGGGCACTGTCCCTCAGTTTTTCAGCTCTAGGCAAGTGCTCTACCACTTGAGCCACAGCATTACTTCCTGTTTTCTGAGTGGTTTGTTAAAGAGTCTCTTGGACTTTCCTGCCTGGGATGGCTTTGAACCATGATCATCAGATCTCAGCATCCTGAGTAGCTAGGATTACAGGTGTGAGCCAGCAGCGCCCAGTTTAGCAAACTTTTTTTCCTTTTCTTTTCTTTTTCCCCCTTCTTTTCTTTTTTTCTTCTTTTTCTTTTTTTGGTGCTAGTACTTGTAAGGTCCATTCCTGGATGGCGAACAGACCTCGCCCAGTACCTGCATTACCTAGGCAACTGGGACACCTGGAAGAAGTCACATCTGCATCCACTGAGGTCACGTCTTAATCTGATGTGGCCACACCTTTCCCCCACCTGGTCCCATCTCCTCTTTCCTGGTCCCACTTCCCTTTCCTAGACACACCTTTCCCTGCCCCTACCCTATATAAGGCCTAACCCAGGGCCAGAGGCTCTCTTTTGGAGTGCCAACCTTGCCTGGTCCCAGGTCTACTGAATAAACTTACCCCTTACCTGAATACCACACGCGTGCTGCTGTTCTTACTTGGCTACCTCTTTTTAAAAACCTAACAGTACTAAGACTTAAACTCAGGACCTGGGTGCTGTCCTTTAGCTTTTTTTTGCTCAACATTGGTGCTCTATCAATTTAGCCATACTTCCATTTCCAGCTTCCTCCTCTCCTCTCCCCTATGGGCAGTTAATTGGAGATAAGAGCTTCACAGACTTTCCTACCTAGGCTGGCTTTGAGCCACAAATCTCAAATCTCAGTCTCTGGAGTAACAAGGATTATAGGTGTGAACCACTGGCACCCACTTCCTTTAGCAAATGTTTGTAACCTCCCTCCTTCCATTCCTGCTTATTTACTCAGTCATTTTTCTGTAGGCAGAACTGTGTTTCTTCAAAGACATCCATGTTCCATTCTCAGGTGCTGAGAACATGACATTTTACATGGCAAGGGAAAATAAAAGTTGCAGATGGACTTAAGTTCATTCCAGCTGATTTAAAATAGGGAAATCTGTGGCTCCCGTGAATTACTAAGGTTCATAAATAGGGATGACCTGAATCACCCTGTGGCATATTGAGAAAAATTCTGCCTGACATTGCAGGCATTGAAGATGGGGAAGGAGGCCATGAGCCATGTAATTCATGTAGATTTTTCAGTCCAGACTGAAATGGATTTTTCCTTACAGTTTCCTGGATCTTAGCCTGACGACACCACTTTCAGATTTTGGATCTCCACATCTATAAGACAATATGTTGTGTTGGGTGCCAGTGGCTCATGCTTGTAATATTAACTACTCAGGAGGCTGGGATCTGGGGTTGAGGTTCAAAGAAAGACCTGGCAGAAAAGCCCATGAGACTATTGTCTCCAACTAACCAGCTAGAAGTAGAGATGTAGCTCAAGTGGTAGATTGCTAGCCTTGAGTGGAAGAGCTAAATGAAAGCATGAGACCTTAGTTCAAGGCCAGTACTGAAAAAGAAAAAAGAATTAATGATGGGGCTGGGAAGGTGGCTCAGTTGTAGAGCGCTTGCCTTGCATGCCTGAGGCCCTGGGTTCGATTCCTCAGCACCACATAAGCAAAAAGAAAAAAAGCCAGAAGTGGCACTCTGGCTCAAGTGGTAGAGCACTAGCCTTGAGCTGAAGAGCTGAGGGACAGCGCCCAGGCCCAGAGTTCAGGCCCCACAACTGGACCTCCCCCCCAAAAAGAATTAATGAATTTTTGTTGTTACAGCAGCAACAAGGGGAACCAATACTGTCTCTGTGGATCTTCTATGTGCCAGTCCTGATGCCTGATGCCAAGGGGCATTCCTGAAGCAAATGTTTTGTATGCACCCTCAGGGTCCAATTAGGGAAATTAATGCTGCTTCAAGTGTTTAAGCAGAGATTATTGAATACAAGTCATTAGTTACGTGGGTGATAGAAAATTGGAGAAACTAACCTAGATATTGGCAAGAGCAGAGATTGCTGTTCTGGTGCTACTAGGCTAGACCAGGGGGACACAGGATGAAGGTTGTGTTACTGGAGCCCAGAGGCCAATGGACCATGGTGGGTCTGTTTAGCAGGAGCTGGAACCAAGGAGGTCCCAAAACCCCACTAGAGAAGCCTGTTGAGGTAGAAAGGGAAAGAGAGATACATCCAGTTGTCTTCCTCCCTCCTGTTTGCCAGCATCCTTCCAACACTTCCCATTGGCTGCCTAGCTGGAAGTCAGCGATGAGAGTATGGATCTCCTGTACCTGGCATGGCCTCCTGGATGCTTGTTTCTGCCTTATTTGATTGATGAGTTGCCTTCATCTGGGTCTCAGCTTGTCTCACATGGTCAGATTGTTTCTTTTTCCATCTAAATAGGTGCTCCTCACCTCAGTCTCCACAATTACCTTATTTTACTTTTTTCATATTATCTGAGGTGATCTTGGTTCTGTGTTTACTTGTTTAGTATATATATCTTTTTGTTAGCATAGACCAGGTGTTTACCAAAATCTGTTTCTTCCTGGGAACAAAGCAGGTCTCATTTCCTTTACAGGCAGGTGTGACAGAGTTCTAGCTGATAGAACTTAAGTGAAAATACAAGGCCCAGCTTCCAGGCATGGCTGTGAAAACCTCCCATGCCCACTCCTGCAAGTTTTCCTCTCCTGTCAGGTACTAACAGGGCCCTAGGGAATGGTGGAGGCACAAGATGAAAGAACTTCGGGCCCTCAAATGACTAAGTGCAAGAGAGTTGCCCCAGCAACCTACATTCCATCCAGAACTGTTAGATGAATAAGAAATAAGTTCTACATTGACTCATTATATTATCCTGACTAACTAAAACAATCCCCAGTGCCAAGAATAGTATCAGGTTCATAATTGGCCTTCAATGAATAGTAAATGAATGATTGAATATTAGCCACACAGCAATAAGGTGTTCAGTGATAGAATATCTTTTTTCCCACCCTCTATGCTCATCAATGAAGTACCTAGAGAGGGAAGGGTTATTTTAACCACTATATACCAAATGCACTTCCATTGTCCCTGAAGTTCAGTAGTTGTTGTATGGAGTTTCTGGGCTGTACAAAGGAAGCAACAACTGGCAAAGCAGGATCTGAAATCATGTGTCTTTGTTTTTGTTGTTTGTGTGTATATGCCTCTGTGTGTGTGTGTGTGTGTGTGTGTGTGTGTGTGTTGCCAATACTGGGGCTTGAACTTTGGGCCGTACATTCTTGCTTGTCTCTGCTCAAGGCTGGTGTTCTACCATTTGAACCACCCTCCCCCCTTCCAGCTTCTTTGCTGGTTAACTGGAGATAGGAGTCTCCTGGATTTGTCTGCTTAGGCTAGCTTCAAACTCTGATCCTTAGTACTCAGCTTCCTGAATAGCTAGGATTACGGGCATAAGCCACTAGCACTGAGTTGTAAATTGTTCTTAATAATGTGTTCTATATTGTTGTCACTATCAATGTTTGCACAGCTTTGTAGAGTTTACAAAGGGCTCTTCACTCGATCCTTCTTTACAACAACTCTGAGAGGTAATTACTATTATGATTCCCATTTTACAGATAATGAGTCTGAATATCTTGCACAATAGCTAGCTTTTTTTTTTTAAGTGATCAAGATGGGATTCATTCCCTGTTCAATAAACCTTTTTGAGTGCTTGTAATTGACTAGACCCGCTGGCTGCTGAGGCCAGCGAGGATTGCCTGTGTTCTCAGCTGAGGTGTGTTAGTCAGGCAACTGCTGCTGTGGCTGTGTGGCTTACTGCATGTTTCTGGGTGGTCTTCCAGACCACTCTGAAGTCAGCAACATCAGAGTGAGCCTTTCCTGAACTCTCCCACTTGCCCAGGCTAACAGCCTCGGTGTTCTGAGCCTGCCCTTTTCCATACATTCTTTTCTCCTTCCCATGCCAAGATTTCAGCCAATGAATTAGAGTGGGTTCCAGGCCATTTAGCTCAGTCAGAGATTTGGGTGAAAGTTTCCTCCCACTCACCCCAGGCCTCAGATAACCCTTTGGGGTGTGATCAGCCCATGTGAAGGAGAAGCGGGTGGAGGAAAGCTAAAATCATGGAGATTTTTCAGGCACAGGACTGGAACAAAAGTTTCTGCAGCTGCCACGTTTACTCACATTGGTCTGACTGGATAAAGTATGTCGGTGACAGGTTGGTTGGAAAATTTAGGAGAGAAAGCCAACAGGGACATAACTTGTTTCAACAGAGAAGCCTAAAGCCCCTGGAGAGTGGCTGGCAGGCTGAGTTATTTGTCAGGGCAAATAAGGCCAGCCCTGGTGTCTGAAGGTGCCCCTGGATGAAGAGAAAGGGCAATATGAGATGGCCAGATCTGTACAGGGTCTTAGCCTTTC
The DNA here is from genome assembly GCF_000151885.1 of Dipodomys ordii. Lineage (NCBI taxonomy): Eukaryota > Metazoa > Chordata > Mammalia > Rodentia > Heteromyidae > Dipodomys > Dipodomys ordii. Next base: position 273,307 of record NW_012267261.1, read on the forward strand.
CCACCCTAGAGACTCTCTTCTCTGTGCCTGGCAGCTTTTCTCTGTAAATAAATCCTGGCGGCTCCCCCAGTGCAGGGTGCCCCATGAACAGTGCATCTGAGGTGGGGTGAAAGACAAATATGCCTTTTCATAATAGCTTTACACCTGGAGCAGTGGAGGACGGGTTTATTACCTTGGTAAACAAAAGTGAGAATTCAAGCAAAGTACAAACTTTGCCCAAGGCACTTCTGACAGTGCACCTTGTGTTTTTGAAGTGAACTCAGTTATGCTCAAGATGTGAAGCAACGGGAGGCCGGGCCTGCTTCTTTCTTTTCTTCTTTCTTTTTCTTTTTTCTTTTTTTTTCTCTCTCTTGTCTACTTTCCAGGGTTTGGAAGTTCTTTTGCATGTGTGTGTGTGTGTGTGTGTGAGAGAGAGAGAGAGAGAGAGAGAGAGAGAGAGGGGGAGAGAGAGAGAGAGGAGGGAGAGGGAGGGAAAATGACAAAGAGAGACACAGATACAAAGAGACAGAGAGAAAAAAGAGACAAAGAGAAAGAGGGGAAGAAGCGGGGGGGGGGGAGGAATTTACTTTGGCTCTGGCTTTTCCCAGCATTTTGAAATTGTGCTGTTTAGCATTAAAAAGAATGTGAGCCAATGTATACCATCTCCTAGACATAATGTACTGTTCACAGTTCCTGGTGACAGTTAAGTGTTTGTGGGAGACAGGGTGAACCAGTTTGGGAATCACACAGAGATCTAGGGTTTTCATTAAAATGTACTTAAATTAAACATTTAAAAATAATAAATGTTGATTCATTGCCTATTTTGTGCCAAGTACAGAACCCTAAACTTCCAAGTGACTGTTTCATTTAGTCTTCACAACAACATGAGGCAGGGATATTAACCGAAAGGTTTGTGTTACATCAGTGAGTACAAGGAAGCCATGGTTAATGAAGTGATTTGGGCCCCAGTGGTCTCCTAATTTAGGCCTTTTTGCACTGTCCTTGGGACTTTTGCTTGTCTGGTGTCCTGTCACTTTGCTTCTCTTTCCAACAACTCCTGTTCCTTCTTCATTTTTCTGCTTCCTCTCTACCTGTGCTTTGGTGAGCCTCTATTCAAAGGATTTCCCCCCTTCTCTCTCTCTTTCTGTTTATATGCCATGACTGGGGCTTGAACTCAGGGCCTAAGTGCCATCCCTTAGCTTTTTCACTCAAGGCTAGTGCTCTACCACTTGAGCCATTCCTCCACTTCCTACATTTTGCTAGGTAATTGGAGATAGAAGTTTTATGGACTTTTCTTCTTGGATTGGCCTTGATCCTCAGGTCTCATCCTCCTGAATAGCAAGAATTAAAGGCATGAGCCACCAGTACTCAGCGGAGTTTCCTATTCTTTACAGACTCCTAACTATCTGGACATTCTCTCACCAGCCAGCACCCTGTGTACTCAAATGCAAAGGCTTTGAAGCAAGTGGGATATATTTCCCTTTAACATACCCACCCACATCCACCCACATACCCACAATCCTCCCCCCCCATACACACACAAGCCTGGAAACAAAGCTGATGGCAGAAATGAAGCAAGAGCACACCTCAGGTTTAGCCAGTTTTTCAAATTCCTCTGCATCTTTCTGTTCCCAGTGTGAATAAATCAGATCCGTTTTAGCAAAAGCATCTAAACTTTTGTGATTCTCTTCCCAAACAAGCCTTTGAGCATGGAGAACTTTGTCCATGTCTTCATGTTTGTCCCTCCAACGTGCAGCCAGAGCTTGCCTGTCTCATGAGGCCAGTGACATTTTAACATTTTCACCCACAGATTAATTCCCAAGTTTCTGAAATAAGAAGAAGTTCATGTGCAAGGAAAGTGGCTCTGTGGTAGCATGCATGAGGCCCTGGGTTCGTTTCCTCAGCACCACATAAACAGAAGAAGTTGGAAGTAGTGCTGTGGCTCAAGTGGTAGAGCGCTAGACTTGAGCTGAAAAGCTAAGGGACAGCGCCCAGGCCCAGAGTTCAGGCCCCACAACCACCAACAACAACAAAGTTTATTTTTGCAAGCAATTTCAATGAATGTACGAGCTTGCACCAGTCTCCACAGATAAAGAATTCCTGGAAGAAACTTATTAAATGTGAAAGTGATGTCATGAATGCATTGTTAGCTCAGCCGTTTTAAGGTACCATTGTACTGTTTGCTTGGGCTGGGCAGGATTTCAAAAGAAAGCCCAGTCTCCTTCTTCCAACTCCCCTTCCACCACCAACCCCTACCACTGATGTCTCTTTAATTGCAGTCCTACAGGATTGCCTTTGGCTTTATTTATTGCAAGCTTTTAAAAAATTATTGGAACACAAATACTTTGTGCAGTTGCAAATGGCTTAAACATGATTCTCGTGCTACTGCTCTTAAGGGGAAAGAAACAGGGATCTCTGGGCTGGGAGATAAGCTTGGTCAGGGATGCTTGCTTTGGAGATGCTGCTGAAAACCCAGAGGAACCAGTAGTGAAATGCTAGCCCTTAAATGACTGGAAAATCACCCTTAACCCCCTTCCCTGCCTCTCACTGATGCTCACAGTAGAATAAGCTAGGCCAAAGCTAACACAGCCAGTCAGTAACAGGCCTCCTCAACTCCTTGGCCAGGGCTCAAAGCTGTCCACGGTGTCTATTAGTCCCAGAGAAAAAGACAAAGACCCAGAGTTAAAGACAAAAAAAACTGGCCTTCCATCTTGGCATAGATCCACTAATCCTGGCTTTTCATCACTGCTTGTCAATAAATATCCATCAATGGAGTCCATGGAAAGAAATGTTCCTCCTGACCAAAATGGAAAGAGGAGACTCATCCCAAAATAACATATTTAGTACATCTTTACTTCGTCATTGTTTTAGACTAGATAAGCATGGATTAAAAAGAAATTTATATCCCTTTCTAACTTAGAATTAAAAAGAAATTTATATCTCTTTCTCACTTAGAATTTCATTCCCATTAGCTTTTAAAATTTCCTTGTTGATGACTTCCAGGTGCTATGAGTCCCTGGCATTATTAAGAAGTGCACATAGGTTGGGCACAGTGGCTCATGCCTATAATCCTAGCACTCAGGAGGGTAAGATCTGAGAATCATGATTTGAAGCCAGCCTGGGCAGAAAAGTACATGAGAGTCATATCTCAAATTAATAATATACACACACAGGCACAGACACACAGACCCAGACACACAGACCCACACACACAGACCCCCCCACACACTTACACACACACATACACACACACATGCTCAGGGACAGAGCTCAGGCCTTGAGTTCAATAATAGCAAGCAAGCAAGCAAGCAAGAAAGAAAGAACTAGAGAAAGGAAGGAAGGAAGGAAAGAAGAAAGAAGGGAAGAAAGGAAGGGAAAGAAGAAAAGAAAGGAAGAAAGAAAGGAAAAAGAAAGAAGAGTGCACTTATCCCATAGCTAAAGACTAAACTGGAGTAACAGAGAGATCTTTGAATATTTATTAGGTCTAGAAAGAGCTTTGTGTTGCTCTGGACCATATTCTAGATGAAGGGACTGAGTAGTTAATTCTAGGCTACTCAGTTCCTTAATGGATTACATGCCAGAAGAAAGAAAGCTCCTTCCATTTCATAATTACAATACATGTCCCCTTGTAATACTGAGATGATTATTATTATGTAATACATGGATGATGCCCAACTTCAGGGGGCAGAAGACTTATTGCAGCCTGGTTAATCCACAGTAGTCTGTATGAGGTGTGGACCATGAATTATTCTCACCATCTAGTATCACATGGAAAAGCCAGTGCCCAGAAGTCAAGAGGAAATTTCCAAGCTTATAGGATGAATTGGCCAAGACTCTGTGGCAACTCATTGTCTTATTGTCATTAGCTGAGGAATCAGGATATAAATCTCATCCTTTTCCTCTCTCTAACCATTTGGGTGACCTTGGGCAAGTTTCCTCCTCTCTGCATCTCAGATATAAGATTTCTAAGAATATCTCAGCTCTGAATGCTTCTAGGTTTTGTGTAAGGCTAAGGGGGTATTTTGTGTCTAAAACATGATTGTAAAAAGCCAGAAATCAACTGCCACTTTCATACACCTCCAGAATTCTCAGACTGGAAAGGATCAATGAGCTCCTCTTCAAAGATATAAAGTGTCTTTGGTGATTTGTATGGAAAATGATGAAAATAAATTTCCCCCCACAATTTTCTTTTTAACCTCAGTATCTGTAATCACTTGTCTGTGCACAAGAACAAGCATACAACACAAGTAACTGATAACAGACACCTGAGAAACTTGGAAGGATGGTATCTTCATCATTTCATAAGAAAATGACATGATATTTGTTGAATATTCTGCATGCCATTCAGTTTCTATATACTCTCTTATTTAAGATCTATAAATGGGGCTGTGGATATAGCTTACTGATAGAGCACTTGCTTAACATGCATAAGGCCCTGTAGTTCTATCTCTGCCCCCTACCTTAAATCTATTAACAGTCTATTTTATCGTATCCTTTTGACAGAAGAAAAATTGAAGCTCAAGAGATGAAATAATTTTCCCAGTACATATATATCAAACTGGTACAGAATGAATCCTATTTGCAATCAGCTTTCTGATGCCCAAACTCAATATTTTCCACAGTGCTAAGTTACACATACAGAAATAGATGTATTTTTTTGTTAAAAAATGACAATCACAATATTTTATTGGACACCACAAAGAACAACACTTTGGTTTTCTTGGGCTGCAAAATTTGAGTATCTGTAAAATAGGTCAAAGGATTATCAGCCATAGCTGGACTTATGCCAATAATTTAGGAGGGACATAATACTTTTTCTAGAATTACTCCAACTAGAAATAGTTACTATGTTCATGAGATCAAAGGCCATGTGGCCTTGACTTTGGAATTCATGTTATTTCACACATTTACCAGACTTTTATGTTGACCCCTCTCTAGTTATTCAATCCTGTAATATACGTCAATGTTAGAGTAGACTTGAATAATCCATTTCTGATTCTATCTCCTCTTAGAGGGGAGTCTGAAAGCCCCCATCCACCAATCAATAACCCTATGAACTTGTTGGACCTCCCACAAGTTCATTCATCTATATCTTGATAGTCTCAGATGCTTCCACACACTGCATAACTGTTGCAACCAAGACAAGATTTGATGTTGAACTGACCTTCAGCACCTACCCAATTCCAGGCCTAAATCTCAGGGATAATAGCGGGCAGGGGATATGGAGAAAGCTGTGCCATTCCTGTACCTTCTTTCAGGATCTAGGGATACAAGTCAAGTAATGCTTTGGGTTTTCACTGGAATGAAAAGTCCTAGGTCCATTTTATCATTGTAAGACTGACAGACACTGAGAAAACATGAAAGTTTGAAATGACTCAGGAGAGTTGGTTACCATTTCAGTTCAATTCTCCCCCTTTGGGGATGAGATTATGAGGTTCAAAGAGTGGAAGGATGTCTGAGGTCAGCAACAGAGCATGGGGCAGAGCTGGAACTGACACCAAGTCTCCTGGCTCTGGGTTCAGTGCTCTTTTGCTTGCCTTGGTAGTAAGAAAAGTTAGTCTAGAAGGAAAAGAAGTATGGCCCAGTGGATAGATAGAAGCACACATCCTCATAATATAGTGCTTCATGGTTATGCTGTGTTGACTGGGTGAAAGAATCCATCTTTGCTATAGCCAATTATACTGAATGCTTGTGTCTGGAATATCTTCCCATTCTCTCCCCTTCAGCTGGTAGGACCAGCAGTGGTCTTACCCTGAGATGCCTGTTGAAGGAAAGGCCTCTTCCAGGAATGAATGAGTGACCTAGAAACTCAATTTGAAACAAAATTACCTTTTGATAAAGTTGAAGGAGAGTTGATGACAATGGACATTTTAATTCCTAGGTAGCTACTCTACCATTCTTTGCAGACTGGAAGTTTACATTGCCAGTGCTCCATAATCAAGATTGTATTACTGGACAAGAGACTTGCCAAGTATGGATCACCTGAAAGCCATCAGCATGCTCTCTGGGAGCAGTAAATACTAACAATGTAACACACCCCTGGACAAGCCTGCTTTTCTTCCCAGCCCAGACAGATGCCTCGCCCTGGGTGGAACTCTATTCTGTGGGTCTCTCTGAGTAGAGGGCTGAGCCTGACTCAAGGGAAGAGTTCCCATTTCCCACACAGGTGCCAAGCATGCAATTAGTGTTTAACACTTTGTGTGTGTGTGTGTGTGTGAAAGAGAGAAAGAGGGGGGGGGAGAGACCCTCATTTGAAGACAAGATCTCTCCATGTAGCACTGTTTGGCCTTGAACTCACAACCTTCCTGCCTTAGCCTTCTGAGCTGGGACTATAGAATGCCACCACAAGTAACGAACTTTTTATATGAACAATGGAATATACCTTTTAAACTATACTTTTGCATGTAGAAAACCTAACCTCTTTTAATTTTAATGTGGCTGTCACCTTCTAGTTATCAAATTATAATACAAATCCAAGTTTGGTTTTCAAATCCAAAAATTTGGTGCTGTGGAGTACTATAGGTTGTTGACTACAGGGTAATTGGACTTGCCCTATTCCACTATATGTTAGGACTACAGGAAATTAAAAACCTCTGTCTTATATGTAATTTGCCAAACTTTAAATATGCACATGGAAAGAAGAAAGGGAAGTTAAAGAAAAATATGGAAAAACTAAATGTGAAGAAGAAAAATGATGAGAAATCAAAGTTGCTGCATTAACAGCAAGGTCAGATGCCTAGAACATCCAAGGGAAACGCCATAGCAGCAAGGTCAAACACCTATATTTGCTTCTGCGGCATTGAACCTCTGAGCAGACAAACTCAAGCATTTTACTATTCATGCAAGATGGAAAAGTATCCATCTTACATTCAATGCGTCATTAAGTATCCATTATGGATATTATACAAATGATCCGTATAAGCTAAACTATGAGAAGGTATTGTAATATTTTACTTTATGGCTAGTCTTGGAGGAGATGACTTTATCTCATCCAAACTGTCATTCACAGATGAGGAAATTAAAGCTTCACTAAGAGAAATCCTCTAGTTCTAAACTGATACTAGTAGATGTGAGAAGAGCCCCCCCCCCCCCAGACACTGTGTCTTCCCATCCATGAAGCATTAGGACTCTTTGGTGTGAGTTTTCATCCCAGTGTTTTGCCAGAACCCACAACACTCCACATCTCAGCTGTTGGATGCTAAAGCAAGGCAGCAGGAGTTTGATTAGCTGAGGCTCTACTGGCCCTAATGTGCTGTTGCTGGACATAGTGAATATCCCAATCTTCCTGGTACTTTAGTCCAAGTTCATTAACATTTTTCACTCTTGCGACACAGAGCTATCTTTTCCACCAGCCCCTGCTACATCTCAAAGTACCCTAGACAGGGACTCTATAACAGTTCTTTCTTGTTTCAAATCCAAAGGGGAAAAGGAATCCAGAGATTGAAGTAGGAGTAACTAAGGTGATTAATTTCCCATTCCTATTCAGCAATTCCCATTCATGAATGTTTCCCTCAGAATAGAATGTCATCAGGGTAGAGGGCCTCTAGCAACATTCTAGTTGGATTTCCTTTTGTCCTGGATGAAATTGAGGACCTGGAAGGGGAGTAGCTTTGAACTGATTCAGTATAAACTGTGTGCCTGAGGGCACAAAGATGGGGCTGGAGAATACTTCTTTCATGGTATTGATAGCCTGTGACTTGGTGATCCATGTCTCTACATTCCAGTATTTAACTTGTCTTCAAGTTTATTGGAACTAACAGGAAAAAAAGAAAGTGAAGATGTTCGGGGTTTGCACTATATGCTAGCATTTCGTATTTATCTGCTTTGTATGTCATTGGGAACAAAACACCATCTAGCATTGCTTCCAGATGACAATTTATGCAAGCATTTCAATTTGTATAGATATTAACATTTTATTTTTTCTTAAACTCCAAAATCTATATTGTAGTAATCTACTATGATAAGCCAAAAGGAAAAAAGAGAGATTTTTGAAAATGTAATTGTATATTTATATATACATCTTAATATTTTTAATACCACGAACTAATATATGTTACATGTGGAAAGTTATAGAATTGAAATATAAAAGAAGACAACTTGCAATCGCTTCTTACAAAGATAATGTTGTTTCTATGACAATGATATGTTTGTCTTATCTTTTTTCTACGCAATTATATGTTTATATTTATATATATATATATACTGTTTATGCAACCATAATTTTGTGAACAAATTATCAAATGGTCTATAGACACAGTGAGATGCAATTATGAGCAAAACATGGCCTGGTCATCAAGTTCCTTATACTCTAAACTTGGCAGAGTAGATAAAATCACAGGCTCTTTTAGGTCAGGTGAAATGTTTGTTCTCCTACTAGTCTTGTTACCAGATAAAGCCTAAGTCCCTATCACTAATTTTTATAGTCCTAGCAAGTTTAAATCACAGTTTTCTTAAACTTGTCTACCAGGTCACAGTGTCCTACTCATTTATTTCAATCCATGAAATTCTTAGTCACTGTACTTCTAGAACTCAATGAGCACCTGTGTGGAATGGCAGAGTCCAGTTCCCAGGAGTCATAAAAATAAACCTTTCCAGCAGCAGGTGCTGTCAATAGTCATACAAGTAGCAATAGACCCTGACTGTAGGAATAGAGGCCTTCCTTCCTTCTGTCAGAGTCCCTGAAGCAAGAGGAGACACTTCCACAGATATCATGAGCTTTCTTCTCCTAAACACCTGCCATAGCTAACACACACACACACACACACACACACACACACACACACACACACACACACACACTGGTGAGGTAGGGTGAAGCTGAGACTCAGAACATGAAACTGCTTAACAGGCGGGGCATAAAAGAGGCAGAGCAGAATCAGGTGTTATGATTCCAGTCCTGCACTCTTGCTACTTTTCTTTACCTCTAGTAAAGGTATGGCTGAGTTGGCTGAAGAATCTGAATGATCCAAAGACACACACACACACACACACACACACACCCCTTAAAAACCCTGTGTGAATACCCTATAAAAACAGACAATCCTAAGCAAATGCTTCCAGGCATTCTGTAAGTGCTCTCACCTGGGAAGGATCTGCCTCATCTTGTGGTACATGAACCCTTGTTGGGGCCTGATTCATAGTTGAATATTATTTTATGTCCAGACCACCCACAGAAAAAGACTGTCTCCAGACAGGCTAGGATCCCTGCCACTGGGACTTTCCTGCCCTGCATCACACATGACCCAGGGGCATGATCTCCCCACCAGACAGGGTCAAGAGGCTCAACATGCTGAATCCCAGACAATGCTCAGTGAATACCTCTAAAGAGCAAGATGCTGGGCTAGCCTGTATGGAGCAGAGATTACATAACCTCTACCTTCTAGAAAGCATGCCATTAACAGTAGGGTAATATAATAACATCATGTCCATAATACATTTTATGATTCATGGGCGTTGTCTCACCTGACTAACAATAGCCTTATATAAGTCTTATATAATCACCTTTACCAGATGAAAATGCTTGGATTCTGAGAAGTTCGCTGACTAGGCCTAGATTAGACACACAGTGAATATTGCAGTCTGATTCTATAAACTCCAGTTCTTCTGACTTTAAAACCAAGTAGCCCACTTTCTCCATTTTCCATCTCAATATGATACATGCTTTCAATTCCTTGTGTGGGTATAGTAAAGGTTCATTATCCTCATTTAACTGGTGAGAAACTAGGCTCCAAAAGGTGATGAGAGAGTTATTTGAGGTCACCAGGGATCTTCTGGTTTCAAGGCCTGGTATTCCTCCTCCTCACTTGGACCCAGCTGTGAGAAAGCAATGGTGAAGAAACAAGAGTCACAAAGATTCAAAGCAAGTTACATGTGTCCATGAGGGCTCCAGACAAATGCTCTGGGTACCTCTGCTAAGAAATACCCTGGAAGAGCCACTGCCCTTGCCCAGTGTGTGGGTGTATTGTGTGTTTTGAGGTCCAGCCAGCTTCCTCTTAGGTATTATTGCCTGTGATCTTCCCTGGTCTAAAGGCTAGGACATCACTTTCTAGTGACCATGTGCAGCTGTAGTTTGACAATACAGCTTTGTGAAGAAAAATGTGAAATCAGTGACAGACAGGGAGAAATCTGGTTAAGGAAACATAGAAATAAATGAGCACTGGCATTGTCCACTGCCTGCTCTTGACAAGGGCTGTCCAGCGTTTACAGGACACTGGCCTGCTCTATCCACCATGGACAGAGCACTCTGATTTTACAGTCCTTGCTTCAGAGACACTCTGAGGCAACGGCTCCAGAAACCCAATGAGGTACAGGGGGCCTTTAAAATTGGCATTAGGTCAGGAAGGAGACACATACTGAAGAAACAGTTCTGAAGGAATGAAGCAGTCTTGGAAATTAGATGGTGAAAGAAAGGAAAATGAAGGGAGGAGCTTAGTAACTGAAGTATTAAGAGTCCAATATGCCATCCTGGAGCTCAGGACCACAGAAGAAGAGTGTGGATGATCATAATTCTTCATATATCTGCAGCTTCGAGGTGAGCCTCCAACTCTATTCTCATAATTCACAGACATTATTTTAGGTACCGCTGGCCTTAAAGGCAGAGTTTGGAGGTGTTTGGGAGAAGTGGGAGAGAGAGTACCTTAAGAACTCGTGGTGAGCACAAGAAGAAGTCTGAGTAGAAGCAAGTTGGCTCTCTCAGTCCCCTTATAGCTAATATCATGGATTTCTTGGTAAAAGGTCCCAGTGTCACACTGGCAGGGTCACGTGGAATGACTTGGGAATTTGGAAAAGAGGATCCCTCATCTCCCATCTTTCTCTAGAAAAAAGTTATCTTGGAGAAAACCGGTTTAAATTGTAATACATTATTTATGGCTAAATTAGCAATCTAATATGTCATGGGTATAACAAAGAACTTTGTAACTGGAATTAAATACTTAACAATTTGAGAAGCTAGATAGCATTGTGAAGGAAGTACTAACCAACTGAAAAATAACCTAGTGATTTTTTTCAGATCAAATTATAAAGCACCCTGAGAGCTCTAGCATCCTTTCGAGATGTCTTTAGAGGGGACTAGGGATAGGAAAAGGCAAGATAAGAATTGCAGCTGGGGCTGGGAAGGTGGCTCAGTGGTAGAGTGCTTGCCTTGCATGCCTGAGGCCCTGGGTTCGATTCCTCAGCACCACATAAGCAAAATGAAGAAAGCCGGAATTGGCGCTGTGGCTCAAGTGATAGAGCGCTAACCTTGAGCTGAAGAGCTGAGGGACAGTGCCCAGGCCCAGAGTTCAAACCTCATGACCGGACCCCCCCAAAAAAAAAGAAATGTACTCATTACCTTGCTCATGTAATTGTAACCCCTCTGTACAGTATTTTCACAAAAAAAGAATTAAAAATAAAGCTATCATATATCCAAAAAAGCATTAAAAAAAAGAATTACAGCTATCAGCCAGCTCCTCACCTTATTCCAATCTCAGAAGAAGTGAGATTAGCTGAGATACAGACCTCTGCACCATGAGGGGGTGCAGTGAGGGGCCAGATATGCTGGGTCTCACACAGGATCTGTTTTGTTGCCTTCTTGGCTATCAACCGCTTAGTATGCTTCACCAGGTTATCTTTTCAGTATCAAGTCCAAAACTCCATAGGCCATTGACTTAGGTCTAATAAAATACAGCTGTTCTTTAAGATCCTGGCACTTTCCTGATCTCATGGCAGGATCTCAGAGACCATCTGGGGGTACATAATGGAAGAAGCACAGATGGCAAGTAGAACCAGTCTCTGAGTGATGACAGAGTCTGTCACTTACAACCTACACTACAACAATCTTTGTCAACTTTGTGTCACTGCAAATGGGAATGATGAATAGTATGCTCTGGAGGGGGAAAGAGGGAAGCTGCATATTATGATTGACAAAACTCTGAACAAATGCAAGTTTAGTTTGGAGACAGAGTCTTGCTATATCTAGGCTGGTCTCTAACTCTTAGACTTCAACAGACCTTCTAATTTACCTCGTAAGTAACTGGGACTACAAATGTGTACCATCATACTTAGTGAGGTATTTTATTTCATGAACAGAAGGAAAGGAAGGAAGGAAGGAGGAAAGGAAGGAAGGAGGGAGGGAGTAAGGGAGGAAAAGAGGAAGGAAGGAAGGAAGGAAAGAAGGAAGGAGAGAAGGAAGAAGGAAGGATTCAGTGCTTCTTTGAATATGTTGAAAAATACATTAACTGCACATCAAATTCCTGATTTTTCTATCTTGTTTTATCTGTATTCACACTTGTAAGTGGTTACTGGACAGTAAATCTGACAAGTTGGCAATATCCATATAATGTTGTGCTGTAATTTGTGTGATATGGGTCAATATTTCTTTGAAAAAGCAGGATGTTTTTGAGCTATTGCATACATTACTAAAGAACTCACAAAAATAAAAAAATATGCTTTGGAAGTTATTGCTCTCATTTTATTTTTATTAACAAGGTAACTGAGTAAGTTCCCTATAATGTTGATACTTCATAACACTTCTGTAATCCTGCCTCCAAATGAGTAGAAAATTCTGATGTGAGAAGCCTAAAATAATCAAAGAAAGGTATGTGGAGAAAATTGGAGATTGCAGTCCAAACCATAACATTGAATTCATTTAAAATATGAAGTCAGGGAATTGAGAAGGTGGCTCAGTGGTAGAGCGCTTGCCTCGTATGCATGAGGCCCTGGGTTTGATTCCTCAGCACCACATAAGCAGAAAAAAAGCCGGAAGTGGCGCTGTGGCTCAAGTGGTAGAGCACTAGCCTTGAGCTGAAGAGTTGAGGGACAGCGCCCAGGCCCAGAGTTCAGCCCCATGACTGACAAAAAAAAAATCTGAAGTCATATGATAGTAAAATCTGACATGAACAAGGAATAGTCATTGTTTCATGAAAAAGAAAAAGATTATATAATCACCTATATTATACATCTATAATCATTTTCCTCCATATATTTGAACTATAAAATGTATGTCTTTCCAATGACTAAGTATATCTTGTTGAGAATATCATAAATTCTATTTGAACAATAAAATTGTATGCCTAGTATATCCTGTTGAGAGAATCATAAATGAGAACAGGGATTTTTAGTAACTTTAGAGCTGCATTACTAAAATACATTTTTAAATTTAATATTGACATCTTTAGTCATAGAGATGAAAAAATAAAATGTGTAGGTATGTTATTACAAGAAAACCCAAGTTGCATTTATGAAAGGTCTTCTATGGACTAAACACTCATGATACCTCATTACCTCAGTAGCTCTCATCATGATCTCTGTCATCTGTATCTTTGGACACATTATCCCCCCCCCCACCCTCTGCATAGCATATCTGTCAGAATCTACCTCTGATAACACACTTCTTTCTCCTCAATTGTGTACCTGAGGGCTTCACTTTTCCCTCTGGATCCCATTAAGATTCAAGTCCTCTTAGGTTCTCATATTCCATGTTTCTCCAGGAGTCAGATCCTCTCTATCATGTATTATCATTGAGTCCAACAATAGACTACAATCTGACCTTTTTGAAGGTCATGAAGAAGTGACCATGTTACTTTCTTCTATGTTAAGAGTCCTATGCACAGGGCAATTCCTAGCCCATAAAATGCCTCTCACAATGTTGGTTGAATGAACAACTGAATGACGTATTACTTCACTAAGCTTATACCCAAGCTGACTTTTACTAGCCTCAAACTTTCAGACAGCAATATGAGGACCAAAGAATGCTAGTAAGTGGTTGCTCTGTAGTTCTTAGAATTAAAACAAATGACCTGACTGCTCTCCTTGACTTTGACCCACTGTGAGAGAATTATGTAGTCCTGATGTTAGTTCTTGATATTTCCATTTTGTTGGTCTATTGTCAAAAAGCACAATTAAAAAACAAAGACCTCAAAATAATCTCTGGTACAAAGAGTATCAATTCACATAGAGCTCAAGAGTATTCAGAACCTCTGGTAAGGACTAATGATTGTTAAACACGTTCCCACTTGTACTTTCCAAATGTCTTCTGCATGCAGTCTCTCAGACTGCATGTTAAGGGAATTTAGACATGGGGACCAAATACATGCTGACCTTCTGTCTTCTCACAGACTCTCCCTAGATATTGAGGTAATACACATGTTAGAAATAGTCCTCTACAGCTAGGAGGTACCAGTGGTGCCTGTAATCCTAGCTACTCAGGAGGCTGAGATCTGAGGATCATGTTTTGAATCCAGCCTGGGCAGGAAAATCTGTGGGATCCTTATCTCCAATTAACCACCAGAAAATTGGAAGTGGTGTTGTGGCTCAAAGTGGTAGAGTGTTAGCCTTGAGCAAAAGCTCAGGTACAGTGGTCAGGCCCTGAGTTCAAACCCCACAACCTCCTCTGAACCAGAGGAGGCAGAAACAGAGGCCTCTTGCCTGGGAATCAGAAGGTCTGCCTCTGTCTTCCTCCACTGATGACTTTTGTTGAACTATTTACTTCCCTATTTGAGTGTTAGTTTCCACACAAGAAAACTTTGATGATTAAACCAGAATCAGGGAAATGAGTATTAGAGCAGACTCTCAGATTTATTTTGTTCTGTCTGTATGCTATGGATTGAATTGTGCCCCCCGCCCTGAATTTGTATGTTGATATTCCAACCTCTTGTATCCCAGAATATGACCTTAATTGGAGATAGGGTCAACAGAGAGCTAATCAGAAGAAAAAGAGGTCATTAGGGCTGGTTCTATTTCAATATGACTGGTGTCCTTATGAAAGAATTTGGACACAGATAAAGCCATGCACACAGGAAGAAAGCCACATGAATGTACAGATCCATCTTGAAGTCATGGAGCACCTGGAGCAGATCCTTCCTCCGTAGTGGATACCTCAATATTTGACTTCCAGTGTTCTGATCTATAAAACAGTATTTCTTTGGTTGCTTAAACCGTATAGTCAGTGAGATTTTATGGCAGCTTAAGCAAATACACCCTAATTTTTCACTACAGTTCTTACCATTTTTTACTTTCTTCCACCAAGTTGTTTGACCCATTTAACTTGTCCATTTAACTTGTCCATTTAACTTGTCCATTTAACTTGTCCACTGACTATTTTGGCATTAGAAGCTGTTACATCAGCACAAGATCATCCAAAGATCTTTTTCTAAGAATCAAGTTCCACAAGCTGTATTTCAGATCCTAGACTGAATGCTCAAAAAAGAGTGATATGCTGGTAAATGTTTAATTATTGGCTCTTGAAATGGAGGGAAACCTTGATTTACCAAATTTGTCAATTTCCCATTATGGCAGATCTCAAGCTGCCAAACAGGACCTCACTGAAAGTGGAGATTGGAGGATAGGCATACCATGAGTTTGGGAGGACTGGTAGGAGCAACTTGGGCAAACCAAGTGTTCTGCAGGCTGGGCATGGAGATCTTTGTACCTACATGCCTTATGCCTGAACTCTTCAAACCTCCTGAGTACCATCAGGAAAACAGAGTTCTAATCCAGGCTTTTCTTTGGATTTACTGAGTGCGTTATGATGAGTCTCTGGGTCTCAAAAGTCATTGTCTACAAATGAAAAGGTTTGAGCTAATTAGGGATTACAGGGTTGGTAGTTTAGCTTCTATACTACTCAGGATAAAGTGGGGACAAATAAACTTGGACTAAAGGAACTAAACTTACCTAAAGGAACTTGGCCTATGTTCAGTTAAAACAGTGGTGTATCAGATCAGGTTCATTTTGGTGTAGGGTATAAGGTGGTTCCATTGCCTATATTTTTTAAAATGGCATAAAGAACCTCAATGAAAGCTCTAATCAACAGAGAATTATTGAGAAGAGAGAACTAGGCCCTGTTGGATGAGTAGATACTAGTGGGAGGGGATTGGGTTAACAAGGAGGGTGAATAAGGATGAATAAGTAGAAGTAGATGAATATGAATAAGTAGATTACTCACATAAAACTTAGAACAAAAGACCTGTTAAAAGTGTTTTAGGAAGGAATGAAGTGATTGAGGAAAACAAATTGATTGGAATACATAGTATACATGAGTGAGAAGGTCACAATTCAATTCTTCCCCTCCATGTAACCAATGTATGCTAATAAAAACAAAATAAAAATAAAACAAAACAAGTAACCCCTGAGTTTTTTCAGCTGAGGTTTTATTAGTTATTAATTAATTAATTATTTTCTGGTACTAGCACTTGAACTCAAGGCCTGGATGCTGTTCCTTAGTTTGTGTTCCTCAAGGCTGGTGCTCTACCACTTGAGCCATAGTTCCACTTCCAACTCTTTGATAGTTAATTGGAGATGAGAGTTTTACAGACTTTCCTCACCAGGCTGACTTCAAATGGTGATATTCAGATCACAGCCTCCTGAGTTTCTAGGATTACAGGTGTGAGCCACTGATATCTGGAAGCTGAGATGTTTGTGTTCTTCCATGATGCTAGACCAGAATTCTCAGTTCTACTCCCAGACTTAAAAATGGAACAGAGAACAGGATGTTGAGTAAAAAGAGCCAGCAGCTAGCCATTCCCTAAACATAACACAGGAATACAGGCCAAAGCCATTGGATGGGCCTCAGTTATGCCTGATATTTCCAGGGCATGTTTATTCCAAAAGACTCCTCCAGCAATTTATGAGAAATAAGGAATATTTTTTACCTACCCTTGGATGGAATCCAAGTCTGTTTAACAGTCCACGGCAACACTGAACATCAATTCGGGCTGGAAGTGTAGAAAACTGTATCGTCTTGAAACTACAGAGGTGGAATTGAGGTCAGAAGATTATAAATCCTCTCAAATTTCAGTTAACCTCCTGCCCCAACTGTCTATCTTCCTCCCTTGATTAGGGGATCTGAAAAAACAGCATTTTTTTTTTCAAAAAGAGGATCCTTCTTAAAATTGTGGCCTATTATAGGTACTGGTGAACCAGTGCAAGGCTTTAGAAAATGTCAGAACAGAACATCATCTGTCTTGTCCAGAAGAACCATGTTATTTGGTGGCAATGTGGAGCGTTTGTTGAAGGGTATTAGAAAACTAGAAAAGATAATAGTGATTGTGAAGTTCAAATGCCTAATCAGAATGGAATTTGTTCTGGAGGCCAAGCTCTTCTTTAGGGTTATAGCATCTTGATGAGATCTCCTTTCTAAGACATTTCTGGCCTTTTCATTGCTTCTGTAGGCTGGCCTTTGAGTTTGCAGGTTTTCCTAATTGAGATAAGATAGCCTTTACTTTGTTATTATTGTTGGTGGTGGTCATGGGGCGTGAACCCAGGGTATGGCACTGTCCCTGAGCTTTTCCTGCTAAAGCTAGTGCTCTACCACTTGAGCCATAATGCCACTTCTGGTTTTCTAGTGGTTAATTAGAGATATGAGTCTCATGGACTTTCCTGCTTGGGTTGGCCCTGAACCATGATCCTCAGATGAGCAGCTAGGATTACAGAACTGAGCCCCAGTGCCTGGCCAGCCTTTATTTATTTTTTATTTTTATTTTTATTTTTTTTTGTAGTTGTGGGGCTTGAACTCTGAGCCTGGGTGCTGTCACTGAGCTCTTCAGCTCAAGGCTAGTGCTCTACTGTTTGAGCTATTGCTCCACTTCCGGTTTTCTGAGTGGTCTATTAGACATAAAAGTCTCACGGACCTTCCTTCCCAGGCTGGCTTTGAACTGTGATCCTCAGATCTCAGCCTCCTGAGTAGCTAGGATTACAGGTGTGAGTCACAGACACCCGGCCCAGCCTTTACTTTTGAACCCGTATTTGTACTTGGGCACAGAGATAAGATCAACATCATCCCAGAAAACTCAGCCATGGAAAGGGAGTCACAACTTCCAAGGGGTCTAATATTCCTGTAGAAAAGCAAGACCCTTGAGAGAATGTGGTTCTTAAGAGTGCAAAAGGACTGTGCTGTTTCTCTCTTCATACTTGGCAGAAACATAGGAAGACATGATGATGGAGATTCTGGCCACAGACTTTTAGGGCAGAAAGAGCCTTGGAAATAAAGAGAAAAGAAAAAGGAAAAGAAACCATGCTGGTTCTAGACATTCAGCATCCCTCATCCTTTTTTTTTTTTTGTCCATTGTGGGACTTGAACTCTGGGCCTGGGCACTGTCCCTCAGCTCTTCAGCTCAAGGCTAGTGCTCTACCACTTGAGACACAGTGCCTCTTTCGGGTTTTTCTCCTTATGTGGTGCTGAGGAATTGAACCCAGGGCTTCATGCATGCAAGGCAAGCATTCTACCACTGAGCCACCTTCCCAGCCCCTCTAATCATTTTTCGCTGTCCTTCTGGTCTGAACTACCAGTGTCTTTCTCTAGAAAGTAGTAGACTGGTTTAGTAGACTGGTTGTCTACTACTTGAACCATACTTTTGCTTCTAGCTTTTTGCTGATTCATTGGAGATGAGTCTTACAGATTTGTTTGCCAGAGCTGGCTTTGAGCCTCAGTCTTCAGATCTCAGCTTCCTGCATACCTAAGATTACAGATATGAGCCACTGATGTTGGCTCAGCATGGTAGAAGAAATAAATCTCTTGGAAAATGCATTGGATCATGCCATTCCTCTGCTCAAATCCCTTCTTTGGTCCTCATTTCTCTTGTAGTAAATCTCCAAATCCTCAGATAGCCTCCCAAGCCCTACAGGACTGGCTCCTTAGTGCTTCTCTGACATTGTTTCCCACTGATTTCTCTGGCCCTCAACCCTCTGACCATTCTGCTCTGTCTACACTGACCTCTTTGTTCCGCTGATTCACTCCAGCATGTGCCCATGAATATCTGCTTGAGTAAGTTCCTCCTTCACTCTTGTTCTATATCAGCTTTTGAATCCGTCGCTTGGCACCCCAAATCCAGAGCATCTGTTCACTCTCATGCCACATTCCTTTTTCCCCCACATAGGCCCTAACACCTCAGCACAATAAATACCTTTCTTATTTACCATGATGATTAACATTTGTCTCTTCTTACTTGGATGCAAGTCCTTCAGAGAGCACCTCCCTTGCTGTCTCAAATGTATCTATCTCCTAAAATGAAAGAGACTATAATTATACAATGGACCTTAAATGTGTGTGTGTGTGTGTGTGTGTGTGTGTGTGTGTGTGTGTGTGTGTGATAGTGTTAACTTCACAGAACAGTTGTGAAAACCAATACTAACATTCCAAGCATGCCCCTCATGGAGATAAAATGTTTGGTCACATTTTCTTTGAGAAAATTTAATGATGTGATACCAGTATTAGTAATTACAATAGCAATGACATATGTGGAACACTTCAGATTACAGAAGTCCTTCTCTTCCTTTCCCTTCCCTTCCCTTCCCTCCCCTTCCTTCCCTCCCTTTCCTCCCTCCTCCCCTTCCCTTGCCTTCCCTTCCCTTCTGTCTTCCCTTTTCCTTCCGCTCTCCTCCCTTCTCTTCTCCTTCCTTCCTTCTTATGCATTAGCCTACCAATCACTCCCTATTTCCAAGATAGGAAATGCAAAGATTATTATACTCATAAGCAGAAAAGAAGAGTGAGACTTATTAAGGTCAGGTGGCATCCTGCCTAAGATCACAAAGAAATAGCAAGGGCATTTCTGAGAGTGGAGACGAGGTTTTCTAACTCATGACTGGGCACTGTTTTGTCTTCATAGCACTGCCATTTTACAGCCAAGCTCTGTGTGCTCTGCTTTTGACTCGGGTTGCTGCCTAGGTTAAGAGTGGCTGCCCGACAGCATAAAGATGGCAGCTGCCTCATGTAGGCTGATGTCCCTGAACAGCTGTGACTCACACTACAAAAGGATGAGTCACCCACATTCCTGTCCTGTCCACCACACATGTTCCCTTCACTCAGTCTCTCTGTGTCTTGTGCCCACAATGCCAGTGGGAGGTGGTACTGCCAGCTGAGGCTGACCACAGGGTCCTCAGGTGCCCTCCAGCCTGGTGACAGATGCTCCCTGGCACCCACCCCAGTTGAAGGACTGCAGATCAGCCCCACAACTCAGAGAGCTGGACCAGAGGAAAATCCTCTACCTCTATTCACAGGTACCATCATTCCCTAGATGGGACAAGGTATTGATCATATCTAGGCCTCTGCTTCCTCTGCTATAGAACAGAGAGAAGAAATGGTTTTGAGATGGCGTCATGATTCTTTGAACTTGAGTTTTCCCAGCCATGATTTCTTTATATTCAAGAAAGAAGTTTCAGACCCTGATCTCCACATGAGAGAACTGTGGGGCATGGAGAAATGTAAGCAGAAGTAACAAGGTGAAAGAACTATCAAAGGAAGAGATATCTGATGTAGAAGCTACTGGGAAGATCAGATGAGTTAACGTAGGTCAAGCATGTGGTCAGTGGTCAAATATTTGCAATAACAGTGATGAGAGGAGCATCTGACCTTGAGTCTCATCGCATGCCTGCTACCTGACCTAAACCATTCCCTTACTTTCTCCATCCTGAAATTCTACAAGCACTTCCAATGCGGTCTCTTGGTTACCAGTGCCTCTCCTCCACTCTAATCTTCCCACTGCCCTCAAAAGAATGTTCCAAAAACAGCTGTGCCATGCTTCTTTTTCCTGCTCAAAATCCTTCATTGGCAACCCAGTACCTCCTGAATAAGATTCCAGCAATTCATCTCAGCAATCAAGACTGGCAACACACAAAGCCTTAGTATGTCTTCCTCACTGGATCCCTACTGATCACTGGGCCTGTGCTGCATGGTACATCAGTAAATCTGTTGTCCAATGCCTACAAACACCTGCTAGCTGTCTATATCCTGTCTAAGAACAATAAAAAGATACAGTAGTAAAGACAGCAGTTTCTGGGGTCAGTAAACTCGATTCTCAATGGCTGTTTGGCCTCGAGCAAGTTGTATGACTTCTCTGAGCTTCATTTCCCCATTCCTCAACACAGATGTAACAATGGCACCTCCTGGAATGGTGGTTCATGAGAATAACAGGATGTAAAGCAATTGGTATATAGCAAATAGTCACTGAGAACTTTTCACTGTTGGATCATTCTTTCATTCCTCATCCTGTCCAAGTCCTCCTGGCCATGCCGATAGCCTTCCTGCCCATTCCCCATCTTTCACACACCTGAGTCACTTTCTTCCCTCCTCTATACAAGGCAGTGACTTAGTTAAGTTTATTTTTCCTGCCCTTATGTGAATCCCCTGAAGCTAGGGAGGAGCCTGTCTCTCCCAGGTCTCTATCTTTCTCAGGATCTAGGACTCACCCAGCAGCACCTAGAAGGTGTCAGTCAGGCTGTTCCGAATGATAGAATAAAGAAGAGAGATCACAGAAGGCTCACTAAGAAATAAAGGCATGGATAATGAAGTTTGGGACTGCCCTGGAATCCTAATAGTAACATTCCATAAGGGGAGGTCCTGCTGGCTGAGGATGGCACTGGCTGAAGTCACCAAAGAGCTAATCTTAGAGTGGCTGTCCTTGTCCAGGGCCTTGTTGTATCAAACATGTGTGATGGGTGTGCCCTGGATTGGGGGGTGGGGATCAAGGACAGTCAATCACTGTCATTGCAGGTCACTCTCATCTGCTATGACATCTTAGAAAAGTTAACCTTCCTGGTGTTTGTAATGCAAAATTGAGTTGGGGGGCTGGGAAGGTGGCTCAGTGGTAGAGTGCTTGCCTTGCATGCATGAGGCCCTGGGTTCGATTCCTCAGCACCACATAAGCAAAAAGAAAAAAAAATTGAGTTGGATTAGTAATTCTTAAAGTTGGTTCCTAGCAGTAACCTTGAGATCCCACCTCCAGGAGACTTCAGCAGCTATATAGGAGCTTGGCACTGCATTGAATTAGCAAGCTTCCAGAGGGGCCTGGCTAGCCTACTGCGTTTTTATCTGTCCCTTTCAGATATTATAAAATACCTTATTGTTTTATGAACAACTGGGCAGTATTTATGGGGACTGTCAGAGTTGTTTCCTTTTATTTATTTTTCCTTGTTTGTAATTTTAGTGGGCTGTGTTTCTTCCAATGAAACCTAAGATAGATACCCACTATTACATTGATCAAAGCAGGAATTCCTTTGGTTAATGAGGAGGCAAGGCCTCCTTCAGCCTTTCTTTTCTTTTTCTTGTTCTTTTGTGTGTGTGTGTGTGTGTGTGTGTGTGTGTGTGTGTGCCTGTACTTGGGTTTGAACTCAGGACTAAGGTACTGTTCCTTACCTTTTTAGCTCAAGGCTGGTGCTCTACCACTTGAGCCATAGTTATATGACATTGTTTTCAGTGGCTAATTGGAGATCAAAGTCTCACAGACTTACCTGTCTGAGCTGGCTTTGAACTGTGATCCTCAGATCTCAGCTTCTTTTGCAGGCGTGAGCCATGAGCACCTGGCCCTTTCACCCCTTCTGATGGCCCCTTCATGCACTCTGCTCAGTAAGAAGCCCTGATCTCTAAAGCCTCAAGTTGGACAGAGTTGAGAATTCTGTGCCTTGCCTGACCACTGCTGCTGGTGGGCTGAGTTTCCCATGAAGGCATCTTCATGGTGGCTTCTCATCCAGTGGTTCCAGCAGATGCTTTTGGGTGTCTAGGGGACCTGAGGTGGAATGAAGTCTCAGGAAAAGCAATAGTGAGGGCCACAACATCCCAGGTGCAGTGGGAAGCTGTAGCTCAAGGGTGTGACAGTGTGGTCCCTTTATCCCAGACAAGGCCACTGCTGGGCCACATCTGTGTGTGTGAGGCAGGAACTGCTCTGCATTTGAGAAGGCGGCAGTCACACTTCATTTTCACTCTGGCTGCTTCTGGAGACAATATGGCACCACTCAGATTTTTATATCCTCCCTTTCATAAGCTCAGCAGATCGTGTGAAACAGTCAAGAGGCCTGTGGAAATAGTCATCTGGACCCACACATTTTCTGTCTCTTTTTCTCTCCTCTCGTATGTGTGGACCAATGAGTCACACTGAAGTTCTTTCACATTGTATTTCCTGAAGTGAACACGATGGTGAAGCAGAGCTGGAAAAGATGGGGTGTGGTGTTGGGGAACCCCATGGCTAGAGAATCTCACTAAAGAAGCCACATTGTTGAAAAGCAGAAGTGAAGATGATTTGGGAACTATTTGATGTGATAGATAGGCCTGGGGAAATTCTTGAAGGGCAGAGAACAAGAAAGAAGACAATCTTCTATCCTTAAGAGGTAGCATCCAGACACTCATCTTTTTGCCCCAAAGCAGAGACCCTAGCCATACCAGAGAAGTGGGGGAGGGGGGGGAAGGCAGTTGTTGTGAAACAGCTATTGTCCTAACTTTATCCCAACCTAAGCATGCCTCATACAGCTGTGCAGAAGGAAGTCTCCTGGTTTAGGCCATCACCCCAAACAGTTGTATATTAATGTCATTCTCTGAAGGACAGGAAGTACCATTCTGTAGATAAGCACTGAATTCTTCCCAATAGAGGGAAACATCTCCTCTTGGACCAGATACAACAAAACAGACTTTATGTCCCTTCACAATGATGACACAGCTAGGACAAACTCCCTTCCTTGAAAGAACTATATTCAGAAGAAAAGGCAGCAGGAGTTAGGCCAAAAGTAAGCAAGAAGACAATGCTACCACTGACTTGCTTTGTGTCTTTGGGATCTGCCCTCTGGGCCTTCGTTTCCACAACTTCAAATAGGGAATCACTGTACTTAATTCTCGCTCCCCACTTTATATACCCAGGAATGCTGAATAGAAAGATCAGACAGAGCTGACCATATTAGCACCTCCTCTTGGTCTAATGTCAGTAATAAGTGCTTTCATAGGAGTTATCTCATCTGATTCCCCCAGACATGCCTGGCCACAAATTCTTATCCTTGTAGGGAAACCAAGATTCAGGGAGGTTAGATTCTCTCAAGGTCACAGCACAAGTCAAAAGTGGCTGAGGTTTTCTTGATTCTCAGTTCATTGTGTTCTAAATTTTGTTGCTTTCTGGTGTGTGAATGCAAAGTCCTTTTAAGGAAAAGGTTACACTTCTAGTTGAAGCATCATTGTTCCTTGTCATTCCAAATGTTTGCAACTTCAACAAACAATGTTATATTTTCCCTACTCCTAGAAATCAGCTCTCTCTCTCCATGGAGACTCCCTCTTGTGTTTCCTTGGGACAAGGTTTGCAGTAGCAGATCTGGGCTTGACTTTTGCCTTACTTTTTCTTGAGACCAGACAGAATTCCTTAGGATTCCATGGAGCTTATTTCATGTTCTCCACCTCAGTTAGCGTCAGTGGGAAACATCACTTTCTTGTGGATTCCAGAGAGTTTGACTCTGTGACCTCTAAGATAGTTCAAACATTGGGACTGTGTGACTTTATAACCTAGAGAGGGGGAAAAAAATCCTGAGGCATTCCAGAGAGAGGGCTTCCCTAGGGAATAGGATTTTTCAGGAGGTTCCTGTCAGTGGGATCTCATTGAGTTGAGATCAAGTTCAGAAGCACCTAGGCCTTATACCTCTGCTTAGAGCCTCTTCCCACCTGTTCATGTGGTGGCCAGCCCTTCACCTATCTCTGAGTTCCCTTTTCATTGCACTTTTGAAATAGGGGTGGTAACAGCTGTCTATGAAATGCTTTGTGGCCAGGCAGCAGGCGTTGTACTGTGGCCAAGTATTATGGAACAGATGAGCTTTGCCTAACCTCATCTCTTCAAGGCTTTCAAGTGTGGAATATTTGGCGAAACACAAAACACCATTGCTGGAAGGGGTGTGTTCACAGTAACCAGGCCAGACCCAATCATCTCTGAATATATATACCATTCTCCCTTCTGAAGAAGGGATCGTCAAGCTTGAATATCTCTAATAATAGGAAGCTCACTCTTCCAAAAGGAAGCCCATGTCTGCATATCTCTGTCAGGAAGCTCTCTTTCTTTCTTTCTAATAAAGAATGCTTTTCATTTTCACTGATTGTCACTTCACTTCCAAGGGACTTCCCCAGGTAAATGTACCTCCCATTAAAGATGACTTTAATGGCCTTTTTCTTTCTCCAAGGAGTCTCCAATTACTTTCTATTGGATGCAGATATCATATTCAGCAAAGGGGAGAAATGATGGTATTCTGGCAATAAGTATTACATTTGTGTCTTCCAGCCAAGAACTAGGAATGAAACCTTTATACATTGGTACATCCATGTCTTCATAGGTGCCTGGCAGCTAGGCTGGGGATAAACATTAGAACCTCATAGAAAGAGGAAGGAAGGATTAACTAACTATAGAGGGTGGGATGCTTATGTATGCTTTCAGCTCTGAGGAGAAAAATAAAGATGCTCACCCTACTATACACACCCATAGCCCTTGGACAGTATATTTATCACAGATGGACAGGACTTCTGTTTAGTCCTTTAGGGATTACAAAACCAGGCAATCTCTCTCCTATCCTGAGGAATGACCATGACTGCAAAAATTTATGCAGAACAACAGAAAAACAACAAAAAAGGACTCCATGTTTAGCTGGACGTGGAGCTGTGGCTCAAGCAATAGAGTGCGAGCTCTGAGCAAAGAAAGCTCAGGGATAGTGCTCAGGCCCTGAGTTCAAGCCCCAGGACCTTCAAACATAAAATTTTAAAAATAGAGGAAGAAAATTTCCTAAACTGCAAAGTATACAGGTTAGTTTCATAATAAAATGAACCACAGTTTCTTCTGCAAACTGCATTTTTATCAGAGAATGGCCTGTCCCAAATCCTCCAGTCATCCAACTCATTAAGTGATAATTTGCAACAAAATGAGAAGCCAGATTTTTAGAGTCCTCAGTTTAGACGGATGTTAGATTACATAAACTCAAGTCTGAGCCTTTACCAACCAGTCCTTTTAGATTGAAAAGTAAGATAATTCTTTTTAAAACTACATCCCAGCTCACTTAAGTACTTAAAGTATCAGGAAATGAAACTCTCAACTTCCGTTTTGGCTTGAAATCTTTGTAATCTATTATACACACACACCCATTTTCTTTGTAGTGTGCATCTCAGGCGACCAGGAAAATATCAAGTTATATTCTGAGGAAATTGTACCCAGTCTAAGATCTTTGTTCTCCTCTCTACAACCATCCGTAATTCTTCAATATATGTATTCAATAACCACATTTACTAAGTTTATCCTAAGGCTCCAATGTGGTTCTTTGTTTGAAGACAGAATATGAGAAGTAAGTACCACCTGATTTTTATAAATAAATGATGTGGGAAGTAGGGAGGAGAACTAATCCCATTTCCTACTAGAAGGGAGAAGAGGGGGTTTAGCGAAAGCTTTGCATATCTCAGGGAGTAAAATTAAAACACATGTACGGTGATAGAATGTAGGAATTTGCAATTCTTATAGATTTGGTTCTTTCCTGTTTCCTTGCTGTGCGAATTTGGACCATTCACTGTCTCTCAACTTTCTCATAATCCTCCTGTCTCCTAGGATTGTTTTGGATGAAGTAATCAAGTGTCCAATATGTAGTCAGAAGTCAGTGGAGCCATGTGCTGGTTGGTTACACTTATAATTCTAGCTACTCAAGAGGCTGAGATCTGAGGATGCCAGTTCAAAGTCAGCTTGGTGTGGGGAGGGAGGGGAGAAATCCCTGAGACTCTTATCTCCCATTAATGAGCAAAGAGCTGTAAGTGAAGCTGTAGTTCAAGTGGTAGTGTTCCAGTCTTCAGAGAGGAAAAAAAAGGGACAAGAAAGAACATGAGATCCTGAGTTCAAGCTGCAGTACTGGTGCTCACACACACACACACACACACACACACACACACACACACACATATATGTATACACACATATGCACACACACATACATACACACATACATACACACACATACACACACACATACATACATATGCACATACATACACACATACATACATACACATACATACACACATATATATATACACATACATACATACACACACATACATACACACATACACACACATACATACATACACACATATATGTATACACACATATGCACACATGATAATAATAATATTAGTGAAGTCAGATGGATATTTGTTGGCATTGTTTTGATTTCACATGGGAGGTGTCACATGGGTGAGCTTCCATGGGTAAATACAACCATGAAAGAAGGCAATAGAAAACAAGCTGAAAGAGGAGTCTGAGCAAAGTTCCAGGGGAAAGAAAGCCTAGAGAAAGATGACTATCCCTATGTGTTTGTACAATAGAGTGTGTGGGCGATCACAGGAATGGGGTAGGGCTGGAAGTGGTTGGAGGTATGGCTGAAGAAGTAGGTCACTGATCTTGGATGGTATGAATCAGATCTTGGTAGATCAGGATTTCCAAAAGAGGCATATATGCTCTTGAGCGAGCATGAAAATCATTCTACGTGTACATTCATATTTACTTTTATTTTTTAAAATGTAATTATTATCTTATATATTCATTGACTATGGGACCCTCACTGGACCTCTATATGCAGTGATTTGTTACTATATCTCCACCTAAGGTTCTTCTGAACAAGGGCTGAGGATGCCAGCTCCAGGAGGATCCAGGCGGTGGCCATATTCCTGCTTTCAGCTAGCTAGTGCCATGGGTTTATGGATTCCCTTATCAAGGAAACCAAACAAAGCCTCATAAAATGGACTAGTGTTGTCTATCCAAGTACTACCCAAGCTTGACCCTGCTTAGCTTCAGACATCAGGTGTATTCAGGGTAGAATAGCTATAGACAAAGGACTAGTGTTGTTGTTGTTTTTAAGATTTCTGCAAAAAGCTTATGTATTGAGAATAATACCTTTGACAAACCCAAGCAAATAGCAAGATCATAGCAGAGCTTACTTTCTCCTCACTTGGCTTTCCTTTAGCTATACTTGGGGGCTAGAACTGGTGATGACCTAATAGAAATGGCAAGCTGTAGGGTAAGGAAAAAGTGAGAAAAAAATTGCAACATAAGTTTGCACACACTATTATTAATGATGAATCTGGCCTAAAATGTTTATTATATAAATGTATTATGATTATTATATGTTATGACTGTGTACATATTACATAATATATATATTGGGATTATTATTGATCAGTATGTTATCATTTGAGATGAAAATAATTTCATTCAGGTTAACTTACATTTAGAAAGTTTTACATGCATGAATTCTGCATAAAAATATTTTTATCTCATCTCATAATTTCTAGCATGTATGAATACATATTTTTTTTGTTTGTACCAATCCTAGGGCTTAAACTAAAGGCTTCTCATTCTCCCTTTTTCTCTCAAGTTTGGTGTTCTACCACTTAAGCCATAGCTCTATTTCCAGATTTTTGCTACTGAATTGGAGGTAAGAGTCTCACAGACTTTCCTGCCCTGATTGGCTTTGAACTGACATCCTTACATCTCAGGCTCCTGAGTAGCTAGGATTACAAGCATGAACCACCAGCACCTGGCCTGATGTATATGTGTGTACATATGTGTACAGATATATATGTAGGTAGATACATTTTTATCTGTTTTTTTATATATTCATATTTTGATCTGTATATATTCTACTTACATGGACTTATGCACACAATTTTACACATATATTGTGAATCTTTTGGGCTTTATAAGAAGATTGTCCTGATCAGTGGGTTACACATACAGGAATGTTTGGAGACTTCTCCTTAAGGCTATAGGAAAGTATTGAGTCGATTGAGCAGTAGGAATTAGCTCAGAGCTGTGTTTGAAGGTGATAAGTTTCATTGCATTCTCTGTAGAAATAAATGTGTTACACAAGGAATATGAGGAGGTGTGGAGTCTGGAAGAGAGTTGTTAAAAAGCTTGGCTCTTTCTCTTCCAAAAACATTGTTCTTTCTTTCCTACTAAGGTAAGCCACCAACCTCAAACCACCAGCAAGAACTACGTGGGACATGTTCCATGAACCAGCCTTCTCTGGCTGCCTGCACAGGAAGAAGGCTGCCTAAAAACCTCCTTCAGCTATTTCCTCTCCTCCAGATTTCTTGCTGTGCAAAGAGCCAATTCTAAGACAGCCTTCAGTTTTGACACATGGTTTGAAATGATTATTTTTGTCTTGTGATGGGGGAATTCCAGCCTTACCTGCCTGAAGGCTGTGACATTCCAGGCCTGTCAGAGCCATGGGTGCTGGTGTCAGACAGCCTACGTATTCTGTGATCACCATGAGTTACTTGCTTTCTTTATGCCTCAGTTTCCATAGCTGTAAAGTGGGAAGTGGGGATAATCAGTATACCCATGTGATATCAAGTAAATCGTCAAGAAATGTGAGTTCATCTTATTACAAAGGAAAGAATAGGAGTATGATCTGAAGGGCTTGGGGTGGGACCCAGAAGAAAGCTTCCAGGAATGCAGGTCCTTTCATCACTTTAAAACCACATCCAAACATTAAGTATTCACCTCTGTTGGTCAGCAAGCTCAGAGATGCCTGCCGAGCAGGCCTAAGTGGTTGTTGGTGATGATCCTGGCTCCAGGTTCAACTGGATTGCTGTCATCTCTAGTGATTACCACAGTTTCTCCTGAGAAATTCTGAAATCAATGTCCTGTGTAGTAATGGCTGGGCACATAGGTGAATTCTGGGCATGAATCCAGCCCTCCATGCACTTTAAACATCTTTAGATTTAGTGGAGTCCACATGTTTAAATTTCCTGAAAGAAAATAAAAAGTACACTAATAACTAACTTCATGAGGGTTTTGGAATGTAAAGTTAATACTCCTAGTTTTTATAGAGTGTGATTTTCCCGGGAAGAGGAGATGGTTGGCACGGGTAAGTCTTGCTCAGCCATAGCTACTTCCTTTGTTTCAAGTGTAAGCAAGAGCCTAGAGAACAAGGACAAATGATTGTGGTAATAATCAGGATATGACACCAATAACTGCTCATTTGCACCGATAATGTATGAAATGTTTTCATATACAACAGTGGAAGTAAATGCAACTTGCGTGTGTGCGTGCGTGTGCACTTGTGTGTGTGTGTGTGTGCATGTGTATTTGTGTGTGTGTGTGTGTGGTGTCATGCTAGAGCTTGAACTCAAGGCCTGAGCAATGTACTTTTGCTTTTTCTCTCAAGGTTAGAGCCTATCACTTGAGCCATAGCTCTATTTCTGGCTTTTTAGTATTAATTTAGAGGTTAATTGGAAGTTCATGAACTTTCCTGCCCAGGCTGGTTTTGAACTGTGATCCTCGGATCTCCGTCTCCTGAGTAGCTAAGGATTACAGGTGTGCGCCACTGGTGCTGGCCTTATACTTGCTCCTTTATCATCTCCATTCCATTGTTGATTGTTCATGTGACCTTCAGAGGACACTTCAGATCCTTCATGGTCCAGAGAAAAGGTTTCTTTTATGCTCCATCTTCAGAGCCTATTAGCTGAATATTAAGTAAATTCATACTTTTGAAGTAAATATCTTCTGAGCTCCTGTATGCCTCTCTGTTCCCATTTGTTTCTCTCCTAGCTTAGAGCCTATGATACTATCTTCTGTATGGAACCTCAATCGAAGCATAAACTCTTAGCCATATTTTTAGAGCATATGTATCTTATTTTTCAGCCTACATTGTTTTTAAAGGAAAAAGACTGCATCTGCATACCCAATGGGTTGGGTCCCGCATGGGGCCTAGCTCAGTTCAGGGCACAGTGGGCGTATAGTTAGGTGCCTGTGCCCACGTTCACATTGTTGCCTGTACTTTGGAAAGAGCTGGTGAGACAGGTTAGTGGCAAAGCCCAGAGTGCCTTGGAGGAGACCAAACTGTCAAGAGACCAAAAGAGATGATAGCCAGCCCTTCCCTGGCCAATCAGGATCCCCATTTCACAATCCTACAACTGTGTCTCACCAATGCTTTTGCAGATGGAGAATTCTTGAAGCTAGAAAATAGATCTCTGAAGTGATCAAGCTGAGGGGTGAATAGTTATCACTGCAACTGATTGTTGTAAAGAAATGTGAAGCAAAGTATCATTCATTGTCAGGAAGGGGCAAAGGCAAGGGGCTTGGTGAACCAGTAGATATCAATAAAAATGAACTAGAAAACTAGAACACTGAGCTAGTTAATTAGTGAGTTAGTGAACCACTAAGATCCTTTGCTTCAATGTGGGAGGAAGACTGTGATTAAAAATGAGTTAATTAACAGAGACTAAAAGCTAATTATTTCATCGCATTTTCAGCTTTTTTGATGCAGCAATTCCACTGTTGGAGCTTTATTCACTGTTTCCTTTTGTTATTTGTTTGTTTTTGTGCCAGGACAGGGCCATGAATTCAAGGTCTTATGTTCTCACTTGGGTTTTTCTGCTCAAGACTATTGCTTGACTAATTGACTCACACCTCCAGTTATGAATTTATTCTACAAAATAAGTGCAGATTGAGAAAAGGGATGATAGGAAGAAGGTATTATTGGTAATGGAAGTGATTAACTTAATGGACACAACAGTTTTTATGTGGGTGTATACTGTCACTGGGGCTTAAATCAGGGCCTAAGTGCTGTTCCTTATCTGTTTTTTGCTCAAGGCTGGCACCGAACAATTTGAGTTATAGCTCTACTTCCAATATTTTGGTGAGTAATTGGAGATCAGGGTCTTTCCTGCCTGGACTGGTTTTGAACTCTGATCCTCAGATCTCAGCCTCTTAAGTAGCTAGGGTTATAGGTGTGAGACACTATCATCCAGGAGACTTACAACATTTTTGAATGCTGCTATGAATTGTAATATATTCCTTAAAGTAAAACATTTTAAAGACATTCAACTACATTATTATTAAGATCACATTTGTATTACTCATTGTGTGATGCTCAGAGAAGGATCAGAAGGCAAATACAGATTTGTGCTGCATGTCCAACACTTAAAAACATTGCTTTTTTGGAAAAGACAGGAAAGAATGAAAATAGATGATTTGTAAAGATAGTAAGCTTGTGGGTGGCTTTTTATTTCCATAATCATGGTATTATGTTTTTGTATAATTTTTTTAAAAAAAACTTATGTTAATCAGAAACTTAAAAGAATAACACCTTAACAAAAGATTCGGTCACTCAGCAGTCATTTCTGGAAAGTTAAATTTCAAAGTGTTCCTTCTCTTACCTTCATTGCAAGTATGAGTCCAGCTGAAATTATTCGTGCTGGTAACAGGTTTGAAATTGCATTCTAGAGAAGCAGCAACATTTTGGACAGATAGCTGTTGATATGCCTATTAAAATAGATATCAACTTAGATAAAATTTACCTTGAAAGAGAGATCTCTTAGAAATGCCTGATACAAAATTATGATTATTCATGAAGACTGTGAAAGAGTATGTGCATTTAAATGCCATTCTAAATATATGACCCTTTACAAGTCAAAGGGTTGTGGTGTGTGTGTGTGTGTGTGTGTGTGTGTGTGTGTGTGTGTGTGTGTGTGTGTGTGGTTGGCACTAGTGCTTGAATGAAAGGCCTGGACACTGTCCCTTAGCTTTTCCACTTAAGGATGGCACTGTATCACTTAAACTACAGCCCCATTTCTGACTTTTTGGTGGTTAAATGGAGATAAGAGTTTCATGGACTTTCCTGACTAGGCTACCTTTGAACTGAGATCCTTAGATCTAAGCTTCTTGAGTAGCTAGGATTACAGGTATGCATCGTCAGTGCTGGCCTCTACTCTTATTTTTAAAGGATTCCCAGATACCTGGACTTCACTTGTCTCTCCCAAGGTTCTATCACAGACTAACCTAAGTCAGTCCTGTTAAAACACATTGGCAATTGGAAAACCAAAACATCCTTCATCTCACACAAGAGTACAATCTGTGTTCTCCATAGACACCATAGTCAACAACCAGGAGGAAATTATCACAAAGGCTCCAAATACTCCTACATCCTTGAAGACCTAGAGATCTCTCTGTCAGAAGTCCTGTTTCTGGAGCGTTCAGAAAGAAATTCCATGCCTTCTCTGAGGCTTTCAAGTCAGGTCATATATAACCTGAGAGTACAGCAATTGGAATGGGAAATTACATTACTATAATAATACTAACATTTAAAAATGAGCCATAGAATTTGCACATCACTTTCAAAGGTTGTTATGGGTAGCCTATAATAAAGTATCACTATCACAGGAAATAATTACACTTATTTCTCATTTCCATCCTTACCATTTTCACAGGCTTGTTAAGTCTGATGCCCACAATATATCTCAGCTTTTTCCCATTTTTTAAAATGCTAGATTAATTATGATAAAAAATGAACATAGAGTATATTGCCCAATTTGTTCAAATTGCTTTTTATTTATTATTATTATTATTATATTTAAGTAGTTGTATAAAGGAGTTTCAATCCAACAAATCAGTTTATGAGTACAATACAGCTTGATTCATGTCACTCTTTTCATTGTTCTTCTACCATCATCTTTCCCAACCCAACCATATCCTAAAGTTAAGTGGTAACACTTCTGTTCTTTTCTTCTTCTTTTTTTTTTTTTTTGTGCTAGTCCTGAGGCTTGAACTTGGGGCTTGCGCAACATCCTGAGCTTTTTTCTCAAGGCTACTGTTCTACCATTTGAACCACAGCTCTACTTCCAGCTTTTGTGGTGGTTAATTGGAGATAAAAGTCTTATGGACTTTCTTGCCTAAGTTGGCTTTGAACTCAGATCTCAGCCTACTGTGTAGCTAGATGATAAGTATGAACATCCAGCTAAATTTTCTTTTGATTGGTTGATTTCTATTTATTTTATTTTCTTGGTTTCTTTTTTTAATTTAATTTAATTTTATTTTATTTGTCAACATACTGTACAGAGGGGTTACAATTACATGGGCAGGATAATGCATACATTTCTTACCTTGCTTGGTTTCTTTTTATGTAGTGGTACACAGGAGTTGCCATTCAACAAGGCAGTTTATGAGTAGAACACATCATGATCAATGTCACCCCTGTGAATATTCTCTCCCATACCTCTCGGCCCTACCCTTCCCTTGCTTTTCTTAATTTTGTAGTGTATAACTGAATTTTGACTACACTCTAGCCCCTTCTTCTCTTCATTCCCACACTTTTCAAGCACCTATTTCCTGATGTTTATTTTGTTGAACTATGTCTTTGCCTTTTGAAGGAATTTATATCATTTTAATATTCTCTGAATTAAACATATTTCAGTTGATACATTTATGCGCACTTTCATACTACCAAAGAATTTGTTTATGTATTTATAAATAAATTGTATCTTCCACAGATAAAACATACAACTTTGTCTCTCTGAGCCTGACTAACTTCACTTAACATATTTTTTCCAGATCTTTCCATGTCTTTGCAAATAATGAGATATCATCCTTCCTAATGAAGGAATAAAATCCCATTGTGTATACATAACACATTTTCTTCATCCACTTATCCACTGAAGGTATCTGGGCTGATTCCGTACCTTGGCTATGGTGAATAGTGCTACTATGAACATGGTTGTGCTGGCAGCCTTAGTATATCCTAGTTGGTAAGCCTTTGGATAAATGCTCACGAGTGGAACTGCTGGATCATAGGGTAGTTCTATGTTTAGCTCTTTAAAGAACTTCCATACTGCTTTCCAGAGTGATTGAACAAGTTTACATTCCCACCAACAGTGTATTAGAGTTCCCTGTTGCCCACAGCCATGCCAGCATTTGTTATTGCCAGCTATATAAAAAAAACAGCCTGATCCCACAATATACAGAGAGCTTAAAAAACTAAACTCTCAAAGAATCAATTACCCAGTTAACAAGTGGGCTAATATGCTAAAGAGAAACTTCTCAGAAGAAGTAAAATTTTCCAGCAGACATACACCCAACTCGGAGAACATTGGAATTAGGAGGGTGCGGATGAATGGAGAGAAGCAGAGTAAGCAAATACAGTAATAGTCAATGTACATATGTGAAAATGGTAAATTGAGAAGATGGGTGGGGTTGAGAGAGATGAGGGAGATGATGAAAGGGATAACGCTGATGAAGATGCATAGTACCCATTCTCCTTTGTACTCATTCTTCAACTACTTAAAGATAATAATTATAAAAAAGATACCCAACTCTTGTCTATGATAGCTGGAAAACACATAAAACAACTTGAATATTATTTATGCATGAATCTTCTCTCTCATAATCATGTGTTTTATTTTCTTCTAAGTTTCTTCCATTCATTACAACATCTCCTACAGGGCACATTTGATAAGATTTCGAATTCAGAAAATAAATATTATGTAAATATTTTAAAAAGCTTTTAAAGGGAAAATGTTGAACTGATTTATTTGCTTGTAATATGTTGCAATAATATTAATAGCAAGTGACAATTCATAACAAAAGCAGGAGACAGCATACATTCAAAATTCATTTTCTTTTCTGCTAAAGACCATAGTTTAATATCTGTAACAATATTCTAGATTATTTGCTTCTATCTTTATCAATATTAAATCTCATTGATTTAAGAGTACTTTCCACAGTGTATCCAAGAATCAATCAAATACAGGACCTTTTTTTTCTTCAAATATTCTATCTTTGGGTAAATCCTTCAAATATTGAATTTAATTCTTAAATTGTCCCAAAACAGGTGACTTCTGTTAGCACAATTGAGTTTCATCTTTCATTAAAAAAAATGTAAATTATGTGCTGGGAAGGTGACTCAGTGGTAGAGTGCTTGCCTTGCATGCATGAGGCCCTGGGTTCAATTTCTCAGCACCACATAAGCAGAAAAGGCCAGAAGTGACGCTGTGGCTCAAGCCATAGAGCACTTGCCTTGAGCTGAAGAGCGCAGGGACAGTGCCTAAGCCCTGAGTTCAAGCCCCACGACCAATGAAAATAAACAAACAAATAAATAAATAAACTTTAAAAAAAACGTAAATTATGAACAAAGAATTACAACTTAAATTTACATTAGATTATGATAAGTTTAACTTTGTGGTTGTTTGAAATAAATGAATGACTATTTTTTTTTGCTTAAAAATCTGTACATTTTCAAAACAAGAGGGAATAAAACCAACGAATTTATTTTGACACCCTTATTTTCCTCTTTGGTCTAGCCCAATGATACATGTGGTCATTGTTAGTTATTCAATGTGACTCCTCCCCCTACAACTTCTAATTAAAGTGAGTAATGACAATGTATCTTGTATTTTCTTTTTTTTGCATGTCTGGACATTTCTATCACTTCTGAAAAATTTTAAAAATTTAAATTTTTCCTTACTTCCTGAGAATATTGATCTGTGAATGCTATAAAAAGCATTGTTATATAGTAGAGTGAAAAAGTCAAGTGAGAAGTACTGGTACAATGTATATGATACATATTATATGTTTTATATATATATATATATATATATATATATAAAATTTTTGTTCTTTTTTAAGACAGGATCTTGCCATGTATCTATCCCAGGCTGGCTTGGAAACACTATGTAGCTCAAGGTGGTCTCAAACTTGTCATCTTCCTACCTCAGCCTCTTGAATGCTAGGATTATAGGTATGCAACTACCATGTCTGGCTTGGTTACCATGTTTTTTAAAAATAAAAATTAAATTATGTAGCTTAAGGGTAGGAATGGGATGGGGAAAGATGCGGGGGAGAACATTGGAAGTAGTAACATTGATCAAGAAGCATTGTACTCATAACTTGGCTTTTGGAATTTAAACCTCTTTGTACAACGACTAAATAAAAATAAAAATAAAATGTGGAAAAAAGTATTGTTATATTTAACCAAAAATTATTATTTTAGCAAGCTTATTCTAATATTTAAGCATGTGCTTTGTCTTCACCCCTGATTTATGATGGCTTGAGTTATGATTTGGAACTCTATGAAGTAAGAAAACAATCAATACATATTCAGTAGAAGCCTTACTTGGAATTTTGAAGTGTGGTCATTTCTCATTCAACCAGACAATCATGGGGCAAACAAAGGTAGTCTCCCATTCAACCAGGCAATCATGGGGCAAGTAAAGGTAGTGTGGGGTTTTGAGTTGCCCAGCTATAATTTTTTTTCAATGTGAAAATACTGTACAGAGGGGTTACAATTACATGAGTACATTTCTTATCAAGCATTGTTGCCTCCTCCTTTGTTTCCCCTCCCCTCCCGTCCCATCTCCCCCTCCCATCCTTCCCATCCACCCCCTTCCCCAAAGTTGTAAAGTTTGTTTTTCGACATAACATCTTGTACATCTCATTGTTGCAATGGGTTCACCTGCATCCCTATTTAAACAATTTGTTTTTTCCCTTTCCCTCCCCAAATTATACCAACATCAAATACAGTGAAAACAGGGGTCATACTGTGGGGGAGGGACATACAAAGCAACAAAGAAATCATCTTATAAATATGCTAGAAACAATAGCAATAATGTTTAGTGAGATAAATGTTTTACACACATTTTCAACTTAAAATATTTTAGATATATGATGAGCTTACTGGGGCATAACCACATCATAAGTCAAGTAGCATCCGTGTTACCAACTGTGACTTTTATTTTTTAGTTCATGGAACCATACAAGGTCTTTTCTGCAGGCAAGTCAATTTTTCTTGCTTTTATTCTTTCTATTTTTAAGGGATTAGGCAGACTACCTTTTTATTTCTTTTTCTTCTCAGATTTCCTTCTTTCCAAAAGGCTTTCAATGCCTTTCTATTTCTTTTTTTTCTTACTTTTATAAAGAAAAAGCTTATTTTAGCTCAAATTTTCTATGTCTATTATCTAGATTCATTTTGGCTATAATGATGAAGAAAATGTGATCTCCAATCTGAATGCTGGTGGCTCACACCTGTAATCCAGGCTACTCAAGAGGGTGAGATCTGAGGATCACAAAGCCAGCCTGGGCAGGAAAGTCTATGAGATTCTTACCTTTAATTAACCCATGAAAACCTAGAAGTGGAGCTGTAACCTAAGTGGTAGAGCGCTGTCCTTGTACATAAAAACTCAGGGACAGTGTCCAGGTTCTCAGTTCTAGTCCAAGACCAGCACACACACACACACATACACACAACACACAAAGTGATTTCCAATACCATAAGCATTAGATATGTAGACATCTAAAATGAAATTAAAATAAAGTATACATCTTTAGTGTGCTAGCTACATTGAATGCACTCAGAAATTTTATGTCTGTCTGTTATGGTCTTGACAACACAGGTGGCAAACATTCCCAAGACGCAGAAAGTTCCATCACATGATACTGATCAAAGGATAAGACAAATTGTCTCTGTATTCAAGGCATATAATAGCCGATATATCTTCATTTAAAAATGTGAAAGTCAATATAAAACTGCATTAAACTTATTTTCATTATACATATTTATACATACTTTCAAAAAAGATATTTCTTAATCAGTGTGGTGATGCATGTCTATTGTCCCAGTGACACAGGAGGCTTGTAGAAAGGAGATCTGAAGTCCAGGATCACCTGGACAAGACTATCCCAAAAAATAACTAAAGCATAAAAGAACTTGGAGTGTGGCTCAAGTGATAGAGTGCCTGTTTTGCAAACATGAAACCCTGAGCTAAACCCCCAGGCTGCCAGAGAAAAAATTTCTCCAAAAATTCTTTCACTATTAAAAATTTTTGATGAAAAGCTATTAAAATTATTGATGAAAAATTCTAAAGAAAACTATGAATGTTTAGAATTAAAACATCAATATTATATGCCCATGTGCTGGTGGTTCACTTTAATTCTAGCTATTCACAAGGTTGTGATGGAAAGATTAGTGATTGGAGGTCAGCCTAGGCAAAAAGTTGAGAACCACCCCCTCTCCCACCCCATACCAAAGTGGTTAATCAGAGATGAGAGTCTTGAACTTTCTTGCTCAGACTAGCTTCAAACCTGGGTCCTCAGATTTTAACCTGCTGAGTAGCTAGGATTACAGGCGGGAACCACCAGTGCCTGGCAACAATTGCACTTTTTAATGAGCACATCGTTGAAAGTGTATGAATCGATTATGCTTCCACAGATTATCTCAATGTATGTGCATACAAATTTAAGACTAAGATGAATTGTTTAATGTTGCATTATTTACATCAGCTGCCACGTGGAACAGTTGGAATTTCATGCTAATTCAGAATCATAGCTTAGAACATAATGGAGAAAAAATGGAGATCCAGAACTATTTTGTTATCAAGAATCTATTACATTTATACTAGTTGAGAGACCCTTCTCTCAACTAGTTTTATTTTTGTCCACTAAGTGCTTAAACTGTTCAAATCCTCTCATTTTCTCAAACCTTATCTGTCTTCAAAATCCATAGCAAGCTCCAACCCCTATTACTTAGAGTTGAATATTATTTTCAGGAGAGGAAAAAATGATCTAAGGTCTAGAGCCCTGAATGGTCTTTGTCACAGAAAGATATATTTTGGGTTATAGATCTGGCCTTTCCAGTTCTGAGTACCAGATTTCCAAAGCAGAAGTATCCACATCTTCTTTCTCAGGCTCCTACGTTTCTGTGTTTGTCACATGCAGTGATACAGATCTTCCCAGGTAAAGCAGGTGGCCCAAAGCAAGAGGCCCTCTGGCCTGCTTCTTTCAACGTCAGTCTCAAGAGTCACGAGTGTGCTAAGTAATAGGCCTAAGGAAAGTCAGTCAGACAAGTCTGAAACAACTGATAAACTTGTCCATGAGCCACAAATAGATACTACATTTGGTATTGACTTGTTTCTACTGAGAAGAAATTATCTTTTGGTCCCATTTTACAAAGAGCAACCTATGGTTTTAGAAGAGTTACCTCAATTGGTCAAGATGGCAAAACTGGTAAGAGAAAGACAAGAGTTCAAAACCAGCTCTCTTTGAAGCTGAAGTTTTTGTGTGGCCATTCTTCAACCCCATCTAAAACAGCTGCTTGTGGGTAAGAGGGCCTCTGGATCTTCCAGATCTCAGGGGATTCTCTTTCAGAGTAGAAAGTAGGACTGAAGGTTGATGAGAGGAGACTTGCAAGGTAGTCCCATCAGGAAGGCAACTTGTGTTCTCTGTTCCAAGATCTCGAATTGTTCCTGGTGCTGCCCGAGCAGGCTCTACTTCTTGGTGTCTTGTTAAGGATGCCAATTGTGCCCCAACCTCCTAGTTAGCCATCTTTTTATTCCCATCAATGCCCAATGTTGCCCTAATTTTCATTTCATTTATCTCTACATTCTTAGAAAATGATTGCTTCATTTTTCCTGCCTTTGATCATGCTCTTCCTTTACCAAGAATGCCTTCTTCCTTCCTGTTTAACTGGGGAGAATGCATAATGCAAATTACCGCCCCCCCCATATTTGTTTCTACCCTACCAGGGCGTGGGTCATACCCTCCTCTGAGACCTACAGCACTCTTCAATCCACTATAAAGTCCCACTCTCCCACCAGACTATGATATTTGATTTCCTGTCAACATTCTCGCTGGACAGTGAGCTACCACAGGACAGCTATTCTCTGAATCCTGTCAGGTTCTCCCCATGATCTAAGCCTGGTCCCTAACATATAGCATGGTCCTGGAAGTGTTTAAAATGAAAAAGAGCTTGGTGTCCATGGATCACATCTGAAATCCTAGCTACTATAATCCTAACTATCAAGAGTCTTATATCTGAGCACCGTAGTTCAAAGCCATCCCAGGAAGCAAAGTGTAAGATATTCTTATCACCATTGAACCAACAAAAAGCCAGAAGTGGAGATGTGGCTCAAGTGGTAGAGAGCCATCCTTGAGTAAAAAAGCTAAGGGACAGCATCCAGGCCCTGAATTCAAACCCCAGTATGGCACAAAAAATAAAAATAAAAAACAAAATGAACGAAGAGCCAAGGAACATGACCTTAAGGGCCTGGCCTTTTGGGAGGAGACTTTGCCCTCAGCACCCACAGACCCCTTTGAGCAACATACCGTCTATGGCATTGAGCCACTATTTGGGGCCATTGCACCAACCTGTGCTTAGGGTGGAGCCAGTGTGAAGACAAATAAGGAAGACCAAAACAAGGGATATGTTGAAACTTTGAAAATGTCCTGTCCCCTGGTGTTGGAATTGGCCACACCTCTTAAGTCAAGTGGCTTCTACTCCGGTGTTCTACTCCATCGATCCCAGGCCCTGAGCTTTTGAAGCAGGCCTTGGGCTTTTGAAGCAGAGCCAAGGAACAAGAGGGAAACAAAGGAGATGTGAAATTGATTTCCTTGTTTAACTTTTCCTTTGTGTGTGTAGTGTATGTGTGTGTCCAGACAGAAAAAACTCTGACCTTCATCTGCTTTAATTACCTAATAATTTTGACACCTTGGGTTGTTGCAACATCCTAATGCTTTGTCTCTCAAGGACACAGTGTTGGGGTATTTCTAGGTTTAAGGAAAGGCTACTGCAAGAGACCAGTCCTGACAACCAGGGAAGTGTTGAGCAGAGGACTTCCAGGGAAGGAAGAGACAGCAGAAAGGAAAGACAAGGATGTTTTGCACGTCAAGAAAAGATTATCCTGGGAAAAGTGGCAGAAAGGTTAAGCAAAACTGGGTGTTCTCGCCTGGAAGGTTTTTCTGAAAGGGCTTCAAGGACGATTGTGCCTGGTCAGGAAAACTGGTATGTTACAGCTCCCCAAAAGGCATAAAGTGCAAAGCATGGGTTGTCATTCTCAGGACTACATGTGATTGGAAGGTTTTCTTCCCTCAGGACCAGCTGACGAACAAAGTCAGGCTTGGAGTTTTCCTTCCTAGGTTAGACATGTTCCTGTCTAAATACTTTTTGGGTGGTGCCAGTACTGGGGCTTGAATTTAAGGCCTGGATGCTATTCCTTGACTTTTTGCTCAAAGCTAGAACTTCATTACTCGTGTGTCACTTGTGACCTTTCGTTGGTGAATTGGAGTCTCATGGACTTTTTTGTCCAGGATGGCTTCAAACTATGATTCTCATATCTCTGCCTCCTGAGTAGCTAGGATTACAGTGGAAGAATGTCTGAATACTTTGAAGACAAGAGAGAAAGAAAGAAGAGAGGGGGGGAGGTAGGAAGGAAGGAAGGAAGGAAGGAAGGAAGGAAGGAAGGAAGGAAGGAAGGAAGGGAAGAAATAATCAGAATAGTTATAAAGCCCTTCACAAATTGAACTCTTCAGTTCCTGTTCTTACTGGGGATTTCCAAAACAAACACAGGCAAACAGAGTATTTGTCAAAATTGTGAAACACAGCATCAGCAAAGCACAGAAACTCTCCACTTTGTACCTTCCAGTATTGTATATGGAGGAACCCAAACAACAGATGTGATAGAGAGAGAAAAGTGGTGGGGGACTAGGGTAGTGGGACTCAGGAGACCTGGCTTACAGACCATATCAATGTAATACTTCACACATGTGAGAGGGTCTTCCTCAACTCTAGGAGAAAAGGAGGAATCTTTGGGTGGTTCTTGGTTTTCAGGGTAGGGATGGGAGGTGGCCATATAGCAAAATACTGGAAACCACAGTTACATTTGATGAATTCCAGAAACATCAGCTTTATCAGGTTGGTAAATTCTTCCCTATATCATCTCCCCCCAAACTGAAGAAATTAACATACTTAAGCCAGATGCCTGTAGTACATGCCGGTAATCCTAACTACTCAGGAGGGTGAGATCTGAGGATCGTGGCTCAAAGCCAACCTGGCAGAAAAGCCCATGAGACTTATCTCAAATTAATCATCAGAAAGCCAGAAATGAAGATTTGGTTCAAGTGGTAGAGCACCAACTGTGAGAAGAAAACAAAAACAAACTAATGGACATTGTCCAGGTACTGAGCTTGAGCCCCAGTAACTTCACAAAACAAAACAAAACAAAATGCTACTTTATTTACTGAACATTTGCTATAATACTAAGTACTATTTTTGTGGAAGTAAACATGACTATAATATGGAACAATAGTTCTATGATAGTTTATGTGATCTACAGAAGCAAAAAATCCTCTTAATTATTTTTCACATGCGGAGGAACTTCTAGTTGTACCCCTGTACTAAATAATACTTATTTGTCCTCCTTTGTTCCAGGACACACTCTAAGGAGGAGATGTGCAAATAATCTTAGCTCCCTAAGATTATTTATAGCTCTAGTAGCTACAGCTCAGACTGTCATGGACACCTGAAATGAAACATTGTTGATAACAAGTTGAATCTTCATAGCTTCCAGAAAAATAAAAGTAAAGGAACTTAGCTTTGAATAGGCACCATTATCTACCTGCACTATGAAATTGTGTGAGCCTTTTTAAAGTAATTTCAGGGTCTGGGAATGTGGCTTAATGGTAGAGTGCTTGCCTAGCATGCATGAAGCCCTAGGTTCGATTCCTTGGTACCACAGAACCAGAAAAAGCTGGAAGTGGCACTGTAGCTCAAGTGGTAGAGTGCTAGCC
The DNA here is from genome assembly GCF_000151885.1 of Dipodomys ordii. Taxonomy (NCBI): domain Eukaryota; kingdom Metazoa; phylum Chordata; class Mammalia; order Rodentia; family Heteromyidae; genus Dipodomys; species Dipodomys ordii. The sequence continues at coordinate 316,356 of NW_012267261.1, forward strand.
TTGAGCAAAAGAAGCTCAGGGATAGCACCCAGGCCCTGAGTTCAAGCCTCAGTACTGGAAAAATAAATAAATAAAGTAATTTCAGGTGATTCTCACACCTGAATAATCAGTGTCATTCCCCCACCAAAATCCTTTGAAAACTCAGGGGAAGCTCAAGGGAAAACTCAAAGGGAAGCAGAGGTTCAAAGAGGTTTAGTGACTTGTCCAAACTCTCTCTGCTAATAAATGGAAGAGACAAGATCTCAGGCTGCCTTGATCTGGCTTCAGTGACAATCTACTTCTCACCCTGACTCTAGAGGGGGATGGGGAAGTGTGTGCTTAGGACAAATCTTGGCTATCCCTCTAGGTCTCATTTTAAATCAAGGTGTTAAAGTCACATAGTATGGGAGAGAAAATGTACTTGACCTAACCCTCAGAGCCATAGACTATCAGAATGGGACAGGACTGTGGAGATTGTGCAATGCCTTTGTTTGCAGGAAAGGAGCCTGGGGCCTAGGCTATCAAGTGAACATTTGAGGAAAATGGCCTTGCTGTTGACAAGACCTTATCTCAACCTCATTTTGCAGTGTACCTCTGGGACTGATTCTCATAAACTGTCATAACAACTGGCACCTCCCAGCATCAGACATGGATATAATAGACACTGCTGGGTTACCTAAATCATTTTCAATCTCTAACTGGTATTTCTAGGCCAGTTGAATACCTTAACTTCGTAAATAGGAACAGCAGTGATCTGTTTTTGGGGTGTAGGTTAAGATTTCCAAGATTGACTGAATGCCAATCAGTGGAGATATATGAGTTAAAATTAACTGAGAAGCATGAGAGAATAGCCCTGACAGCCCTCATGGAGTCCACAGCCTGGAGTAAAATAGCATCCTCACCAGAATGAGGTCTGCTAGACAGTGCTGCGCAGTGGAAAGAATGTCCCTAAGTGTGGGAATTGAGGTAGAAGGGTCCCAGTGCAAGGCCTGTCCATGTCTTGCTCTGAAAATCCTGTTCCCATGGTTTGATTGAAGTAGTAATGTGCCACTTTTTCACCAAGTCATGAAAGGAAATCTCTCCACTTCCTGCTAGATGTGGGAAAGGAAGGAATATCACTTCACCTATATTCTAGATTCTGTCTTCATGCAGCTAAAAGTGCTCCCTTTTACATGAGGAGTTTTGGGGCAGGCTTTAGCCCTTCAACTGAATGCATAAAACTTTGTAGAATATGTTACAGATCCTTCTAAACATCTTCTCGTTCACTTGCTTTTATAAATAGTTCAGGTCAGAGACCCTGCACACAGGAAATTGTATACTGTCTATATAGGATGAAATTTAGGGTTATTAGATTTTGACTCTCTTCTATCTTGACATGTACACAAAACTCTTATCTGAGTATCTCTAGGAGCAAGCATATTACTGACTTCCAAGCCAGCCAGTTCTGTCCAGGTAAGGATGAGTATTAGAAAGTGTCTTTGAAAAAATATTGACTGCTTCCTTAATTAAATAAACCTCAGTGCTATTGCTGACCTATGTCCTGGATAATAGGGACTTTTTAGAGGATGAGCCTTCCCCTTGGATGCAGTGGCCTCTGTATTACCTAACAAGTATTCTCACTTTCAATGCCAAATCTTAACCTTCAAACTTTAGGCCCATTTGATCATTTATAACTCTCATAGTAACTTGTTGCCTGAGAAATGTTTGATTTGGAGGGTTTTCATTTTTTCCTACCCTGTTTTAATCATGGGAGTATTACTTAGCTATTAGTTCTATAGGCCAGCTCCATACCCCTGATAAAGTTTAAATCTTGGCTCTGAAGCATACAGCAGTGATATAATCTTAGTCAAGTTACTTCCCCTTTCTGCTTCCTAGTCCATAAATATTAATACTTATCTCATAGGTGGTTGAAATACTTAAATTCTATTGTTCCAATGAAGTAGTTCATCTTGCAAAAAGTTGTATTAAGTAATTAAGAAGATTGTTTTTCCTTATAGTTCATCTCTGCACCAGTGACTATCATGTTGGTCTTATTCCTGTCTTCTGGGACCATGCAAAATAGGCCCAAATCCCACTTCCACATGGCAACCCCTCAAATATTTTCATCTGGCCACAACCCCCTTGGCATGGCAAAAGACCTCACCAGAGAAACTGAGGTGGGAAAAAGTGGATCCAGGACCTCACCACAATCTGGACAGAGAACCAAGAAATTTTGACTTCTGCCCTAGAGTGACCATTCAACATCTGCCTCCAAGAACAGAGGGGCCAGCCAGAGCTCCTGGAAAATTTCACTCTGGCAACACATGACACTGAAGTGTTGAAACATGCCACTTTGATGTGGCATTAGCTCATGATATTGCTTTATTTCCTTAAGTTAGAAGAAAAGCACAGCTGCTAGAATTTTTAGTATAATAACTACAGTGGTGCACCAAAGTTTTTCAGGAATTTTTCCACAAAAGCATTGCACCAAATTAATTGTGCAACCTCATAATTTTTGGTACAAATTTATTTTCCTCTCCAGCAAGGAATGGTTTTTACAATGGTTCTAGCACCTTTCAATTCCTCTACTACTGAATTCATAGACAATCAATTTTTCATATCTACTTGAAGCAATTTCTGAAACAAGAGAGTGTTTAAATAAGTAAACAAGAGCATGGACTGAAATGTACAATTTGTTGAATGGAGGTGCTAAGAAATCTATTTGCTTGGGACATTATTTAATCCCTTGCTTTAAAATAAATCTACCAGGAAAATGACATTTTAAAAAAACTATTCTTTTTTATCTGGTCTTGTGATTTGTTCCATAGTAACTCTCTTATCTCTGGATGATTTTCAGGTCGGAGGTACTAAGGGGTACTAGTGGCTTATCAGGGAAAGTATAACAGATTCTCTTTTTCACTAGGAAGCAAGGTGAACTAGAAGTCCCTCAAAGACACTTTCTAACCATCAAGTTCTTTCATTCTAATCTGTACCCAATCTGTTCTTGAGATACCTGTTGGGGAAAACCAAAAAAGAATGCTAATATAATGGCTTTCTATTTGGAAGATAACTCAAAAAGAGGCTTATCTAAGCATATAATGCTCAAAATTCCAGTTTTAATTGTGCTATTTCTTAAGTAATATTGGAAATTTCTCTACCCTGTCATAGCTGGAGAGAGTAGGATCAATCAAGGACTACAATAATAATAATAATAATCAGTGCCCATCTCATCAATTATTTATTATGATGGATAGATTAGGAAAGTGATCTTATTAATCCTCTTTACTTATCAGCAGATGTGTTATTTGTCCATTGGTTCTAAGGGTGTTCAAAAATGGAGAAATGGATGCTTTCAGTTTTCTGGATCTTCTACAGGACGTGGAGCAACTAGGGCTTTAGGCCCTTTGCCTCCAGTGGTAAGTAGCCCTTTCTGTTTACTCCAGGATAACAAAGAAATATCATGAGTTTATGGATGTACCACGTCATGGGAAGAGGTGCATCACACTGAGCTTCATTGTAAATGTTGTCTTTCAAAATACACATTATGAAAACACTGCGGAAAACATTGAAAGTAACCACCGTTTGTCTGCTTTAAGTACGTATACACTTTCTTCTTCTATGTGAACTGGCCACCATGGAGTTACTAGTTCACATCACTGCCTGAATCCATTTCCCATCTAGATGAGAGTAGCTGTGACTTAGAGGACTTAGTTAAAATCTTAATCACTCTCTCATATAAAATGAGCAACAGGTTTTGATCAACATATTTCTCCTATCCTAAAATAGATCCTACCTCACATTCTATTCATTCAGCTCAGATACAGTTTCTTCCAATAACCACCTCTGACTCTTCACATTCCATCTGTGAGGCTAGAAATAATCTCTCATTCTCTGAATCCCCATAGCTCTTGTTCTGTCCTTTACTTACAACATTCAGCAATTAAAAAAATGCTTGGTTATGTAGCTCTTTCAGAATGTTTGATTTTGAAGGCTGGGTCTATGGGTTATTTTCAGTATCTCTTAAAACACTCTTGGCAAGACTTGAATTACAGATGAAATTCAAAGAACAATTAGCTAGATACCTCTCTTGATTTGACAATAAAGTACTTGTCCATGATTAATTTGGATATTTGAATTCCTTAGAAAATGTTCTTTTGGGCTGGAAAGGATGGCTCAAGTGGTAGAGTATCTGCCTAGTAAGCACAAAGGCCTGAGTTCGGATGCCGAAAAATATTCTTTGGCATATTTTCTTGGAAAATTTTCAAAAAATTTCTGGAAAATTTATGTGTAATAATACAATTCAGATAACAACAAAAGCACATGGAAAACATTAAACTGTATTGTCAAGCAAAGAAATACAAATGAAAGCAAATTTGAAATATGTATACTAAAGTAGAAAAAAGACCCCTTTAAGTAGTGAATGCTTAAAAGACTTGTGGTTAAACTGGCTAGTGGCATATTGAATTAACACTTTTAAAATACAACAATATACAAGGAACATAAAACTGCTTGGGCATATTTGCTCACTTATCCTTTAGAGGAATTCTGGAATTCATGCAAAGGTTATAACTCAACAACAGCAAAAAGAAAAATGCACAAGATGTTCATGACATTGTAACAATAAAAAACACACAAAAATTAATAACAAATCAAAGGTCACAAAGTAGGAAAAGATTTCTTATTTAGAAAATACAGGAATTATATTACCTAGTCATTATAATATAAGCTTTAAAAGGAAAATGTTCCTTATGTAATGTTAAGTTGAAAAAAATCAGGCCATATATAATATGAAATATGCATTATGCATGCATGATGAAAAGACAAGAAATAGATAAGAATGTACAAAAATACAAATAGTTGGAGATGGGGTGGGATCTGGCTTATTGTCCCTTTTAAAGCCATTACATCAGCTTTTCTTTTCTTTTTTACATCATCTTTTCAATGACAAACCACATTTTAAGTAATTGAAAACAAAGTCTCATTAGGTTTGTCCTTGTATGAATTCCCAGAGAACAAATTATTCTTATTCATTTCTACCTCTGCTACTTGTCTTGGAATTGGACCTGCTCCATCTCTTCTTCTCCTACTTTTCAGTCTTCTAAGGAGACCGGAGAAAGTCCCTCATCAAACAAAGAACAAAAGACACCAAGTTTAGCAGAAGCCATGTTTTCAAATTGGCTAACGTAGACAAATTGACTTTGATAATTCCCTACCCCCTCCCACCATTGCAAAGGCAGACCCAGATTCTTGAATGACCACAAGTGGCCTTGGTTTAACAAGCCTTGCCAACAAGGCACAATGTTCCCATCCTCAGAAATAGACCCCGGCAGAGCTTCCAGGGACCCATAAAAGTCTGCGCTCTTGGAAGAATGTGACAACTCTGGCACCAGATTCAGATTCGTCATTCTCTATATTAAGAGAACGTTCAGTTACATCAGGCTTTTGAGCAGGGCCAACACTTAGTAAAACTTTGAGGTTGGCAAAGTGAATTTTCATCTAACTCCAGATTCCTTCCTTTGACTCCAGATGATCAATAAAAACACTGCCTATAACAGTTTTCAAAGTCTTTTCATATCGAATTTCTCGCTAAACTTTGTATCAGCCCAATGATCAATGTTAATATTAACTTGACTTTTCAGAAGAGGACACTGAGGCTTAGGAAGTGATGTGATTTAAGGCCACCCAGCAAGTCAACAACAGAGAATGGAAGCCCTTCCTGACTTCTGATTAGGGTCTTTTCATCCATGCTGCATACTGACACCTCTTCCTGTCCAGGAGAAGAGTGACCTAGTGTTCTCATTCACACCAGTATTCAGTGGTCAGCTCAGTGTAGCGATAGCTATGTTTCAACTGTAGAGGAAAATCATTAAAACATAAAGGGAACTTTGAGGCTGTCCTAGGAAGACAGCCTCTCTCCCACACTTTTATTTATTGTACCAGTACCAGGGCTTGAACTTAGGGCCTGAGTACTGTCCCTTACCTTTTTCACTCAAGGTTAGGGCTCCACCACTTGAGTCACAGCTCTACTTTCAACTTCTTTCTGGTTAATTGGAGAAAAGAGTCTCATGGACTTCACTGCCTGGGCTGGCTTTGAACTGCGATCTTTGGATCTCAGCCTTCTGAGTAGCTAGGATTGGTTGAGCCACCAGAGCCTCGCTGATAGGCTCTTCTTAACTGTTAAATGTGTATATCTGGAACTATCCTAACCTGCTGTGGTAGGATAGGATTGATTTTTTTTTTTTTAGTGTCATTGCTTCTTAGCTTCTTCATTCCCTTTTACGTCACTTCCATTGTGTTGGAACTTAGAGCTCCTAGCAAGTACTGTTAGGTGTAAAGCCACAGGGTGCTGACGTCCAAAGTCTGAGTGGGAGTAAGGGAAACAGGAGATGAACTGGTTTCAGTTGATCACTGTCTCACCCTCTCTGCCTCAGGGATGGTGGATTGCAATGTAGCTCCTCTTTTAAGTAAAGAAACTTCTGAGGAGCTGTTGGGTGGGATGAAGAGTTCTCAGCTCTGGTTCTCTGATGCCTGGAAACCTCCCCTCTAGGTTGGTTCTCAGTCAGTCCTCAGTCTCCACCTTGAATTCAGCAGGGTCCGTGAAGAGTCTGGCCTTTAGCCCTTCAGCAGTGGTATTCCTGAGCAGGATAGCTCATAATCTTAGAGGAGTGGAATCTTTATGGGTCAAAAAAAGGAGCATGGATATTTCCAAAGGAAAACAACCAGCTGAAATACAGATTCCATAGAAACCAAAGGTATTAGAGCTGAAAGGTCAAGAATTTACGTACACAGCCGGGTGTGGTGGTAGACTTCCAGCTACTTGGGGTGGGAGGAGGCTGAGGCAAAAGGATTGCTCAGTTTTAAGCCAGCCTAGGTAAAGTTAGTGAGACCATATCTTAAAAATAAAATTGAAATAGAAGAATAGGGTGTACAAGTGATAGATGGCCTGAGTTGAAAAAAAAAAAACCGGGAAGAAAAAGAATAGGAAAAAGAATTTACCCACACATATTTTTTAAAAGAATAATATTAACAATATAAAATGGCAAGAAACCATAAGAAGAATCAAGCAAAAAAATAAGTATGAACAATATAATGGTTGGATAATTATGCAAGCTAGTACAATATATTCACCTGAGGAATAAATTAATATACTGCAAGATTACCTTGAAGAAAATTATTTTAAAAGTAAAAAATACAGAGCTAGAAGTGTGGCTCAAAGTGGTAGCCCTTGTAAGGAAAAAAATCAGTAGAAAGGAGGAAATATTTTGGGGAACCATAGACATAATTAATAAAAGAAAAAAGACCTTAATAAAAGATATATTTAAAAAAAACTTGGGAAGAGACTCCTGGATATAAATTATGATGAAAGTTAGGAATGTCAAATGTAAGAGGAAATTGCAGGTACTTTCAAAGTATCAAACAAATGGATAGAGGAGAGATGTAAACAGGATCAAGAATGACAACAGATATTTTTCAGCAAGCAGTGAGGATACAGGACAATGGAGAAACATTAAAACATTTTGAGTATAGAGAATTCCATACCCAGTTAAACCTTTGTTGAATTGTGAGGGCATGTTATTAATACTGTGAAACATATAATCCAGGATGTTTGACATGCAAAGACCTGTATGAAAAGGATTGTTCGGTGGCATATTAAGTAAGTTGGAAGAAATGGAAGGAATGATGCAGGCAACTTTTGCAGATCAAATATCTGTAAATTAAGGGTTGTCTTGAAAAAAATAATAGAACAAAGAAAGCAAAAGAAAAAAAAAGCATATCCACAAAGAACAAGAATAAAAAAGTCTATATGAAATTGGTATCAGTGGCTTACAACTACAATCCCAGCTACTCAGGGGGCTGAGATATGAGGATCCTAGTCCAAAGCCAGCCTGAACAGGAAATTCCATGAGACTCTTATCTTCACTTAACTAGCAAAAAGCCAGAAGTGGAGGTATGGCTCAAGTATTAGTGTCAGCCTTGAACAAAAAAGCTAAGGGACAATGACAGGCTTTAGGTTCAAGCTCCAGTACCAACAGGTACACATGCACACATACGCACACACACACACACACACACACACACACACACACACACACAGTCTAGATGAAATCAACAAAAGACATTGAACATGTTAAAGCCCTAACTTACAGGAGAGAAAACAACTGTATAAAAACAAAGGAATGTAAAACAGGAAAAAAAAGTAGCAAAGTGATACAATAATAGAAGTACTAATACATGAATAATTACTAGAGATGTAATTGAGATAGCTCATCAAATAAAAGATAAAATCCAGATGATTACTATTTATTCTCTGCAGTCAAAAGCAAAATATATTCAAAGGAAAGTAAACAGATAGAAAATGATAAATAAGGCAAGTAAAGTAAAATTGACATTTATATAATATTATCAGATAATTTGGAGATTCAAAACGTTAGAGTATAAATAGCAAAGAGCTATAAAAAATGAGAAATCAAGCTGGTGCCGATAGCTTACGCCTATAATCCTAGCTACTCAAGAAGCTGAGATCTGAGGATCGAGGTTCAAAGCCAGCCCAGGCAGGAAAATCTGTGAGACTCTTATCTCCAATAAGCTACTTGAAAACCACAAGTTGTGCTGTGGCTCAAGTGGTAGAGCCCTAGCCTTGGGCTGAAGAGCTGAGGGAAAGCACCCAGGCCCAGAGTTCAAGCCCCATGGCCAACAAGAGAGGGAGGGTATCAGGGGAAGGGAGAGAGAAAAATCAAATAGCTAGGATACTTATTGATATAGATATAAAACTTTTAGAGAAAGTTTTAGTAAATTAAATTCATTGTATTTTTACTAAGTCGCACTTGAGGATAATTTTAATATTAGAAAACCAAAAGGCACACTAAATACTACCAATACAATAAAAAATAAAATAAAATTAGAGGCTTAAGAATTGGAAAGAAGGAAATAAAATTGCCATGATTTTTCAATGATATAATTTCTTTTTTAGAACACTCAAAATTTACCATGAAGAATTTAAAACAACAGTAGTTAAAACAAAGTAAATGGACATAAGAACAATTTATAAAATGCAATTTCATCTCCATACATCTGCAATAATCTCTACAAAACATTATTTTTAAAAAAAGAATCTTTTTTAGAGGAGTACCAGAAAATAGAGAAAGGAAATCTACAAAAGATATGTAAGACTGCTATGGGAAAATTAGACACTGTTGTTGGGATACAAATAACATTTTTATGATGTTCTTCATTCTTCTGTGAAATTTTATGCTTTCATTTGGAATCATTTTTCTTCAGTGTGAAGAATTTCCTTTCATATTTCTCAAAATGTTGCTTGTCTGCAATACATACTCAAATTTTGCTTTAGTGAAAGTATCTTTATTTCATCTTCATGTTTGAAGCAGATTTTTGTTGGGAATTAGGTTCTAAGTTATCATTTTCAAAAAAGTTCAGCAATTGAAAGAAGTTCATTACAATGCTTTTGTATTTTTTTAACTATTTTATTCCAATACTTTTAATCTCCACAGCTTTATGTGTTTATTCTATTGCTTTTATCTTAGGATTTAGCAAACTTCTTGAGTCTGTAGATTAATAGCTTTTATCCTTTTTTTAAGAGAATCCTTGGCTAATATCTTTTCAAGTATACTTCTGTCCTGTACTTTCTTCTCTTCTTGAGATTCTCATTCAACATATTTGAGGCCTTTTGATTGTGTCCTTCATCAATTTTTCTCTCTTACTCCATTTTTTATTGTTCCTGTGTTTGTTTTGGGAAATGTCACTGTTTGTTTGCCCAGGCTGACTGAGCTTGTGATTCTCCTGACTCAGCCAGGTGAGTGCTAATATTATAAGCACTACAAGGATGACTTATTAGGCTTATTCTCTCTCTCTCTCTCTCTTTCTCTCTCTCTCTCTTTCTCTGTATGTCTTTGTCTGTGTCTCTCTCTGTCTCTGTCTCTCTCTCTCTCAAGTAAACTTTCCCATATCTAATTAGCTTAGGACATGGTACTCTGATGAAATTCAACTAGTGTTAGTTACAAAGTTTGCTCAAGAAATTAATTACACAAATTGTCCTTTCTGCTCACTTAACCTTCTAGTCATCTGCTCTAGTTAGAGTTCACCTCTCCTGTACACCAGAATACCTGTCCATGCTGTGATGATAGCTATGACCAGGTATGATCATAACAGGCTTGTTTCTGTAATCTTGTTTGGATGCTTTATTGTCTTGTCTTGAGGTTCATTAATTTCATTTTCTACCATGTCTAATCTGGTATTTTATCCCTGCAGTGAGTTTTTACTTTCAGATATTATAAGACTCCAGAACATCTGTTTGATTATTTAGATTCCAATTCTCTTCAAAGCTAACTTTTCAATAATTTTCCCCTCTTCTGTTTTTTTCTCAACGTAATATTCACATGCTTTCACATTTATCAGTTCACTCCAGTATTTGATTCATTTTTAAATCTTCAATATTGCCTAATTTTTCTCTTAGTTTTTAATGATCTGCTTATTAGTTTTAGCATGCCATTTAAACATTGATAAAATGCTAAACATCCTAGACAAATATAGAAAGTTTGGATGGTCTTATTTTCATTCATTTCATTGAATGAAATGTCCTTGATCATGCCAAAGCTTGATTTTTAGAACTTGTTAGACATTATATATTTCAGTTCCTTCTAATTCTTAGCAGTGACCTTATTCCATAGTTCTCATTTCTGGGTTGTAGTTCAAAACTGAATGTCTAGGATGTTTAACAGGGCCTCTCTACCTTGGTGGGACTTATACTCCAACTTTAAGACCTGAAGAACCTTTTAGCACTCGTATTCTAGCTCAGGTATTGTTGTGCCAATATTGGAGCTCAAGCTCAGATTTTGTAGTCTCACTTGGCTCTTTGGGTCAAGCTAGTGCTGTACCACTTAAGCCATGCCTCCACTTCCGGATGTTTGTTGGCTCATTGGAGATAAGTTTTTCTTGTTTATGTGCTTGGGCTGGCTTTGAACCACAATCCTCAGATCTTACCCTGCTGAGAAGCTAGGATTATAGGCATGAATCCCTAGTGTCTGGCTCAGCTTACCTCTTTGGTCTTTCTACAGCTGTTTTTCTGCAGCTTCCAAGAAGTATGCACACATGTTTTTCTTAGGAGTGAGAGAAACTCTCCCAGTGCTTTTCTTTTCAAAATTTCACCCTTTGAGTCTAAGTTTCCTTACTGTCTACTCTTATACTCTACTCTTTTCTCTCCAGCTTCCTTTTCCTTCTTGGGCCCTATTTCCCTCCACTGCAGTTTGTAAAAGTTAAGAGAGGAGAATGCTGAGTAGAGTTCACCTTTTGAGCTTTGTGTGACTCAGGAGTAGTAATGCCTCAACTCTTGCCTGACTTGGCTTCTTTCCATGCTTTCAAACAGTTGTTTCATAGACTTTGACCAACTTTAATAGCTGGTTTTGCTGAAAGGGTTAGTCATGACTGTAACTAGAAGTTTGTAAAACCACTAAGGAAAACAGCTTGATATTATCTTGTAAAATTGAACTTTTATGAACTTTGGGAATTCTACTCATATGACTATGCTTCAATGAAATCTTTGCATATTTACACGCCAGAAAATGTGGACAAGAATGTTTGTAACAATGCTCAATAGGAAATGTACTCATTACCTTGTTTGTGTAATTATAACCCCTCTGTACAGCATTTTTACAATAAAAAAATTCCAAAAATAAAGAATATTCGTAACTAGTAGCCCCACCAATGAACTTCAAAAGCCCATCAATAACAGTTGAAGAAAGCTATGGTATATTTACACATAGATCGACCATACAAATTAAATGAAGTATACAATATGCAACAATGTAGACGAGTCACCACAATATAATTTCAGTTGAAAATAAAAATATTTCAAAGCTAATTGCACATGTGGCCCTTTATAGAGCATGACAAACAGCATTAATAAAATATTCTTTTCACGAATGCATAAAGATTATGCAAGGGATTTGTAATAGTGGTTACTCTGGAAAAGAATGGCAGGAATGGAGTGGCTGAAGACTAAGAAAAAACATGGTCATAATCCTAGTTTTTCTGCTATCAGGTGGCTCATGAATATTTCTTATGACAAATTAACTAAACAAATTAATTAAGGTCATATATGAACAAAGGGTTGTAATTAGCCCAGGCTTAAGGACATGAGATCTAATAACAAAATTTTAAACTAGAGACTTTAGGCCTAAAGCCTTGAGGGAAAGATTTCTTTGAGAAGTAGAATTTCCTGAGTCATGACATTCCAGTGGCCATTTGCACTATTACCTCTGGATGTCTGCCTAATTCCTTAAGTATTGACGCCAAACCTGTTTTAAATACCATGGGTAAAACCCCTAAATTTCTGTGAATAGGCCAGAATTAAGCACACGCTTCTCTTTTAGTAGTAGTAAACCAACCAGTCTCCTACTCGATCTTCTCTTTCTTATAATTCTCCTCCATACTGCTCGAGGGTAATGCCACTAAAATGAGAAGCTGACTAAATGGCTTTAACTACATCATCATCTCTCGAATCAAGTCTTCGGCAAATCGTTATAATGGGTCAATGTGGTCTGTCCTTAGCAAATATCCACAGCTAAGTATTATCACAAATTTCTGCACATTCATATCCCTTATGCCTTTGCTCATGCCATTCAGTCCTTCTGAAGTGTTCTTCTTCATTGACATTTTATTCATTTTTCAAGTCCTAGTGCATCTATGGCTCATTTTTAAAAGACCCAGGCAAAAAAGGAATGAGTGAAAAAGATTTGACTATTCAGATGCTCAAAAATGGCTGCAGCTCCAAAAGAAACAATGTTTTAACATTACTGTGATTTGAATCTGAAATGTCCATGACATATTTATGTGTTGGGTGCCAGCTAATGGACTAATGAGAAGCAATTGGATATTAAGGACTCTGACCTAATCCTTTAATTCTTGATATAATGGTGCCATTGAGAAGTGGTAGAAAGTAGAAGGTAGGGCCCAAATAGAAGCAATAGATAACTGGGGACTTGCCCCAGAAAGATCTATCTTGTTCCCTGACCCTTTTTCTCTGTCTGCTTCCTAACTTCAATAAGAGGAGCTACCTCCTCTAACACAGAGTTGCTGTCCCCATGATATTCTGCCTTCATACAGGCCTGTAGCAAGGGAACAAGTGAGCCAAAACCAATCTTTCTTCCTTTAAATTATTTCTCTCAAGAGTCACAGTAGGAAAAAGGAATCATCAATACAATCATATAAAGTGAATCCAAAGACAGCACCTACAAATCAACTCTTGGTCACAAATTCAGGTTCAGTTCTGAGCTTAGGAACCCACAGTGAGACCAACCTGAAACTAGATCTGAAACTGATCTCTTTCCTAGCTTCTCAGAGATAGTATCTAGGCAGCAAGCTATAGGTGGAAAGAGCTTGGACCTTGAAGTTAGACTAATGTAAGCTAAATTCTAGAACTACATTTTGAAATACATCGAATTTATGGGAAAGAAAATACACCGAAAATAAAAAGAGAGAACAATTTAAATCATGCATATGAGTCAGTCTGATTTCATTAGATTAGCAGCTGCCTTCCAGTGAGCACGAGATGATACATAGACCCTGTGGTTGATCCCAAACCACCTATACTAGACTTCTAAGACAATTTTGACAAATTGTTATAATTTCCTTACTCACTGACTTCGAAATTCTACCTCCTGGGGAGATACTGTATTATTTTAGCTATATAAATTTGAGGTAGTTTCTCAATATCTCGGACCTTTGATTTCCACATTCTTAAATCCTATTGGAAACACTGGAGATTTTTTTTCCCAAAGATGGTCATAATATCTCTCATTGTCTCAGTTCATTTTCTGTTGCTATAATAGAATACTAAAGACTGAGCAATTTATGGAGGAGAGTTTATTTAACTCATGGCCCTTCAGGATCTGAATTCCAGGATCACAGCGCCTACGGCTGGTTAGACGTTTCATATTGCATCACAACACGATGGGGATTTGAAAAAGAAAAAGGCAAGCAAGTGTGTACAAAAAAGATCACTTTTGTAACAACTTGCTTTCCACACACTTCAGTTGCTTCTGAGACAATGTCTTTAGGAGGTCTCCACCCTCAGTGATGAATCATCTCTTAAAGTCCTCACTGCCTAAGACTGTTACATAGTTAGATTCCCACCACATGAACTTTTGGGGGATACATTTTTTAATATATATTTTTATTGCGAAGATACTGTAGAGGGATTACAGTTACATGAGTAAGGTAATGGGTATATTTCCTATGAACATTGTTACTCTCCTTTGTTTTGGGGGGATACATTTAAACCAAAGTACCTACTCTCTGTAAGCTCTTGTCCTATTCCAGGGTAAGATTTATATCCCTTCCCTAGGAATGTTCATGAGGTAGTAGCTAGATTATACTAATATAGTGTAAATGAAATAATATGATACAGCCCCAGAGGTAGCCACCAAAGGTAACCCAGTTTCAATGTAATTCTTGGGTTTATTTTAGAGGAGAAAGACTTAGAATACTGAGGCTGTATGTAAAAAATATGATCACCTGGAGGACAGCATATGGTAAAGAAGCACAGGTGACCGAGGAGAGAACACAGATTGGTACTCTAGTCTGAGAACATAGATAATATAAACTTCTAAATGATTCTAGTTTAGAGTTGTTGAGCCTCCAACCTGGGCATCTTCCAGTTGAGGCCTCACACATTATGACTCCCTTTTTTGTGTTCTAATATTCCAGGTTCATAGCATCCATGCATTCAATATAATTGTGTTATGCCTCCAAGTTTTAGTATGTTTTTAAAAGCAACAACAGAAGTCTGAATACAAGGTCTTTTTTTAAAAAGGAAATTATGTATTTGGTACGTTGATATAAAACTTGTGCTCAGAGAATGGTACTAGCCTTGTGTCTATCTGAGGCCTGGCCTTGTAACTTTAAATCAGCCACTTTAGTTTTCTAGTCCTAAAGTTTCTGTCTTTAGACTGTAACTCAAATGCTTATTGTATGGATCAAATAAGCTGATAAATAGGAGTGTTCTTTGGAAACTGGAATGTTCTGTACAAATCAGAGGATTGCTATATGCATATTATATCTGTCTATTAAGAGGTTTGGTAGGAGAGCACTATAATAATCCTTTAGTGGTAGTTAATATCTAAAATGCTAAGACTAAAAATGTTGATCTCACATTAATTCCCGGTTGGAGATAAATCCAACCATTTGCCTAATAAGCTTTTATGATGCACTAGTACAAGCAGACACGTAAATGTGTGCTTTCTCTCTCTCTCTCTCTCTTTCATACTAGTACTGGAGTTTGAACTCAGCCCCCTCCCACTCAATTGTTTTTTTCTACTCATAACTGCATCTATCACTTGTGCCACACCTCCACTTCTGGCTTTTTACTGTTTAATTGAAGTTAAAGTTTTTTCAGATCTGTCTATCTTGGCTGTCTTTGAACCCCTATCCTCTGATCTCAGCCTCCTGGTCAGCAAAGATTACAGGCATGAGCCCCTGTCACCTGGCCCATGTTTTCTGGGAGGAAAGGAAAAGGATAATTAGTTCATTCTTCCAAGAAAACCCTATTATATCTGGAAGAACAAGGAGTAGATGTAATGCACCAGGGGTAGATGTAATTCTGAAGCATGGAGGCTTTCTGTGGAGTGTATTTCAAGAGCAACCTGGAAGGAGCAACGGAGGAGGAAAAACTAATGCTCTTTCAGAACCTTCCATGTGTTGGATACTGTGCCACGCTCTTTACATATGCTGTCTTGCTCAGTCCTCACAATGACTCTCCAAGATGACGTCTGCCTCAAGATGCCTTTGTAAGTGAGGAACAGACATTTGGAGAGATTACATGTCTTGCTCAAGGCCATAGCAATATTATATAACCATTTAAATGCAGGTCTGGAGATACTTTACCATGTAGCTATCTTCGAATAAATTTTTTTCTACCTCAAAGAATTATTTCTCTACCCAAATTACCAAAACAAAATCCTTGTTTAAATATTTGCCTGTTAGCTAATAGCATTCCTGTCCAATTAATTTTCTTCTGAAATTTCATATTAACATAATTAATAACCATGTCCCATTTGCCTAGAACGTTATTGTTTATAAAGCAAACACATCTTTTTTCTTCCTTGGTCCTCAAACAATCCTGTGGGATGACTCTTAAAAATAATAAAGGCACAGTTGTATTTGAGATTGCGGCTCCATTGTAAAAGGAACTGTGTCTTTAATGGTATTCATTTTGTCTCACACTGAGAACCACATTCATTTAAATATCAATAATTGTGTGTGTGTGTGTGTGAGTGTGTGTGTTTGTGTGTGTGTGTGTGTGTGTGTGTGTGTGTGTATGTGAGTATGAGTACATGCGGCCTGGCGCTGTCCCTTAAATTTTTCATTCAAGGCTGGCATTCTACCACTTGTGCCACAGCTTCATGTCTGGCTTTTTGCTGGTTAATTGGAATTAAGAATCTTACGAACTTTCCTAACTGGGCTATCATCCTCAGAGCTCAGTGTCCTGAGCAGCTAGGATTGCAGAGCAACTGGCATCTGATGAATCACCCAAATTTTGATAGACTTGTCACCATGTTCAGAATGTCTTTAAATGGTGGCCTCATCCCATTATCGACTGTATCCCATGATACAATGTACACTTTCACGAAAAATGGTGACCACAGATATATTTTCAAAGTATCTTTTGGATAATTTCAATTGTTTTGTTTATTTTACTTTTTGGTTTGACTTTGGGTTAGTTCAGTTTAGATAAATACTAGTTTTTCCTTGTAATATAGCTGGCACAGACTTGTTTTTTTATTTTTAAACAAATATTAGAGAAGGGATCAGCTCTACTATTTCCTTGTTGTCTAGTTGTTCCAGTGATTATAGAAGTCCTTCAAGATAGAAATCATTTTAGTTCACTGAAATTCATTTTGTAAATATTGGCTTAATAGAAACTGGGTAATATAAGCAATAGGTACATTTGACAAGAACAACTTAACTGGTGCATGACTCAGGTGGTACGGGGCTTGCCTAGCAAGCTCAAGGCTCTGAGTTCAAAACTCCAGTACTACAAAATAAACAAGTGAGCAAAAAAAAAAGAAAGATAGAGAGAAAGAAATCAATACACTGACAGTCTAAGAAGGAATAAATGTGGATTGCCACACTCTTCAATTCTTAGTCTCCATTCTAGACATTTCAGGTATGTTATGAAGTATACAATTGCCTGATGTACATTTGCACATCATTTCTAGATTTAAAAACCTACAAAGCTGGGTGCTGGTGGCTCATGCCTATAATCCTAGCTACTCAGCAGGCAGAGATCTGAGGATCACAGTTCAAAGCCAGCACAGCAGGAAAGTCTGTGAGACTATTATCTCCAATAAACCACCAGAAAACTGGAAGTGGTGCTGTGGCTTAAGTGGTAGAGCATTTGCCTTGAGCTGAAGGGACAGTGCCCAGGCCCAGAGTTCAAGCCCCATGACTGACAAAACAAAACAACACCTAAGAACAACTTTTTGATGAACATGAATCTATACATGTCAAATAATTACATGGAAACACACACACACGCACACACAGCAGAAATACTAGGGAAATTTAAACAAGCTCTGTGCCTTTTGTCAGTGCTGATTTTTTTTTTTGTTTGGATGCTAGACTACAGTTAAGCAAGATGTTACCACAGGGGAAACTAGGGGAAATGTGTAATGAAACTTCCCGTCGTGTCATTTTTGCAACTTGTTCTGAAGCTATAATGATTTCAAAAATGATAGAAGTAAAAGATTAACATTGTTAGAAAACTAAAGCTAGATCCTTATATATCACCCTGCACCACAATCAACTCCAAATCAAAGACCTCAGAGTCAAAGCAGACACTCTGAAAACATTACAGGATGGAATAGGAGAAACCCTAGGTCTCCTTGGCACAGGCCCAAATTTTCTTAATAGAGACCCAGAAACACAACAAATCAAAGAAAGATTGGACAAATGGGATTGCATGAAATTGCAGAGCTTCTGCATGGCAAAGGACATAGCTAACAAGATCAATAGAAAGCCCACCGATTGGGAGAAGATCTTCACTAGCCATACAACGTACAAGGGTCTCATATCTAAAATATACCTAGAACTCAAAAAATTGAATCCCCCAAAACAAATCTTCAAAGAAACAACTGCCCAATAAATAAGTAGGCTAAAGACTTAAAGACAAACTTCTCTGAAGAGGAAAGAAGGATGGCTAATAGACACATGAAGAAATGCTCAACCTCTCTAGCCATAAAAGAAATGCAAATCAAAACAACATTGAGATACCACCTCACCCCAGTTAGAATGGCTAAAATCAAGAACTCTAATAACAACAGATGCGCTGGAGGGGATGTGGACAGAAGGGAACCTTACTGCATTGTTGGTTGAACCTTGTTCAACCACTTTGGAAAGTAGTATGGAGGTTCCTCAAAAGACTTGACATAGAGCTCCCCTATGACCCAGCAATCCCACTTTTGGGCATTTACCCAAATGATCACAAACAAGACCACACTAAAGCTACCAGCACAAGTATGTTTATTGCAGCCTTATTTACTATAGCTAAGATATGGAACCAAACCAGATGCCCCTCAGTAGATGAATGGATCAAGAAAATGTGGTATATATACACAATGGAATTCTATGCCTCCATCAGAAAGAATGGCATTGCCCCATTTGTTAGGAAATGGAAAGACTTGGAAAAAATTATATTAAGTAAAGTAAGCCAGGCCCAAAGAAACATAGGTCCCATGGTTTCCTTATTTGCAATAACTAGTATATGTCTGAGTCAAGCAGAAAAGGCCAGATAAGTTGATGTTAGGGGAATGAACCCCAAGGTAAGTATTCAAATGTTTTTTTTTCTTTCATGCGATTGTTTCTAACACATTTATAAGATGATTTCTATGTTACTTTGTATGTCCCTCCCCCATGGTATAACCCCTGGTATAATTTGTGGAGGGGAAAGGCAAAAACAAATCGTTTAACTAGGGATACAGGTGGACCCACTGCAACAATGAGATGTACAAGTCATTATGTTGAAAAACATGGTGGGGGGGTTCGGTAGGGGGTGGTAGGGGGAGATGGGAAGGGATGGGAGGGGGAAACAAAGAAGAGGCAACAATGCTTGATAAGAAATGTACTCATTATCTTGCCCATGTAATTGTAATTCTTCTGAATGACGGTATTCTCACAATAAAAAAAGAAAAAAAAAGATTAAGATTGTGGTATTGACCATCCAGTGGGTGCTTGCTGATGCTCTCGGAGACCAAGCCCTGGTAGAGAGCATGGCCTTGGCTTGCTGTGGGATGTATGTAAAGCATTTCCTCTTCTAAGGCTCTTCTGTAAATGGAATTTGGCCCAAAGCTCCACTAGGCTCTCAGATTCTAGGAGTATATGTTCATGGTTCTGGGTAAAGGGGTGTCAATCTCTCCCCGATTCTGGGATTGAACAGGTTCATCTGTTTGAAATGAAACCTTCTTTCCTGGAAAACAGACTTGGAACTGTTTACTGGAGTCACTGGATCCTTCACAGAGTCTACACTAAGGAAACCACATGAAGTTTGAAAACGTTTTTTTATCAAGCACCATGAATAAAACATTGAAGACTTGAATAAAAGGCTCATCTTCTGAAGATAACACCCTCTGTACTAGACCCTTGAAGCTTTGTTACAACGCATGCTCGCTAGTCCCTGATTTCATGATATGTTCAAGCTGTGCCCAAATGCTAGTTCCAGAGGAAAACACCCTTTCAACAGTCAAGTGAGAGTAGATGCAAGAAGATTTGTAATAAGAACCCAAACCTACAGCAATGTGCATGTTTCTCCCTCCTCCTTCAGAAGGAAAGTTGACTGTCCTCTACTGCACAGCAATTCAAAACTCATCTCTAGAGAAAGCTGAGGGAAGAGATTATACCTTTTCACATTTGTATGCAATCTTTTAACTATTGTAACTGCTCAATAGAGAATATACACTTATCTGGGATATGGAAGCCAGGAAGAAGGTGATGGTTTTCAGAGTAGCCCACCTTTTAGAGTCGTACCTCTGACCTCTTTTATGTCATTGGATTTATTTGAAGAAATAAGAAGATACATGTAATTTTTTATTGCAGAAGTATTTGAGGTTTGAAGATCTGCAAGCAATTTAAGTGTCCATCAATGGGGATTTAAATCATGTCAGTAGTTTTCTGACTTGAGTCAAAAAAATTGGAGGGAATGATACAAAGCAGACATCACAATAGCAAAAAGCTAATAATTTTGGAAACATTACAAAAATCTTAATAACTAATAATACTACTGTCCCACTGAAAATAAAAGAGGTACTGTCAGACTAAAGGCAGTTCTGGCAAAAAAGGAGCACTAGAAACCCACGTGAACCTATTCTGGGGAAGGTCTTTGGTGGACAAATGTTAAAATCTGAATAAAGCCTGCAATGCTATATATCAGCATTAATATTATATCAGTGCTAATTTCCTGACTTTGCCAATTATACAGTGGTATGCTAAGAGAATACTCTTATTTTCAGGAAATACACTCTGAAGTATTTAGTGGTAAGGAGCTGTTATGTCTAGAGTATACTCACAAGTAGTTCAGAGGGGAAATAAAAACCACCTTGTGTTTGCAACTCTTCTGTAAGCTTATTTCATAATATAAAGTTTAAATGTGTCTATTCAATGTTTCTTTATAATGTAGAAACTTAAGACTATTGAGTGCTGTGAGGTGTAATAGCAGTGTTTCATTCTCTTGGAATGGAGTTGTTGGACAACATTATGAAGTTACTTCCCATCACCCAGCCTAGTTATGGATCTTTTTTTTTTTGCCAACTTTACAAAATCACTTTCAAAGTGCTATGCTGAAGAAATAAACAACATTTGAGACTATGTCACTCCATTCTTCACACAATAAGCAAAGGAAGGAATATCTGGCCCTCATGGCCAATGCCTGCCCTGCCTTCCCACAAAGAGCCCCCAGTTGAGATGATAACTCTTAGGAGGTCAGCTTTAGAGGAACAGGAGCTGGGAGCTCACTGGCACAGATGACTGTGTGACTGGTCTCAATGCAAGCCAAGAAGTTACTTCAGATAAATCGAGTGATTCATTGAAGCAGAGCACCTTCATACAATGGGACCCTATTTGATCCAAAGGGAGTGGATGAATGGATATATTTACTTCTATCTATGGACTTGTAAGTTACTTATGATAATCACAGTCTTCTCTTCTGTGCTGCACAGCCTGTCCAGATTAATCATTCTGAAATGCTGCCTGGCCCTAATTTAAAAAATTAAAACAGAGAAATAAAAACAATTTTCTAAGCCTGGCATCTAAAGTCTTGCACAATCTAGATTCATTTCTCCCCTCAAATCATTTGTCATTTGCCATTCCCTGAATGAACCTCCATTGCAAGCAGGCTAATTGCTGTCTCCCAAACACAACATGTTTATTTCTATCTACAGTCTATCGCTAAGGCTGCATTCTATACTTAGGATACTCTCCTTACATTTTTCCAACCAGTAAGTTTCTATAACTTTTCAGATAGGGCAGTTGCTATGGCACAGATGTGGTTTGAATATGTATGACCTAGGTTCGAGTATTGAAGTTTAATCCCCGTTGTGAGGAATTAACAGGGTAGAAACTTAATCGGACTATAGTGTTTAGCAGTGGGGCCTTTGGAAGGCAACAGGAGTAGATAAAGTCATCAGGGTGGGTCCCTGTGATTGATTACCAGTAGCTTTATAAAAAAAAAGGGAGCAAAATGTACAATACACATAAATCTGTGAATGTACATTACAGCCTACTGCTCTGTGCTATCTCAGTTTTATCAGCAAGAAGGTCATCGCCAGATATGGGGCTTTGAACTTGGAGAACTGTGAGCCATAAGGTAAGTAACCCCTTTATCTTCATAAAGTAAATCAGATCTGGGTATTTTGCTATAGTAATGAAAAATATACTAATACAGCAGAATACACAGGACATACATTAGTATTTCCTTTAATTTTATTGATTGATTGATAGATTTTTGTTGTTGTTATTGATGGTGGTGGTTGTGGAGGTTGAAGTCAGGGCCTGGGCACTGTCCTTGCGTTTTTTTGTTCAAGGCTAGTGCTCTCCCATTTTGAGCCATAGCGCCAATTCTGGTTTTCTGGTGGTATAGTGGAAATTCACGGATTTTCTGGCCAGTGCTGGCTTTGAACTGCACTCCTCAGATATCAGCTTCCTGAGTAACTAAGATTACAAGCATGAGCCACTGGTGCCCAGACTAGATTAGAATTTTTAAAAGACTAGATTTATATTTAAAGCTTGTGACTATGATTAGATATGTAGCTCCGTGATAGAGCGGTTGCCTAGAGTGTACATGGCCCTGGTGCAATCTTTGGCACTGCAAAACAAAGGAAAACAAAAAAGTTATGATTATAGATTTCCTCTGCATCTTCACAGCATATTCATAGCTCCAAAAGAATAAAGAGAAAAATCATGAAATTTGAAGTGATTTGAGTAGAATATAAATATGTTTTCCTGGCAGAAATAATTATCGTATAGTAGCTCAGTACTTCTTTCCTGGTAGTGGCATTAAACATCAAAGCCAATCTACCTCCCTCTAATCCCAGTTGTCAGCAATATAATTGGAATGGAATGAAAAATCAGCCCTTCCTACATGACAATCCAACTTGCCCAATCCAGAACGGTGAAATGGATAAAGTCAGCTTTCAGTTCTCTTCGATCTTTTCATCTTACCTTTTCGTTTCATTTGCAGAAGAAGAGCATGTTAAGATATTCACATTCTAGACACCAAGATGGTAAGGACATTATTTTGTTCCTGGTGAAGCATCCCCTAGAAAAGAGAAGTAACTGCTCACAACTCCACGGTGATGTTTGTTCTATGAGTTCTGAAGGATTATGTTTGTCTTGCTCAATAAATATTGGATGAATAAATAGAACCTGAGCTGGATCTAGAGCAAGTTTCTCTTCTGCATCCACTGGAGCCCATGGTCTCTCCAAGTGGCCACACTGTCTTCCCTCTTGCATTAGTGCGCATGTGTCTGTGTGCCCTGTTTTACCCACCCCTTGAGAGCATATATCATGGGTTTGAGTTTTTTTTCCTGTGTTTGTCTTTCTCCCAGTACTTAGTGAATATATGGCTTTGACAAGATTTTCAACAAGGTTGTATTCAACAAATAAAAGCAAATGAATGTCTATAATGAAGTTAAAAGAGACTGATCATCATTTTTTGCTTGTATTTTTTCATTACAAAGACTGTTTGCTACTGGATATTATGGACAGTTTATAGATATCATATCTATACAATAGTAACGAAGTAGGTTCCAATGTTATTTCCTAGAGTGTCTTTAATAACTATGCAAGATCACATTCAAAGTTCCCCTAGCATCTTTTATGTTTCCCTATGACACATTGGACATAACCACACCAGCTGTGCTGGCCCATAAAAGTATATTGGGTTGTTTTAAATTAGCTTACAGTAGTTATAGGAAGGGGAGATTTTTATTGTGATATTTTCAGGGAATAATGGCCTTTTCTGATTGGCACTCTACCACTTGAACCATATCTCTAGACTAAGAAATACTGACTTTTTGAGCATCAGAATTGTACTACCTTCTAAAATTGACCATAGAATGTAGTGGTACTGAGGAATCAAACCAAGGGCTTCATGCATGCAAGGCAAGCACTCTACCACTAAGCCAGCCCACATTAATGTTTTAGAATGAATGACCAAACAGGATTTTGTTTGTGGTGGTAGTGGTGATTGTGTTTGTGTGTATGTGTGCCAGTGTGCCAATACTAGGGTTCAAACTCAGAGCCTGGGCACCATCCCTGAGTTCAAGGCCAGGGCTCTACTACTTGAGCCATACCTTCACATCTGGCTTTCTGTTGCCAGGGTGGCTTTGAACCTCAATCCTAAGATCTCATCCTCCTGAGTAGTGAAGATTATAGGTGTCAGCTACTGTTATCTGGCACTAAAGAGTTTTGAAGTGAAATGTATTAGTTTGAACTTATCTTGAAATGTGCAGGTGGAGCAGTTTTTGTTAGGAAAGAGGATCTACAAAATCAAATAGTAATTCAAGTTTTTGTTGTTTTTGAAGTTACTGGCCATTTGCTAATCTAACCAGATTGTTTATTTCGTTGTCAGTATGATGCCAGAGTTAGCATTTCCTCCCATAGATGTATGCTTTTCATTCTACTTTCAGAAGCCTTCCTTTTCACTAGCCATTCCTTAAGCCAGGAGTTAAGTTCCAGATTGCTATCATCAGTTCTTGTGACCTTCAGCAGAGACCTTCTCAAATTCACAAAATGAATCTCTTGAACAGAGGAAAGACAAGAAATCATCAGGAACTGGGTGCTGGTGGCTCATGCCTGTGACCCAAGCTACTAAAAAAGCTAAGATCTAAGGATTGCAGTTCAAATCCAGCCTGGCAGGAAAGACCATAAGATTCTTATTTCCAATTAAGCACCAGAAAACCAGAAATGGATATGTGGCTCAAAGTGGTAGAGTGTTAGCTTTAAGCAAAAAAAGCTCATGGACAGCACTCAGGCACTGAATTCAAGCCCCACAACTGACCAAAAAAGAAAAGAAAGGAAAGGAAAGGAAAAAAAGAAAAGAAAAAGAAATCACCAGGAGAAATGAGTCAATGAGATCCATTGAGATGAATCCACAGCTAGTCTCTTCCCTACTTGATATATCCAATTACCACATACCTGATGGCATTTTTAGTGTTGGTTTCTATTGCCTTAATTAAATCTGTGCATAAAATATGTCATAATTCAGACAAAGTGAAGGATAGATTTTTAGGGGAATGTGAAGGTACAAACATGTCCTGATTGCTATCTCTAATTACCTAGAAGGTTCAACACAAATATGTGTCCCTAGTAGGCATATGGGGGTCCGTAGGACCAAAATGAAGAATGAGGGGAAACGATCAAGACATAGGAAAGATGTCCTAACAGAATAGTTCTCAAGTGGAGCAGGCTGCCTCAAAATCTACTGAGTTACTGACAGTGACAAGAAGGTGACCAGTACAATCTGATTTAGCTCATAAAACTGTTTATTAAAACCCTACTAAAAGCTAGACTCTGTTTAAAACCCTGAAGATACAATGAATGAAGACAGTGGGATTATTGATCATGAGTGGTTTTGTAGAGCACAAGAAGATGACAGGAGAAAATGAACACACACAAATGATTATATATATATATATATATATATATATATATATATATACATATACATATATATGTGTGTGTGTATGCATATGTACTACATATATGTGTATATATTCTATACATATTATATAACAACATACAATTATATAACTATATGATGTTATATATGCAAGACACATTCAAAGTTTCCTTATTATAATATACATGTAATATAGAATGTATTATATATATTCATATATCATGAAGACCTCCAGAGGAAATACTTCAGTCAAAACTCAAAATATCATCAAGCCATTGGAAAATGTTGAGAATACTCAAGCTATGGAAGAGAGAGGTAATAAGCAACCTTGGAGGGATTGCATTGTGGAATTAGACTTAACACATTTTCAATTTTCATTATCCCAAAGATTCTTTCAGTCTATGAGATGGAGCACACTTACTTTTAAAATATCATCTTTTCTTCCCAGGAATACTAGAGTGGGTAGGGAGACATTTGCTAGAATAGGTCTTTAGAGAGATTTACTCAATGATAGACCATGACATTTGTAACCAGCATCAGTGTTAGATGAATGCCGTCTTCTGAACATGGTGAGATTCCCAAAAGAATTCATTCTGCTAAGTCATGTGTTTCTATACCAATTCTTGAATGCTCATGTGTATGTGTGTATTTGTACTGGGTCTTGAACTCAGGACCTGAAGGGTTTTTTTTTTTTCTTAAGACTGGCATTCTACCACTTGAGGCATACCTCCACTTTTGGTGGTTAATTAGAAATAAGACTTTCACTGACACTTCTGCTTGGACTGGTTTCAAACTTTGATCTTCAGATCTTAGCCTCCTGCATAGTTAGGATTATAGGTGTGAGCCACCAGTGCCCAGATTTGTACATTCTTCATTTGCTCATCAAACCCATTATTAGTAGATGAAATAAACCCATTTGTAGTAGATGGTTATAGCAAAGTTCACCTGTTGGAATACAGTATTTGTGGGATTCAAGTCTTGGAAGTTTCCTTAAACTATCTACCATTCTCCAACCCATAGACAAAAGCTTGTACTTGAATGACATCTCATTTGAGCCTCATTAACAGACTTGCATGGACAAGTGACATGAATCTCTTCACCTTCTATTTTGTTTTTTTCTGTTTGTATTTTTTTCTCATTAATAATAAACTTCTTAGCTGACTACTATAATGATCAATGATAAAAAGTTGAAGGTCATCCTTCTATTTTCATATGTTTGTTTTAGTTTTTCTATGAATTTCCCCTGCATCCTGCGGGGAATTTTAGACACCTAAGCTCCTAAGTTGATGCATGTCTCTTGTTAGTAAACTGAGTTTGAAATAATTGACTTTAAGAATCCTGTAGCTATAGTCATTAAATCACCAACATGTATTTTTTAAATGCCATGCTTCCAGTTCTCTTGAACCATTTGCAGCATATCTTGTTTAACTAAAATCAGTTCTTAGTCTCTGTGTGTGTGTGTGTGTATGTGTGTGTGTGTGTGTGTGTTGGTGTTGAGGCTTGAACTCAGGGCCTTGTGTTCTTGCTTTACTTTTACATTCAAGGCTGGGGCTCTACCAATTAAAACACACCTCTACTTTTGGGTTCTAAGAGAGATAAGACCCATCCAAATTTATCTGACCAGGCTAGCTTTGAATTGTGATCCTCAGATCTCAGTCTCCAGAGTGGTTAGGATTATAAATGTGAGGAACTGTTGCCCAGCTTACCCAACCTGTTTTCATTAAATTGCCTATAAATTAATGTGTGACAATTTTATTCATAATTGCCCCATATAATGTCAACAAACTGGAAAATCCATGCAATGGATTTGTCTTCCGCAATAAAAGAAACAATCTGATCATATATAGTATATAATATATGCATAATATATTGTATATAGAAAGAATATTATGTGGTGAATTAGACAGTGCTCAAAAAAGTATTTATTCTATAATTCCATTTATAAGACATTTTGAAAAGGAAAATGATATATAGGTTCTGTGGGAAACTGGTGGCTCATGTCTGCAATCTTAGTTACTTAAGACACTGAGACCTGAAGACCACGGTTCAAAGACAGTGGGTGAAGAAAAGTTTGTCATACTAATGTCAATTAACCATCAAAAAAAAAGAAAGAAAAAAGAAAACAGAAGTAAAAAATGTGGATCATGTTATAGAGGGCTAAAGAACAGTGCCCAGGCCCTAGTTCAAAAACAGTGCCACACACCAAATGTAAGAAGGTTTTGACTGTAGATCACTGTTTACTTGGACTGGGAGATAGTAGCACCATTTACTTCAGAGATCTAAAGCAATCTTATTTTGCATGATGGAACCCTTCTAGCCCTTGGTAATGGTTTTGGCTGTATGAATATATGCATTTACCAAAACTCAGAATTATCTGGGCCCTTGTGGCTTACACCTATAATCCTAAATACTCTGAAAGCTGAGATCTGATTATCTCAGTTTAAAGCAAGCCAGGGTAGGAAAGTCCATGATCTTATCTCCTATTAAGCACCAAGAAAGTCAGAAGTGGAGCTATGGCTCAAATGTAAAGTTCTAGCCTTAAGCAAAACAACTCAGGGACTCAGGGACAGTGGCCAGGCCCTAAGTTCAAGCCTCAACACTGGAGGGGGAAAAAAACCCTTCAGAATTAGATACTAAAAGAAATTTATAGCAAACAAATAAATTACCATAAATAAGAAATTTATTGCAGGTAAACTATACTTCAATAAGCTTAAGTTGTAACAGCAACAATAAAAACAAAACAACTTTTTACCTGGAGCTTAGGCCTTTCTACCACCACCCCCTGCCCCAGTACACACTCAGACTTTTGGCCCATCCAACTTGCCACCTTTATCTTCCATTTTCATGTCTATGCTCAGTGTACGTGTTCACTGGTCACTGGACTTGCTGCACATCTGTGTCCTTACTTCTCAACAAGCTCTGATTGTCTAAATGCTAGCCATCTTTTAATTCAAGCAGAGGACCCTCCTCTGCTCACTCTGGCAAGAACAGGCTTGGGGACTTCTGGGCTTCCATGACCTTCCCATGATTCAGCAGGGATGGGGATGGATAGACCTGCTTGTTCTTTTGTAACTCTTGGATTCTTATTTCCTGCACACAGGAACTAATGTCATATTTCTTTAAAATATTTGTTTGCTATTTAATTAGAAATAAAAGCAATAAATTCATTATGTGCTAAAATAAGTAGATTTTTTGGGGGGGGAAAATAACTGTTTTAGAAACTAAAACAGATGTAGCAAGAAGATGGATACTGTTCCACAGTTATTTCAAGTCTCTTCAGTGTCTAGCTTAATTGAGGACAGCTGAAATTTTCCTAGCTACTGTTGCATTCTCATGTTGCAATAATGTATGTCATGTTGCCGCTGGAAAACTCCACTGTACATTCACAGTAAAATGAGTATGAAAGAGACAATGTACTAGAGTTATTACACAATTAGTGTTATGAAATTAATTAATACCCTGATAGATTTCCAGAGATCTACGAAGACTGTAGGACAACACACAGAAAACTGCTGCCCAAGATGGCCCTACTTTGTATGTTTGCCATTATTATTATTATCATTAGGTTTTATTTTTCAGAGAAGTTATAGGTCCAGAGAAAAAGTGAGCAAAAAGGTAGAGATTCCCATGCATTGTCTGTTCCCACACATGCACAAGCTCCTTCATCAACCTACACTGACCCATCATTATGCTACAACTCAAAGTTTGTATGTACTTTGCATTAGGGTTTGCTCTTGGTGTTGAATGCTATGGGTTTTATAAAAGGTATCATGACTTGAACCCACCATGATTGTATCATACGTACAAAACAGTTTCACTGCCCGAAAAGTTCTCCATTCTCCGCCTGTTCTTTCTCCTCCCTCCTCCTCACTAAGTCCTGGAAATGACTGATACTTGTACTATACCCAAGCTGTCTTCACACTCACAAATCCTCTTGTCTCTGTCTCTGGAGTGCAAGGATTACAAGTCTGTGCCACAAAGCCTGGTTTCTTGTTTTAATTAGCAATTCCCTAATGATATATGATCTTGAATATATTTTCCTAGGCTTGTTTTCCAACTAGGTATCTTCTTTTACGAGATGTCTTTTAAGGTCTTGTGCCTATTTTTAAATCAGGCTTTTAATTTTCTTATTGTTGAGTTTTAAGAGTTCTCTGTACATTTTGAATAACAATCCTTTATCAGCTGCACTGTTTGCAAATATTTTCTCACAGGCTGTGATTAGTCTTCTCATATTATTTCATAGAGCAGATGTTTTTAATTTTTATGAAGTCCAGCTTATTGTTTCTTTCATGGAGCATGTGTTTGGTGTTGTATTTTTTCACATTTTCTTTTCAATATGTTTTATAGTTTGCCGTTTATATTTAGATCTATAATCCAGTTGGAGTTAATTCTTGTGGAAGGTATAAGGCTTGTGCTTAGATTCATTTACATGTGTGTGGCTGTCCACTTACTTCAACATCATTCGTTGTAATCAGGCTATCTTTGCTCTTTCTCTTTTATTCCTTTGTCAAATATCAGTTGACTGTGTGGGTCTATTGTGGGCTCTTATTCTGCTCCATTGATCTATTTTTCTATTCTCTTGCCAAGTTTATGCACACTTAATTACTGTAGATATGTAGTAAGTCTTGTAGATATGTAGTAAGTTAACTAATTTCAGTTGATACCTAATAATCTATAGATTTATTTGTAGATTAAGTTGGGAAGAACTGGCATGTTCTCAATGTTGTTCTAGAAGAAACATGGCATACCTTTCCATTTATTAATTTTTCTGTGATCTATTTCATCAGACTTTTTCAGTTTTCCACATATAAATCTTACACATATTTTGTTAGATTGATACCTAAGTATATCATTGTGGAGGGTGGTAAAGTAAACAGCAATGTGTTTTTAACCTCAAATAATACTAGGTCATTGTTGGTATATAGAAAAACAATCCCTTTTAATATATTAACCTTGCCTCCTGTAACTTCCTATAACTACCTATTGGGTCCATGAGCTCTTTATTTTTATTAATGATGATGATTCTTTTTTTTTCTTTTTTCTTTTTTTTTAATTGTGAAAATACTGTACAGAGGGGTTACAATTACATGGGCAAGATAATGAGTACATTTCTTATCAAACATTGTAGCCTCCTCCTTTGTTTCCCCTTCCCATCCCTTTCCATCTTCCCCCAGCCTCCCTCCCTATCCTCCCTTCTCCCTCCCCGCCCCCCGACTTTCTATGACCAGGACATCTGTGGTCAATCTAATCTATATGCCTTTATTTCCTTATCTTATTACATTAACCTAGACCTCCCTCTAAACTGTCCTTTAGCTTTTTTATTCAAGCTTGGTCTTCTACCACTTGAGCCACAACTCCACTTCTGGCTTTTTGCTGGTTAATTGGAGGTAAGAGTCTCATGGACTTTCCTGCTGGGTCTGATTTTGAATCTCTATCCTTAAATCTTAGCTTTCTTAGTAGTTAAGATGACAGGCATGATTAATCAGCCCCCAGCAAGTTTTTATTTTGTTTTTTAATCACAACTGGTTATTTGGTTTTGTAAATGCTTTTCTGCATTAATAATATGCTCCTGTGTGGTTTTTTAAAAATTATTTTAGCCTATTTCAATTGGATTGATTGATTATTTATCTGCACACTTTCTTTAGGAATTTTATTTGCAACTCAGAAGTGAATCCTGGGATTTTCTTTGTTTTGATGTCCCTGGAAGTGGCTTCACAGACCATTGCTCAAGGATGGCAGTTGTGGTGTTGTTACGGTATCAGAATTGCTGAACTCGGCATCTCATTCATGCCATGTACATATCACATTTTAACTGCTAGAAACTGATGAACATGACACAACTTTCTTCCCCAGGTGAGAAATAACCTATCTGAAGTTATGGGTCTGATAGATCCGACTTCTATGAGTCTAAGATAAGATGTGTGTCTAGGAAATATAGTGATGGACTGAGGGAAAAAACCCCTCAGAATATAACTTATTTATTCATTAAAGATGTTCTGAGAGATGATTATGTGTCACCTTTTGTAGGGAATAAAGGATGAATTGGACAAATATTTTGACAAATGTAACTTACAGACTAGCTCAGGAAAACAACATGTAAATATAATTAGTCATCTTCTCCACTATTCCTCTTCATGTTCCTGTGCCAAAACCAAGCAAATACCCATTGCTAGTTACTAAGTTCCATAAAATTTACCTGCCTCTGTCCTTTTTCATGATATGTCCTTTAATTGATCTTTTGCCTCTTTTCACCATTTTTCCTGAAACCAAATTCCAGTTCACACTCCTTCATAGAGACATTGATGATACCCTCAAAGCAGTAATATTTTACATGAGCTATTGATAGCTGTGTTTGAGCTCCCTTATAGATAAGCACTCCAATAAACAAATCTATGTTTATGAAACTGGGAGAATCCAGTAATTCCCCCAAACATAATTAAATGCAATAATGTTCTGATACAGCATAGTTAATTTCCCCAACAACCATTACTCCTGTCTCCCTACCTATCTCTCTGAATGTAAAAGTTAAGATATGGTTCTGTAGTGAACATTTGATGTAGAACTTAGAAAATGCAAGCCAAAGGTACAGAGCAACACAATATGTTAGGTTTCTTTTTAAATATTTGTTTATAATCCCAAAGCCTACAAGCATTCCCAGATTTCCTGTGGTGAAGAACATCCTCCTGGTTTCTAAGTTAAATCCCCCAAGGAGGAGAGAGATTGGGAAATATTCTGTTTTGGAATGTCAGAGTTGGAAAGTACCTTAGGGATTATCTAGTTCAACCAACTTGTTTTGAATATAAGGAAACTGAGGTTTGAAAAGTAAATGAGACTTGTTCAAAGTCACAATGTGATTCAAAGCCAAGTTGCCAGGCAGGCACTGTCTTTGGCCAATAGCTTGTCTGGTGATACTACCTGAAATGACTCCGGATGATCAGAATCATGACAACAGTCCCCTTTAAGCTCTGCTAAGTAAATCAGTTGCTTAGGCTTACATGGAGCTGGTGAACTCTGTAGTGAGGTAAGTAGCTTGACATGATATTTTATCAAAAGTCTCTAAGGAAAGCCAAATATGGTAATGCACAATTGCAATCCAGGTACTTAGGAGGCCACGGTAGAAAGGTCTTGTTTCAAGACTGGCCCAGGCAAAGTTAACATGAGGACCCATATAAAAAATACACATAAAAGCAAAAGAAGGAGGGAGGAAGAAAGTGAGGGAGAAAGGTAGAGAGAGAGGGAAAGAGGAAGAGGGGAAGTAAGGAGAGAGAAGAGAAGGAAGAGGAGAAGAAGAAGGTGGGGAAGGAGGAAGAAAGAAGGAAGAAAAAGAATGAGGGAGAGAGAGAGAAAGAAAGAGAGAAAAAGAAAGAAAGAAAGAAAGAAAGAAAGAAAGAAAGAAAGGAAGGAAGGAAGGAAGGAAGGAAGGAAGGAAGAAAGGAAGGAAAGGAAAGGAAAGGAAAAAAAGAAAGCACAGCAAAGCAAGCAAAGAAAGAAAAGGAAAACCAGCCAAAGGGAGCCTATTCT
The DNA here is from genome assembly GCF_000151885.1 of Dipodomys ordii. Taxonomy (NCBI): domain Eukaryota; kingdom Metazoa; phylum Chordata; class Mammalia; order Rodentia; family Heteromyidae; genus Dipodomys; species Dipodomys ordii. The sequence continues at coordinate 349,018 of NW_012267261.1, forward strand.
ACTATGATCAACATAGGAATAAGCAGACAGAAAATAGCCAGAGCTGGCACGGGACTGTGTCTTTAGAGTGATAGTCTTATGAGGCTAGAGAGAATCTTGGGGAGGAAAAAGCAGAACTTGAACGTGATGGGAAGGTTTTGTTTTCTAGAAATGATGGTGCTGTTTACTGCCATGTAAGGAGCTACTCTTCATCTTGGTACTTGGTTTCCAAGTGGATAAAATAAACAGCTGATAGATAATTCCAAAAGTACTTTTCCCAACCCAACACTTTTCTATTCTACTGATGATCCTGTTTCCTACTTTAGCAGGAGAGGAAAAGAAGGCTTGATTCTCTTTAATTGAGTTGATAGCTCTGTTGTGACTTAGCCAGCATTTGATCCACTGCCCATGTAGCTTGAATCCTCTTTCCACATAGCCCTATGGCCTGGCTATGAATTGTGCAATTGCTGTCCCCAGGCTGTTGCACTTGACCTCTTTTTTAGCCCCAGGGGACTATTGGCAGCATTTAGAGTCTGAGCAGTCTTCACCCTGAAAGTGGAGAAGGGGTCAGAGAGATGTTTTTCCCTCTCCCTGTTAAAATGAAACCAAAACAAAACTCCTCAATCTGGGAGACAGAGGGGCTGCAAGGGAGTTACCTCCTAGCCTCTGCATATGGCACTGCTCAGCCATCTTGAAGAGACTTGGCCTGAGTCCTGCAGAATGAAGTTAGCAACTGAGGAAGGTAGCATGACCAAGGATAACCAACATTGGGTTGGGTGCAAAGTGACCACAATCAGCCTGTGTCAGAGAATGGCTTTCAGGGAGGAAATAGAGACAGGGAAAGGAGTGAGGAGAGATGAAAATATTGAATTATGCTTTAAATGAAATATTACATTTAAGACTCAACAATTCTTGGGATTCAATTAAAAAAATATTTTCCCTGAAAAGCTTTGTTTGTGCTGGTACTTAGATTTAAAGTCAGGGCTTCATGATTCTTCTTAGCTTTTTTGCCCTATCATTTGGCAACAACTTCTAGTTTTAGATGGTAAAATGGAGATAAGAGTCTCTCAAACATTTTTGTCCAGGTTGGCTTTGAACTATAATCCTCAGATCTCAGTGTCCTGAGTAACTAGGATTATAGACTTGAGCCACAGTTCTTGGCTAGTAAATCGTATAGCAGCTCCTGTGTGCAACCCCTTAAAGGCAATAATAGAATTAAATTAATTACTTTTTCTTTTAAAAAAAGATATTTTAAACAGTGATTGAAATGAACCAGCCATGAAAAGTTTTCCAATTATGACCATAAAATCGGATGATGTTCATATTTTAAAGTCCTGTTTAAACTGAGTCTCCAATTTTCCCTAAGGAAAGCTACCTGGTTTCATAGACTCTCAAGCTAGCACAAACCTTACTGATAATCCTCAGTTTTTTAGATGACTGTATCAGAGACAAAAATCACAGAGATTGCCTTAGTTCCCATTCTTATTTGGAGACACATAGTGTAGGAAAGGAAACAATTTCCAGCAAGCTATAACAATCCTCATGCCATTTTTAAAACAATCTTCAGATAGTCAGACTTTCAGGTCAAAGGATAACTTAAGGTCATCAGAATCTGGCAAGATTGCACTCGTAACCTCTAGAGAATTCTCTCCTTTTGGCAGTCAAAGGCAATGATAAACGCCAAGCCAGGCCTGGGATTTGGACTAAGCTCCAGGCTCCAATCCCCTCCAAAGTCAGGGTTCAAACTGTACAAGGGACTCAGCACCAATCAAAATCCATGCCTGAACATTTGCTTTTCATCAGAGACCCCGGGACCTTAGACATAATTTAATCCATCCTTCTCACTTTGCAGATGTAGAAATTAAAGGCCAGATTGAAGGACCTAACACTGAATGCTCCAAAAAGGTCACTTGGTAGTTTAGGAAATGCATGGCAAGCTGCAAAGGGTGGTTTTGGGGGTGGAGATTAGGTAAAAATCCTGCCTTTGTCATTTATTAACTAGGAGACTCCAGGTAAGCCACTTGACCACCTTGAATATTAATGTTCTAACCTCTAAAATGTATGATCATAATTAGCTTGCACAAATCACAGGATTGTTGTGGTAATTAAACAAAATTGATTTGTAAATAGGAAGCCATTGTTCATACAATGGTTAATGTTGCTATTAAATTACAAGTCAGACACTGTGGTGCACCGCTACAGACCTAGCTACTCTGAAAGTTGACATAGCAGGATTGTTTACATGAGCCCAGAAGCTGGAGAAGAGCCTGGGCAATATAGGAGATTCTCCATCTCAAAAAATAAGGATGACATATTCAGATAGAAGTAGTAGACAGATTAAATAATAGTATCTGAATAAATGTTGGTATTCTGATAATCTTCCATTTTCTTTTCTTAAATTTGCATTGAGACAGGATTTCATTCCAGTTATGATAAGGTGTTCTTTTGGATATTGAAGCTGCCTTCAAGAAGTTTAGAAGCTGTGGTTGTGGGTTGTCATTTAAATGGATAAATTTTGAGAAAGCATTTTAATGTTATGTATTTGATTGATTTTAAAGGGTTGCATTGTAGCATGAAGAACACATTTAAATAAAATGAAATTCTAAATAAAAAATGATGACAATGAAATTCAACCTATAAATAATCATAATATACCCTCTTGAATGTCTACCATATGCCAAGTTCTTAAATCATCTCCCCTCTCCCCCCGCGAGCGCACATGCACGTGTGTGTGTGTGTGTGTGTGTGTGTGTGTGTGTGTATTAGTTTTGGATCCTCACACTCTCACTTGTGTTTTTCATTCAAAGCTATTATTCTACCACTTGAGTCACACCTTCACTACCTGCTTTTTGGTGGTTTATAGGAGATAAGAGTCTCACAGATGGGTCTGCTGGGCTGGCTTCAAACCACATTTGATCCTCAGATCTCAAACTCCTGAGTAGCTAGGACCACTAGCACCCAACCTTTATTTCTTTTAATTAATGAGAGGATTCCAGAACTCAACTAACAGCCACATCACATTGTTAGAGTAGATTTCAAGCCTGGAGAGATACACAGCAGGATTCAATCATCATCTCTTATAGTATGTCCAGTGAGAACCTTCACCACAAGTTTCTTAAGTTCCAATATGTGGATCTGGGATTCCCTTCTCAGGCCACATGAGCCAATTTTTTTCACTCTCGTTTGATGTGTTGAGTAGGTAGCCCTTGCATATTGAGGGTAGGGAGAACTACATCACTTTTTGCATGAGGAGAGAGTATGGTCTTTGAGATAGATGATTTCTCAGCTAAGGGGAAAAAAATAAAAATACCTAGGAAACCTGGATATCTAAATTAATATATATTTTTGTTGTTAAAATTACCATATTGGCTGAGTATTTGTGGCTCATGCCTGTAATACTAGCTACTCAGGAGGCTAAGATCTGAGGATTCTGTTTTGAAGCCAGCCCAGGAAGACAATCTGTGAGAGTCTTATCTCCAATTAACTACCAAAAATCTGGAAGAGGAAGTATGGCTTAAGTGGTAGAGTTCCAGCATTGAGCAAAAGAGCTAAGCAAGGGCATGAAGCCCTGAATTTTAAGCCCCAGTACTCATTCACACACACACACACACACACACACACACACACACACACACACACACACACAGTGCCATATTGAAGGGTACTTGAGTGGGTAGAGATCTTTGATTTGACTTTTATTCAGAATACATCAACTTTCTGCTCAGCTGTGGGGAGGGAGGGCTAGACAGGGAGTAGAGGTATGTCCCAAGAATACTTACGTTTTAAATATTTTTAAAGAAGTTGAGGCTGCAAAATGTAATTTCACAATTTGTACAGAACTCTTTCTCCTATTTTCCATGAACTCCTCTCATTTTTAACCTTTCACCAAACGGATACTGATTTTAGGATCTTTTCTAATATATCCTCTCTTATTGCCAGTTTGATATACGCCTTTGTTTTGTTATGTTGTTTGTTTTGGGCTTGTTGAAACAGATTCTCAGTAAATAGCCCAGGCTCCTTAAACTCAAATTACTCTTACCTGAGCCTCCCAGGTTCTGTGATTAGAGGCATGCACCATCACAAAGAACTTACTCATTTTTCAAATAATGGGATATTGCTAATATTTAGTAATATTAGCAAAGGTTAATAGTTTAGCCTTTCTTAAGAGATTTTGTTTGTAAATATGAGACTGTGCTTTGCAATTAACAACCCTAATGCAGGAAAAAACCTGGGCCTTCTTTTCAGGGTTTCCAACCCCTACTCTTTCTCTGTTGAGAAAGTTGTCCTGCTCTGTGGCAAATTGCTCTTTTAAAGACATACATAGCCATCTCTCCAGACCATACCTTCTTCTATAACCTCGCCACTTCTCTCACTGGATGGCAAAGTCTACATCTCCTCCCTTTGGATCTAGGCAAGGTGATAGCTCACTTTAATTTTAATTTTAATAGGTGGTGCTGTCTAGTTTCTAAAGATACAACATAAAGGTGATAATATCTTTGTGGTGGTGTTCTGTTTTTCTAGAATCCTTGCACATGGAATTCTGAGCTGTTCACTAGGCATTGTTTCTGCTCTGAGGCTGCCGCACTGTAAGGAAACCCATGATGAGCTAGAGAGAGAGAAGCTAAGCCAGCCACCTACCCCTTCTCCAGCTGTACCAGCATCACAAGTCTACGTGATAGGAGAGGTCCTGAACTAAAATACCCAGAATCCTTAGCCCATAGTTTAAGCTACTAAGCTTTGTGATTCAGCAGCTACAACTGGAAGTTGCCCTCTCTCCATCCTATTGCTGTGTCTAGTTACAGCAGCACACCCATGCAATTGGACATCTCTAAGCATACTCCTTTCTTCTGTTCTTTGAAATGCACCTTGATTCTGTCACCTACTGGATGAATGCCTCTGGAGAAAATATCCAAAACATACTTTCATTCATCTCTAAAAGAGGAACAAGATTCGCTGCTTAATAAAACACTCTGTGAGGGCTCTGCCCATAATTGTGCATCCACAGAAATTGTGCAACAATACCTCTGCTCCTGAGAATATTCACATACCCTTCTTTGTTATCTACAATAATGTTCTGAGGCAGGTGTGCAATTGAAGGAAACGACACACAGGGATGTTCCTTACAGGAAACATCTATCCAGCGAGAAACAGAGCCTAGATATTTTGCTTTCTAAAGCCTGGCTTTCATCTAAAGATTCTCATAAAGCATCAGAATTCCTAGCCCAAGCTAGCTTCCTTTCCATGTCTAGCCAATCTTTTTCTTCCTTAACATCTACTCTAGCTTTGCCTCTCTGTTCTCAATCATCCTAGTCTCCATATTCAGTCTATCACATCTTTTCAGGGTTTAATTCTATCATTCTTCTCAAGGGGTAAGGTGTCTTCTCTTAGGATAAAGTGCTGAATTATTTTGAATCTTCTGAGTAACTAAAGAGCTTAGATTTCCAATGGCCAAAGTCAAACCCAAATAGAGCATTCCTTTATCTTATATATTTGAGTCTTCATCCAACTGATGTCCTAGCAATGAGAAATACAGCCCTTGATGTCATCCAGTTCCAGTCCTGGCTGGCCGACATTGCACAGAAAGATACCAGTTGACCCAGGTCTTGACCTTCAGTGTTGTGGCTTCAGAGACAATACTTGTTTTAGTCCTTGCATTGAGCACAAGAAAGGATTTTGCAAAACTCTGTTTACTACTTATGATGGATATCGGTCATTATGAAGCAAAACCTAGCAAACAATTGAGGAAGGAACATTAGATTCCCATGAAAGCCATGAGCTTGGTCATACAGAGCTTTAGAAAAAGCATGGGAAAGGTACTTAGTCTGAGGAATAAAGACTGTCTTGACGATCAGTGTCAGGATTGCAGGGGCTTGGAGAACTTCCTGATACTCAATAAGGAGAGTCAAGATCAGTCATTTAGTAAACTTAATAATGTTAGTAAACAATTATTTCATGTCCTCACAGCATCAGAGTTTTGTATTTGGGACCAATATTTCAGTGGAGTCCAAGTTTAAGCATAATTCTAGATATTCAAAGTCCATGCTCAGCTAGATATTCTCCTTATAAATAAATTCCCGTGTGTGTGTGTGTGTGTGTGTGTGTGTGTGTGTAAGTTCAGAAGAGATTATCCTGAAAACTTCTATGTTTTTAAAGTAACAATGAAGACTTCATAAAGCATTTTCACTGCTATCATTTCTTTAAAGTCTCTAACCTGTGATGTAGGTATAGGTATCAAATGACAGATGAAAAATAGAGCCCAGGAATTTAAATAACTTGTCAAAAGTCACGAAAAGAACCCTGCATTTTCTGAGCCTGAATGTTCCACAGACAGCTTCAGCCAACTCAAGGTGTGGGGTTGATAAATTATTTCATCAGTTATATATCCTGGTAACACATGAGCTGTGCAGAACCAGAGAGATCAGCTCCACACTGGTTTGAGAACTTGGCTAAAATTCACCAACCCATTTAGAAGTTGGATACATGGTGGGAGAAAGAAAATAGGAGCCAGAGTACGTGTACATTGAGGACTTCATTATAGATTTTGCTGCTGTAAGGAAGTATAGAAACTTTGTAGCTGAAAAAGACACAAATTCGTTTCTTAAATTTCTTCCTTTATAGTTCTGATTACCAGAGTCTCCAAATCAGTTTCTCTGGCTTTCAAGTCAAGTTATAGAGGATTCCTTCTAAAGGCTCTGAAGGAGAATTTTTTCTTGGCACTTATATTCTTTGAATTGTGGCATGTTCTTCTACATAGACAGTGCATCACTTAAATCTCTCTTCCATTGTCATGTGATCCTGACTTTTCTCTCCTAGCCCTTCTGGTTAATCTAGGATAATCTACCTACCTCCAGGTCGTTAATTTAATGACATTTAAAAGTTTTTTTTTTATCATGGAAGGAAACATATTTACAGGTTCCTAGAGCATGGACCTAAAATCTTTGGGGCCATCACTCAAACCTTAATGTAAGTGACAAGGCAACATGTAGAAAATGACAGTAGATTTTTTTAAATGACAGGTATGTCACTTGCATGACTTTGTTTGCCTATCTATAAGCCATCTGACATGCCAAGGGCAAAGCCAAAATAGAATCTCTGGATTCTGATTTCAAGTGCTCTTCGGGGCACATCTCTGTCTCTGTATCCGTCTCTGTCTCTCTGTCTCTTTGTCTCTGTCTCTGTCTCTGTCTCTCACAGAACAGCGCACACAAATAAATTCACATTTTTGCAAGTAGACCATTCTTGTATAGATGGTAATCAATATTTGCATAATGCTTTAGAGTTCATAGTGCTCTTTTTATTTACATCATCCAAGATCCTACAATAACCTCTGAGATAGCTATTATTAACACATTTTTTACATATGAAGAAACTAAAGCTCAGGGAAGTGGTTTGTCCAAGGTCACCCAGCTGGTAAGGGCAAGACCACAATGCAAATCCTCAGAATCCCTCTCTGCTCAGCTCTAAATAACAAACTACCCTTAAGTCCACTTTGTAGAAATGGTTTTTAATCTAGTGATGGATATGCTGCAGTTGACTGAGATCTCCAAGGTATTTTTTTGTGTGTGTGTGTGCCAGTTCTGGGCTTTGAACTCAGGGCCTGGATGCTGTCTCTGAGCTTTTTGCTCAAATCTAGCACTCTATTATTTGAGCCACAGCTCCACTTCTAAATCTCATGAACTTTCCTGCCTGGGCTGGCTTCAAACTGTGGTCCTCAGATCTCAGCTTCCTGAGTTCCTAGGATTACTGCACAGGTACGAGCCACTGCAGCTCCAATGTGCTTTTGAGGTGATATAAATTTATAAATGGGAACATGCTTTGTAGTGGTCTGACTATTAAAGAAGGTTATTGATAGAATCACCATTATTATAGCCATCATCATCATTGTCATCATTGTCATCATCATCATCATCATCATCATTGTCATTGTTGTCCTCACAGTTGTCATCATTATCATCATGTGCTCTGGAACCCAAGAGGATTCAATGGTCAACCCTTCTTATTTCTGTTTAGAATACTGATCCCACTAGATTTCAGTTCCCTGGAGACAATGTTATACTAACACATACCTGTGATTTGTTAGCTACCATGCAGATGTGACTGGTAGGAACAAGCTCCAAAAAGGATAAACCAAGGTTTTATACCCTTGCGGGCAAATAAGATGGTCCTTTACTTGGTGAAGGGTCAGTTTCTGTGCAATTCATTTTGTGTTGGAAAAGATTGACCCTTCCAAATGCATGCTGATTTGGTCTAGTTCTCACTGTTTTCTTTTGCTTCTCTCTTTGCACTTTTTCTATGAGACCATTTGTGGTGCATTTCAAATCTGTTTAACACCCTGGGAAGAAGGGCTGGAGATTGACATGGATGCAAATCAGCAAAGTCAAGACCACTAGACCTCTGTTCTTAGCCCACTCTGACAGGTGGAGCTACACTTCACCACCCCTCCTGGCTCTCACTTTTATTTCATTTTATTTTTTAAGAATAGCACCACTTTTTAAAATTTCACTTTCTAAAATTTCAGCTTCTGAAATTTGCAACTTCAAAACTAGACCGGAGGATCACTGAGAGGAATAACTAGGCTGTCGCCACATGTGGCTGAGCCGTCTACCAGCCACCACCTCATTTGAGTGAGACCGCTAAAAGCCTGCACGTGGGCTCTAGACCACAAGAACATTATTAAGAAATGCTCGCTGCCCCTTACAACGGCCACCATCACCAGGAAGGGGTGACTGAAACCAAGCAGGTGCATTCAAATTGTCCTGGTTTGACCAAAGGAAATGAAGCATTAAAACTCGGTCTCACAATGAGTAAGAACGGGAGCAGAGAGGACACCAAAGCCCTTTGGCCTTCTTCTTGTCAACGACTATGGCCTTTGGTAGCTGGCCTTTGGAATCTCAGCATCTGACATCTAAAGTGTATCCTTCATCCCCAACAACCATCTGTGCATGCTTAAATCCTTCCCATAGCCCATTTTCATAACCAGCTTCTTCTAAGAAGCCTTCTCTACTACCCCTCACTAAATCTAGAAATGTATATAAGTTAAAAAATGAAAATAATGTCTTACCTACGAAGTTGGGTGGCCTGCTAAGCATTTTCACACCTGCTGTTTCATGTTGCTGTTAAGTGCCCTAATATTAGACAGAAAACTCCTTAAAGACAGAGACTCCATCTGACTCATTGCTCTGTCCCCTGCCAGGGAGCCATGCTCTCAATAAATAGATACTGGGTTAATGATTTTAGAAAACTATTCAAAATGATTTTAAATTAGTGGAGAATTTGGAGTTAGCAAAGAATGCCCATTATGATTTCTTTTCACAATTATTCCATCTCACTACAACCTCTTATAACACCCTCACACAAATACCTAAACAGAAATAGGTACTCACACACTAAAGAAATTCTACTTATGAGGTTCTTGGTGATCTCATCATTGATAAATCCAATTGTGTGTGTGTGTGTGTGTGTGTGTGTGTGTGTGTGTGTGTGTGTGCATGTGTCAATACTGGAGCTTGAATTCAGGGCCTCTTGCTCTCACTTGGTGTTTTCTGTTGAATTTTTGTTTTTTTTGTTTTTTTGTTTTGTCAGTTTTGGGCTTGAACTCTGGGCCTGGGTGCTGTCCTTCAACTCTTCAGCTCAAGGGTAGTGCTCTACCACTGAGCCACAGTACCACTTACAGTGTTTTCTGCTCAAGGCTATTAAGCCACACCTCCACTTCTGGCTTCTTGTTAGTTAATTGGAGATAAGAGTGTCTCTGGTCTGTAACCAAGATTCTCAGATCTCAGCCTCCTCAGTAATTAGGATTACAGTCATGAGCTACCAGTGCTCAACTTCCAAGTAGTCTTTGTTCAGTCTTCATCTTTCTCATACCAACAATGGTATTTGCACCAAAAACAAACTGCTCCATATGTCTTTAAAGTCTCTTTTAGTTCTCCGTGCTTCTTTCTCTAATGTCTACAATTCAGTTCTGTGAATCTTGAAGATTCTACCTTTACGTGTTGGGACTCATTTTGTTTTAGAACTTGAAGTACCGAGGTCTCCTAAATCTGTCTCCAGCTCCTACTTCTGTCTCAATTGCAATCATTGTTTTTCCAACTTACATCATCAACAGGGTGTTTTCTGCAGATGCTTAAAACAACATGCTCAAAATAAAAAAAGAATTCATTTTTCACACCCTGCCAGCATTACTAAGTCTGCTCTGTGTTCTTTGCATTCAACTCTAGTTAATGGCAGTAACATCTACTCCTGCTATAAGGCTAAAAATCAGTCTGCTAACAGACACTTCCTTTCCTTCACCTTCCAGCTGTTAGTGAGATTTCTCTTGCTTAGGAATCCCGATTGATTATACACTGCTGGCTGGTCTGAGGGGCAACACCTTCGCTGGTAAAACCACTCTGAGCTCAAGCTTCATTTCCTTCTTCACCTTCATCATAACCATTCTGACCTTATTTCAACAAACTGATTTCCCCCACAATCCAGGACCTGTGGCATATACTTTTACCATTTATTACAATGTTCTTCTGCTCTCCTCTGATTGGCAAGCTAAATCAGATTTTGATACTCCATTCACATTTCACCATCTCTTTGACATTGTCCCTTATTCCTGCAAGACAGAACTATTTGATCTCCTACAGTACCTGTATATGTTGCTGTAACACTTACCACATTGCAATGTAATTTTCATTTTCACGTCATTCACTCCATTATACTTTGAAATCCAAGAGAATAACAACATGCATATACTAACTTTTTATATTCCCAACTTGGCTCATCGTCCTCAGAAAAATACATACCAAATAAGTCAATGAATATACTCTCAGTATCTTTGTTTTATTTTATTTATTTTTTGGTGCTAACACTGGGGCTTGAACTCAGGGCCTAAGTTCTGTCCTTTAACTTTTTCCACTCTAGGCTGGCCCTTGACTACAACTTGACCTACAGCTCCACTTTTCCCTTCTTGCTGGTTATTCAGAGATAACAGTCTAGGACTTTCCTACCCTGGTGGGCTTCAAACTATGATCATCAGATCTCAGCCTCTGGTGTAGCTAGATTTCAGGCATGAACCAACAGTTCTCTAGTCCCAGTGTCTTTGCACTAAGGTAAGTACCACAGTGAAGTAAAATTGTCTTTGGAGGATGGTGACAAATCTGTTATTAGCAGTTAAATGAAGAAGTTAAATGAAGTTTCTATAAGAAATTGACTCTGTGATTGAAGGCTAGTAACTGAACTCTATGCCAGAGTGTCCATCTCTCTATGGTTTATATAAGAATTTGAATAGGTAAAGTGTTTATTACAGATTCCCATACATAACAGATCATCATGATTGTTATAATTCATTAGCTGTATTGCCTGGAGGAGTTCTTTCTTCTCCCCAGAACCTCTTTCTATAAAACAGGAGTTTCACTGGTACCTTTGAAGTTACCCCAAGTTCCATCACTGTAAAATTTTTACTGCAATCCAAATCTGCACCATCAGCCATTCAGCCCTGAAATTTACTCTGCCTGAAACTATTAACTCTAATAGTTTCTTGAATGTAAATTCTGTTCACTGTGACTGAAGTCAAACATGTCAATCAGATAAAAAATCATGACCAGTAGGGATGGTTCCCTTTGTATCTGACTCCGGCAGGACATAGAGGAAGCACTCTGGTTATAAACCAGTAGAAATAGTGGAGAGAAGGCCTGTCTTCAGAGGTCGGTGTAAATTACAGGCACTGGGCAATGCTGATTCCAATCACATTATGTTCTTCATTCTAATGACTTTGTGAACCTATTTTGCAATCCCCTATAAATCCCCAGCTCATTTTTATTAATGTCTCATTAACAACCTCATTTGAATTGTGGCCACTGCACTTCACACAAAGAGGACACACACATGAGTCTATTTAAATTTCCTTGGGTTTTCCTCAGAGAAGAGGTGTTTTCTCCCACATTTGCACATTTCAATTTTATTTTTGACATTTTAATATGATTATTTTTGTTCTTGTAATGGAGGAAAAAAAGAAAGAAAGAAAAATAACTGGTTGCGTTTCTTCTTCCAACATTAAAAACAGGCAAAACAGCCAATTCTTGGGAAACCAGTTGTTTGGAGTAATAATGGAGATCTTTCTGAGTGAAATAATTAGTCACTTCTAAAGAATAAAGAGCAGAAGATTATGGGGAAATGGAGCACTTGGGCCATTCAGTGCATTCCGTAGCTTTCCCATGCCAGAGCAATGAGCATCCATTGAGCATGAAGAACAGGAACACCAGAGTCAGTCCAACGTGGCTTTAACTTTATCTCCTCTAATTGTATCAACCATGCAGGTTTTTTCCCAACTTTGGATGAAACTCAGTTTTCCCATTTGTAAAATGAAAACATTTTGTGACTACGTTGTGGCAATTTCAAGAGAATTTAAAGAAAAAACTGTATATAAGCCATGGTATAGTTTGGGTTAATGTAAATTCTCTTCTATGACGCTAGCAGGGTACAAGCTATCCTACCTTGTTCGAAAAAGACGTTAGAACAGTTCGTATTGTCGCTTCTAACATGTCAAAGTAAGACAGATGCCAAAAGAGAAAACGAAGCAAGGAAAAGTACAGATGAAACAATAAAATAGACTGAAAAAATAGGTTGCTTTACAAACCAAGAGTCTATTGGCCACATCATAGGAAGATGACAAATCTCAGTGGTTAGAAGATAACTTGTCACCTAAGGAAAGACCCGCTTTCTCTCCAAAATATTTTTTTTCTTCTGAAGGAAAGCAAGCCCTAGGAGACAACAAAAAACAACAACAAACAAAAAATACTCATACATTCTGTATACTGTCCATTCATTGTGTGACCTAATACAAATTCACTGTGTGACCTAATACAAATCTTGTCATCGCTCTGGGGCCCTCATGTCCTTATCTGTACATACAGAGGACCGGACCAGATGAACCCCAAAGCTCTTCCTAGCTTACACTTTTTTCAACTTGATTCTTTTCCACAAAATATCTACAGCTTCCTCCTCCATGTATTTGCAATTCATGTGACATTCTCATTGAAATTCTTCAGTATAATCTAAGAAAACCAGTTCTTCATTTGGAAAGTAGGTTTATTTCTTTCTCTCCTACCAAAGGCCTCTACATAGAACTTTTAAAAACTAGCATTTTCAGTGTAATAACCTCTCCTTGCTTCAACATATCTTACAATGGGACCATTAAAAGTAATTAATACTAATTTGGGCAGATATAGGTTTCTTCAGATGAAGGTATTTTATTCTCAACATTGTTTTCTTTATACTCAATTCTTATGTCTGTTGACCTTTCATGCATTACACAGTGGATTTGCGATTCTTTCTCCATTTCCTTTGTTTCTTTGGTCTCTAATAGCCTGAATAGTGTTGAACATGCAGAGAAGCTGAGGAAGAAGCTCTCAAACTCTTCTCAAAAGAATCAGTTGGTCAGAACTTGATTCTGCTTTGGCTATTTAACCTTCGCTTCTCGATTTGTATTCTAGTCGACAGCAGGACTCAACTGAACTGTCTTTAATTTGGGTGAGGAGGCTTGATGGAGAGAAGACAATGTTCAATATCAGGAACCTCTATCTTCAACAGAATCTACCTCATCTACTCTCTGCTTCTTGACAACCCCTCCCCTTTCTCAGCAGAATTTGAGCAACCATCTGACTTCCCGAAACCTCCTCCAGGTTCCTTTCTGTCCTACAGATTCTGTGCCCCTGCACATGGCTGCTCTTCATATAGAATTTATGCCATTGAGTCAGGAGTTCACAACCACAATGACACAAAGCTAAGGTTCCAGTTAAAAACTATATAACTTCAAAGGCAGCAACAAATCTCACCAGTCAACTGAATCTCTAGTAGAAATTTATACTAAACTATGCCATGAAAAAGGTTTTGAATTTCTCTATTAACATATGTTTTTATTATCTGGTGTATTTCCCAGGCCTTCTATCATACCAACGATCCCCAAAGTGGTGTGCATAGTGACACATCTAGCAATCTTCTAAAACTTTCAAAGCCCCAGGAATAGATAAAACCAGTTCAATTAGAATCTCCAGGCATGGGATACAGCTATCAATATTTTGTCAAGTTAACCTAAAGATTCAATGTGCAATAATTTGTCAAGTTAACCTAAAGATTCAATGTGCAAAGATGTTCTGGAACTTCTAGCTAGCATAGAAATGTGTTCTAATTCAATAGAACCAATCCCTATATGGTAAGTACTATTTGCCCCTATTTATAAATGATAAGGCACTTGACCCAAAAACATTTGATCAGATTTTCATCTCCCACTGAACCAAGCAGAAATAAGTAGCACAGTGTATATTATGAAGTGATTATATGATTATATTTGTTGAATTTAGTTTCTGTCAATTAAATCAACATGGACAAATGAACTTGAGGAGTTCATATCTCTAGTCACAAGAAAAGTAAATTCTTTAAATTTGCTAACAAAATGAGTTTAGGCTTCTATAGATGTTGAGTGGATGTGACTTTCGGAACCAACTCCTGATAACTCAGAATGGAAAGCTTTAGAATTAGTAACAAAGAAAGGTATGAGATTTTTTTTTAACAGAAAGGATAAGACCATATATTGCTTTTAGTTCTTAACTGAAGAGGTTGGCTAAAACTTCCACTGGGAATAACAAAGAGAATTTTATTTTTTCTAGTTGGCAGTATGGTGAGTTCCTGATTCTTTCTTGAGATTACAAAACAATCTATTATGTTGAGTACAGGCTATAAATTCTGGCTTTCAGATTTCTCAGAAGATGGTTCGAAAAAGCAGAGGCAGATTGTCCAATCTGGCTGCGCCAAGTGCCAGGAGTTATTAATTATGTCTGTTCTAATAACAAGCAGCAAACTCAAAACACGTGGGGGAAAACAAAACAAAATAAGATGGTGGTTTGCTTTAATGAGAGGAAGTAAGAGGCAGTAGCTACAGCATTAGGCTCAGTACACTGAGTAAAAATCTTGCCAGCAACAGATTTTAGCTGCAACTGGGACAGCTCACCATAGGAGCTACTGAGGACAGGAAATCCCCAAGGACTAACATCTGGCCATGGCCAATGAGGTCACCTTCTTTCTGTGTTTTCTGGAATAAGTAAGGGAAGATTCAAGAAGAGGGACTAATTGGGACTTCCAGTTGTGTGGATCACAGGTGATGGAGGGTGGATGATATATTATAACCCAACAGTCCAAGCCTATGAACTGCTGAATGTAAATGAACAAACAATTCTAGAGTGGCAAAGTGGCATAACCCAAATCACCAAAAAACAACAAAGTAGGATGTAAATTTTCTCCATTTAGCTCCTCTCTGTTAATGCTCAGTTCCTTTGCTTCCTACCTAACAAAATGGCTTTCATGAGATTCTAAATAGCTCCCAGAAAAGTCAGGCACTTCGCATTTGCTGGTATCTAGGACTGTTAGTCTCCATTTTAAGCCTGAGTCTGGATTAGCCCTACTCAATGAATCTCACTTTCTCTTCTTAGAACTCAAGCTGCAGAAACCTGGTCTCTGGAATGCTATATTTCTTCTAAACAAGGCATGGTTAACTACTACTTGTCAGTCAGCCATCATTTTACCAGTGAAATGTAGGTAGGGTTCATTAAACAAAAGGAGATCATCAGATTTGCTCCAAGCTGTCTATCCCTGATACACCCCACAGCCTGTTGCTTAAGAAGTTTCTTAAGGAGGGCTGGGAAGGTGGCTCAGTGGTAGAGCGCTTGCCTTGCATGCATGAGGCCCTGGGTTCGATTCCTCAGCACCACATAAGCAAAAAGAAAAAAGCAGGAAGTGGCGCTGTGGCTCAAGTGGTAGAGCGCTCCCTTGAGCTGAAGAGCTGAGGGACAGCGCCCAGGCCCAGAGTTCAGGCCCCATGACCGGACCCCAAAAAAAAGTTTCTTAAGGATAAAGCCAAGGAAGGGGCTCTCTTCTCCGCTCCATTAGATCTTTATCTTATGGAAGGCAAGAACTAGATCTTGTTCATCTTTGTATACTGACTGTTACTTAGATGGCATCCAGTAAATTTTAACAAATGAAATTTACAAGCTAGAAGTCAGAGTGGGGAAACCTGGATTGTGAGAAGAAGAGAATTTTTTTTCTTCCAGACCTGGGGTTTGAACTCAGGACCTGGGCACTGTCTCTGAGCTTCTTTTGCTCAAGGCTAGTACTCTACCACCTGAGCCACAGTGCCACTTCTGGCTTTTTCTGTTTATGTGGTGCTGGAGAATGGAATCCAGGGCTTCATGCATGCAAAGCAAGCACTCTACCACTGAGCCACCTTCCCAGCCCAGAAGAAGAGAATTTGAATAGGATAAAGAATGGCTTGAGGAAACAGAACTTGAAGAAGAAAATGCTCACTGGAGAAATGATCATCATCTTCAAATAGTCAACAGGACTAGCTATCTTAGAAATGATGAAGAATGGATAATAACTCTGGGTTGGAAGACTTCAAATGAAGCTAAGAATCACTGGGAGAGGAAATGAGTACCCAATTTCTAGTAAGGAATGTCTTGGTAAGGATATATGGAAAGGGAGAGATCTTGGCCTAAGACTTTTAAGTGTAAGGAGCCTTGGCAGCAAGCTTGGAATGGAGGAGGATGATTGGTGGTACTCTCACAGGAGGCAATGTTGAAGGTAAGAAGTAAATATTTCCACAAATCCAAACCAGAGACAATGTTCAAAAGAAAAAAAATTGAGTTCAAGGGAAGGACAGGCACATTCACCTCTTCTGAATTCCCTCTTCATTTATGGACAGTGCTGATTATCAAGCGTTTCTATTTTCCAAGCAGTGTGTTATAACTTTAGCCTGACTGATGATAATCATGATACAGCAACAATGAAGAACCCTCATTTAATGCAAGTTCAACTTGGAAAAATAAAGGAAATTGATTTTTAAAAGACATGCTGGCAAAGTTTCTGTGAAACTGGTATATTCATGCATAAAACACAAATTGAATACAAATTGAAACAATCCTTTTGGAGAGCCATTTGGCAATACTTTTCAAGAGCCATAAAATTCATCTAGTAATCCTCCTCCTAAAGATTTACCCGAAGAAAAATAATTCTAAAAAAAGGGGAAAATCTGTATGTTCAAAGCTCTCAAAAGAAGAAAACCTGGAAAGAATACAAATTCCTAAACAATTTGGGGATGGTTAAATAATCTATGATATAATAACTCCATGGAAAAATATGTAGTCATTAAAATGATAAATGGAAAGACTTTGTAGAAACATGAAAGGCATATAGCAAATAATGTTCAAGGGTAAGAGTGAAATGAGACCCTCTATGTATGCTCTGATTATATTTCCTTAAAATACTGATGGGTAGAAATTGAGATACAACAAAAAGACATCAAAATTGTTTCACAAAATGTTATGTATGATCGTTGTGTATTTGTTTAAGCTAAAAACACAGATGAACTCTTACCTTAGATAGAAAAAAGGAAACTCATATAAGTTAGAAATCATCTTTTAAGTTCTTGACTAATGTTTTCATTGAGCAAAATAAAGCCTTCAGAAGAGTAGCTTATCTGTACCACACTCCATCAATGGCAGAAATGAGACGAGGACACAGAACAATAAAGAAGAAGATCTCTGGAAGTTTCCATTCTGGAGAATGGCAATATGTAGAAACTACAGTCCAGGGCAAAAGATAAAACGGTTATCTGTCATAACAATTCTCAGATATAGGTAGCAAATGCAGTCAGTTGAGAATCCTCATCTCTTTACTGAAGACCAGCTTCCATCCACTCATAAAATATGTAGTGAATCTGAAAAGTAATGATGTAGTTGTCTGCCTTGAAGGGTCACCTCTTCCCATGCTCATTACCACTCCCAAGGTCATGTTTTCACACTCTTTCTGTAAACACTTCATGGTTGTGCTTGCTAAGTCTGGAGATACACTGTGAGCAGAGTACACTACACACTTACTATAATGGTTCTCTGACCTTATAGTTGGGACAGATGATGAGAAACCAGACAAATCAATGATTTAATACAGTAATGAGTACCATCTCAAGACAACAAAACCCCACGGCATAACACACACACACACACACACACACACACACACACACACACACACACAAACAAAACAGCAACTTGTGATGAAAAAGGGTAGGGGTCAGAGAGTAGGTAATGTGTGGAATTATAGCACAATCTGTTAGGTGTATTTAAAAGCTAACTCTGGCTTGTCTATTTCTAGGACAATCCTAACAGTATATCTACATCTACTCCCACCTCAACAATACCCCTGTCCCTTTGTACTGCAGCTAAAGAGGTAACAAAACATAAATCTGATGTGACATTGCTCCCTCTAAAACCTTTCACAAAGCTCCCTGTCAGCACCAAGTTAAAGCCTGAGCACTCATCTTCCATATCATCATCCACTGAGCACTAGGATGCATCCTATCCCCATCACAGCCCTCTTTATCAAGCCAGGCCTGATTGGCAGACCGCATTCTTTCCTAAAGCTGGATTTTTAACATTTGTTTCTGATTTTCTTTTCAGTACTGAGAAATCAAATCTAAAGCAGCATGCATGCTAGACAAGTGCTCTACCACTTAGCTATATTCCCAGCCCTAAGGGTTGGGTGTTGGAAGACATCATTCTTCTCTATGATCCCCTTCCTCCCTTTTGGTTCATAAGAATTTTCCCCATTCAATTGAAGCTTTGCTTACATGTTACTTCTTAAAAAGCTTTCTTCACTCTACCAGCAGATTAGTCACTGTGCTTGTAATATGCTTGGCATCCCTTGGTTTGTTGCTAATACATTGTATTCATTTGTAAGTATTTGTATGTATGTGAATACATGTATCATGAACTGTTGATCAGGGACCAGGTCTCATTCATATTTTCATATTTAGAGCCAAGCATAAACTAAGTATCTAGCACTAATTGGATATTTAGTGAATGAGTCGTTGGACTTAAGGATGGGTAGATGGATGAATTTATTACTGAATGAATAAAGTAAGGTTAATCCTCTTTCCTTCAATGTTAAAAGCAAGATGAATATAATCTGGGTGCTCACCTTCGTAAAGAAGCAGATAACTGGCTCCAGTGGCTCATGCCTGTAAGTCTAGCTACTTACAAGGCTGAGATCTGAGGATCACAGTTCAAAGCCAGGCTGGGCAGGAAAGTCCACGAGATTCCTATCTCCAATGAAACATCAAAAAAGCTGGAAGTAGAGCTGTGGCTCAAGTGGTAGAGCTCTAGCCCAGATTACAAAAGCTCAGGGGCAGTGTCTAGGTGCTGAGTTTAAGCCCCAGGCCAAAGAAAAGAAGGAGGAGGAGGAGGAGTGGGAAGGAGGGGTGAGAAGACAAGGAGGAGAAAGAAGAAGGAGCAGGAGGAGGAGGCAGCAGCAACAAATGAGGTGATTTTTAAGATTACTTCTAACTTTGATTCCCCAGAACTCAAGAGTCAATAAATCACAATGAAATCAGAGATCCTTCCTGGCTGGGATAGAAATACCTCCAAGCGCTCCCAAGTTCATGCTCAAGGGCCAAAAATTGTGTGGAGCCCTAACCTCTCAGCTTGCTGCATTGGGATAAATAAAACATGGGTGTAGATGAGGTGTCCTCCTGTCCCAGTTGGCAGCATTCACAACACCGCAACACCTCCTGAGGGAAGAAGCTTCCAGCAAAACAGGTTTCAAGCCGGCTCAGCAAAAGCACAGCTATACATTCCTGTAAATTTCCAGGGCCACCTGAAGTCTTGGGCAGGTATATATATGTTACCCAGCTCCTATGGTCATCTTTGCTTATCTCATTGTCTTCTGCGTGTGGTGGTCAAGATTGACTTGTGCAGATTTAGGTCAGAGGTCAAGACAGAAATAATCCAGCTCAGCTTTCAATGTAGAATAGGACGATGGCATGCCATTTTCCTTACTATTAGGCTACAGGAGGTCAGCTCAAGCCAAGTCTTTCCACATGCTCAGCTCTATGTCAAATGCTGTGGCAAATACAAGGAGGACTACAATCCACACAGAGTTTATGCTTTAATGTAGAAGATCAGTAATGTCCTTTGATAATGTAGGTGAATTAATTGGGGAACAGAGAGGAAAGTCTATGTGAATGAAAATTAGAGATTGGACAAGAAAGGAAGACATACTTTATGAAAGAGAAAGCATATTCAATAGATTAAAATGGGAACTGAAGGTGAACTTAGGAAAACCAAAGTCAACATATGGATAGAATGAAACATGGAGCCATGGAGGAGTTACACCAAACATTTGGCCACAGTAAAGGGTGGTAAAAGAAGGAAGGGAAACTTATCACCAGGATGCAAGATATAAGGCAGAAAGAGGCAACCACTTCTAGAAACGTGCATTGTAATATAATTTTAAAAAATAGGTCCCATGGTTTCCCTTATTTACAATAACTAGTATATGTCTAGGAAAAGCAGAAAAGGTCAAAAGCTATGTACATATGATCATATAACATGATGTTAAGTGAAATGAACCCCAAGATAAGGACACAATGTTTTTTTTTTCTTGCTGTTGTTTTTAATGTATTTGGAACGTACTATGTGATAATTTTTTTTGTTTCTTTGGTATGTTCTTCCTTCATGGTATAACCTCTGTTTTCACTGTATTTGATTCTGGTGCCCTGCATCTTGTATATAGGAAATGTACTCATTACCTTACTCACATAACCCCTCTGTACAGTATTTTTACAATAAAAACCATATATAAAAATATTTTTGCCTCCTTTTGCCAGATCCTGTTGCTACCTTGAAGTGCCAATTTCTACAGTTTAAAATGCATCCTACAGGGAGTGTGGACCATTATAGCATATGGAGAGGGGCACAGGGTGGCGAAAAGCAGGGAGAAACTTGTTTTCTGGTTTTTTTCATTTCCTCTTGCATGTCCACTGGTTGGGGAGGCTTGGCAGTGGCATAAGCCTCATGGAGTGCTGGACGCAGACACATGACCTCTCTGACCTCTTCCTATGAGATGTGTGTGTGTGTGTGTGTGTGTGCATGATGCAGTCTTAATTTCCAGCCTTCAAATGCAGTGTTCTGGTAATAGTGATAGAGGATCTGGGTTCCCCACACCCCAGGATTTCATGTGAGATTTCTGCCTTCACTCTAGAACATGATGGAGATCCCAGCCTCTAATCTATCCCATGCAAATGGAGGACCAAAGCCAGGAGTGAGAGCTGAGAGAACTTAAGAGCTAAAGAGACTCATCATAATCTGGAGCTACAAAAGAGAAAATGCTTCTGAACCAACAGAGAAGCTCAGGTGAAGGAGACTGTGTCCTACCTTTCAAATCTGCCATCAGTGTCAACATCGTTAATGTCCTTGTTCCCCTTCCTTGAGATGAGGGAGCCTATAATAAATGAACTGGAAGTTTAGTGAGTACAGATTTGCCTTTATAAGTACCCAAGAGGCAGAATAAGAATGATCCAATTTGCAGAAAACACAGGTAAAGCCAAGAGCAGAATTTTAAACCTGTCTGAGTGGTATTTTTTCTCTCAAAAGTTTTTCTTGCAGATGTGGAGATAGGTGGCTCCTAGCTATATTTGGGAAGGTTTTCCTTCTGACTGAATCCTGGGGACTTGCATAGTTCTTTACTTAAAGCCTTGGCCAGAGCTTTTACTACCTAGAAGAGGACTTCAAAGTCCTCTTCTTTCTAGAAGAATTGATATGGTGAACCCAGGCCTGAGGTTTAAGTGGTAGAGCATGTGTCAGGCAAGGGAGAGGCCCTGGGCTCAATACCTTGCCCAGCAAGAACGTCAACAACACACACACACACACACACACACACACACACACACACACACACAGAGTGAAAAACCCTGAGTAAATCATTTTTCTTATCTCTTCTCCTGCTGTGCAGGACTCTCTGCCTGTAGTGTGGAGTCCTTCTGCCTACGCTCCCAGCAGATATAGGTTCTATTGTCACATGTAACCTTCACAGCCATAGGATCTTAGGAGAAGTCATACCCTGCGTCTGGGCCTCAGTTCTCTCCTGTAAGAAATGTTGAAATCAGACAATATTGTTTCTGTGGTACCCACCAGAACTAATGCTTGGCAGCATTAACTTGTTCAAACACCAAACTGGATAGTTAAATAAAAGATTCTGTTCTTCTTTTCCTTTCTCCTCTCTCCTCTCTTCTCTTTTCTTTTCTCTTCCCCTTCTCTCTCCTCTTTTTTCATCTCTTCTCTTCTCCTCTCCTCTCTTTTTTCCTCCCCCCTCTCTTTCTCCCTCTCCCTCTCCTTCTCTCTTTCTCCCTTCCTTTCTTTCTTGTTTCCCTGACATTCCTAAGGAAAATGATATTGGTATTTTTACAAAGCTGTATACATCAGACACCATGCTAATATGTCTGGTTATTATTACACTTGTCAGCAAAACCCAAGAGCAAAAATAAAATGTTTCTTTTCACTCCCCATCAATTCTTGTGGCCTAGTTAGGTTTACCACAGATGTAACCCGATTTTCCACACCTTCTGTATTTCTACCCCTGGATCCTAGAAAATAAGAGGCCATGATCATAATGACAGTATTAAATGCTAATAGATCCTGAAGCACCTTATGAATCATCAAAGAAAGCTTAAGTCATACTCTCTATCATTTCGGTGTTTAGCAAAGTATGTTGTAATTTATTTATTTGGAAACCAAGAATCTGTAAATGATATGGACGGTAACCAGATGAACCAGAATTTTCCATTGCCTAGAATACTTCATTCCCTAACCATTTTATGTAAACAAGAATTTACTTTGGCATTAAAATAATAATAATAGCCTTCAAGGACTAGGTTCTGCTAGTCTCAGACCTGCCAACTGTCCAGCAATGTGTCACCTATGGAGATTGCTGTCCACTCCAGCTTGGCATTACAAAGACCCAATCAGACTCCATTTCATAAACCATGGGCGGTGTTTCCATGGAGCTCTGCCCGAAAAGAGGTGATCTAAATCTTGCATGAGAGATGTACATCAACAGGGAGCTTTGCCTAGAACACTGTGACCTAAAAAATCATATTAAGGAACTCAAAATGCAGAATCAGTTTCACAGACAGCAAGTGACCTTGTGCAAGGCACCTTGCTTATTGCTTTGCCTATTGGACACCCTGAAGGAAGGTGATTAGCTGTGTAAATACCCTGGCCAGTGGCACAACCCCAGACAACAGTAAGCATGCTGATTTTCACTGCCCTGGGTTTGTTGCTGTTGTTGTTATTGTCATCATTTTTTAAGGCAACCTGCTCCTTCTATTAATCATCTTGGTATTTGTTTAGTTCTGGAAAGGCATACACTGATTCACAAAGGGAAATATCACCTAGTAGTTAGACTGGATCAGTATCCTCTCTGAATCTCTTCTTTAAGATCTTATCCATTTCATATATATATATATATATATATATATATATATGCCTACCTTAAATTAGGACACACATAATGCTTCTTGTGAAGTGTAGAGCCAGGAAGGATGTGATTGAGCCTCAGCCATAACTATTCTTCTTTTCCAGCTAAACAAGCTGATAATGCAATGTACTCTCCCTTTTGTCTAAGCTACTGAGAAGCTTGAAATCATGATGTATGCTTCCTTAGCAATTTTGTTACTCTGGATTGTTCTCCTTAAACTGACTTCTTCTTCTACAACAAGGTCTTAATCTTTACTTGTGTTTTAATGATTCTGTTATATCTATGTCTGATATTACAAGCTTACTTCAAGTTTTTTGGAAGGAACATATAATAAATAAATAAACAAGTGCTGATGTATTTTGTAAAAAGCTTTCCAGATTTCAAAGGGTGGACCATAATGCTTATTCTGTGATTAAGCCTATAATTTCATATATAGCACTTATTCATCATGAATATTTAAAAGCTTATATATAATAAGATGATGAAACTTTGTGATTCTAGTCATTTGTAAAGTAAATATTTTTCCATGTATGATCCTATTTTGCTATTTTGTAATTACTGTTCACTCTTTATAGATAAGGTTCACCAAAGAAATAAATTCAGTTATTCTAAGGTGAACTAAACCAAGTCATGGTTGGTCTCTCCCCCAACCCCCAATGTTACCTTATCTCTTTTTTGTTTCTATTTAACCCATCATTCTTCTCATTGTCCTTAGGCAAGTGTTTGTTTTTTTTTTTTTTTTTTGCTCAAAACATATCCATTATGTGTGGTGAAGAGGTTGTTTTGGTTGTTATTTCTTTTTCTGAGATGGCTTAAGAAAATCTAAAAGTCACTAATCTAAGCCTAAAGTAGTAAATTTAACATGGTCAGTACTAGAAAATCTAATTTCTCTGTCACCCTGGGTTTCACGCTTTAGTTTAATGGGTAAAATTTGGTCTCTAACAAGCTTTCCACCCTAAAGAAAGGGAAAAAACCTCTTATAAGCCTGCCTATTACCCAAGTGGCATACAGAACACCAAATTAACAGGTGGTTAGGACAATCAGGGAGAGGAACAGCTCATTCATTCTTAGGGTTTGAAAAAATGATGTTTGTACATTTAAAATCTCAAGGTCATGTGGTTTACCAAGTGGATAAGTTGGCTAATTGCTTCTAATAAGACTCTGAAAATAAAATGTTAGGCAACATTACATTTGAAGTTTTCTGTTTTCTTCCACTTCAGGCCACTCACATACTGCCAAGTGCAAGTTGAAATGCTTTGGAGATAGCTAGTCCAGAAGAATGGCTACCTATAGAACCTCCTGGAAAACCAAGCCCTCATTAAGAAATGTGCATCAATTCTGTTGTGTCTGATCCTCTTTCTTCAGGTTAGGCCAGACCCCATTCTGGTTTTTCATTAGGCCCCAGGTCCTGCCCACAGTCTGGGGGCTGGGGAAGCTAATCTCACAGGGCTAGAAATGAGTCAGTTTCCACACTCAACATCAGGCGTGTGGCTTCCGGAAGCACAGACAAGGAAGTGCTGAATTTCAAAGAGCAAGGTTTTTTCTTTCTTTCTTTCTTTTTTCTTTGCATACCATATCCGGAACTGAAACCACCAATTCATTTCACTTAAGATCTCACACTATACTCAGATCATCAATAATATTCCAGAGATCATTTGCCAAGGCTCCAGTAACCTAATTTTATCCTCCTCCTCCTCCCCCCCTCCCCCCCCCAACCCCATGCCCTTTTTCTCTCCTTCTGGTAAGGTAATGTGGATACTTTTTCCTTTTTAGCTTCTTTATGTTCAGTCCTGGTAGCCTTTGTTGTTGTTGTTTTCATTAGTGTTTATGAGTATTAGTAGTCAAACATGGAAACATCTGCTGAGGGTATAAACAAGCTTTTAACTTGCTACTTTTCCATGTCTGTCACCTTAGCTGGTGTGAGTGTAGAGTCATAGGATGAGACTTGAGGCCCCATTCTAAGGGCAACTAGCTTGCTAAGAGCTCCCATACTAGAGCACCCTGCCATCTCACCTCACTAATCCAGAACAGTGGTTTGAAATTGGAATCTGTGGACAGATTCATGCAAACTACCCTCACAAACAGATCAGCAACAGAAAATAAATACCTCCTCCCAATGCTGTCCACAGCACCAACTTATCCGGAACAAAGATCCCTACAGTACAACTTACAAATGACTTTCACATCCTTTCTCTTTCTTTAGTCTTACCAGAGTTTATGACATCACTCATGTAAGTATTATCCTCCTTGTTTTAGAGATGAGGGAACCCCATGCTAAGAATGTGGAACAATGGGCTGGTGTGGTAATGGTGAAAAAGTCTGTGACTTTAGATGAAGCCCAAGATCTATGGTTCCAAGTCCAGTGTTCTTCTGTCATCTAACTTTGTGTATAATATAATATTACAATATAATATGACATCATACTCCATTTGTTTGCTTTTTTGAATTTCAGGATCGTGCAGGTCAGCATTAATGGCTGTTGGTCATTATGTTGGCAGAACCCTTGCAGCTCTCTCCTTCCTTTATTTAAAATAATCAAAACGTGGAATTAAATTTGGCATTCCAGTTCTAGAACAGAACCACATCCTAGGGTCTATGTGTTAGTGGCTGCTGGAGTCAGAATTGTCAAAAAAAAAAAAAAGTAGAGCATTAGTTCCCAAGACACTAGCAGTATTAGGCAAAAAAAAAAAAAAAGTTTTCTTGACTACTGTGGTCCAATAAGTCAGAAAAAAGCAGAATTATTCAAAATGAAACAGTTGTTTTGTCACAGTTCTTTTCAGTTTTCAGGGACTTTACATCTGAATCTATAAGGGAAGGGACTACATTCCTCCAACTTGGCCTAGAATGTGGCTTTCATGAAATAAGCATTTTATGGTGCCCATTTTGTTTAAAGGTAACTTCTGTCTTATGATCTTATTGGTCTTTCAAAGCAGCACAAATTCTAAGAGGAATTTTATAATCACCCCATTTCCACAGGTCCCCACCCCTTATCTCCTGCCAGCGCTGCACATGCTAGACCATGCCGTGTGGTCCTCTGAGCCCAGTACCACCTAAAGTTCAGCTATTCCAGCTGCACAATCTGGATCCCATCACTTCAGCCACAAAAGCCTTGGTGCTTTAAAAAAAAAATCCCCACAATCCATGTGCAAGCAAGGATTTCCACATGTTGCCTGAATACAGGACTAGAGACAATACCTTTTATTGCTTTAGAAATTTACAGCCCTTTCATTTCCCCAAGTGCAGACTTCATCCTCCTCCTATTATCGCAAATGAGAAGTGAGTCTGTCCAAGAATTATTTTTCCTGCTGAAGGTCTCTCATGGCCCTTCTAGCACCTTTTCTTTTAAAAAAAGGAATCGTGGATTCTCAGAGAGACTCTTGGCAAACCAAAGGGGGCATTTTCCCAAACAGCAACTCTTCTTAGCTTTTTCCTTTTAGTATCCCTTCCATAACCTCTGCAGAATGACTTCTGTGATGAGGGGCTCACTGCTTTCATGGGAACCCTGACTTCATATTATATTGGCTTTGATTATTTGGAAGTTTTTGACCAGAATTTCTCTTGTGGAAACTTCCTCTCACAGTTGGGTCCAAGCAAATTTGATTCTATATTCATAAGCATGAAATGTGTCTTCTACAATCTACTTGTCTTAAATCTGTACCTTAAAATTCCTATGAACTACATGTACTTCCATTCTCAAGTCTAGCATATCTTCTTACTGAATTCATCTTTGGTGAAAGCCTTCTAATCTCAGTTGCTCTAGAGGCTGAGTCTGTGGAATGTCATAGATAATATTTTTTCCCATTGGGCATCGTTCACTCAAAGTTTAGGCTTCTGATCCTGGGTTTAGGTCAACAAATGCCACAGAAAAACTTAATATTTTCTACCCCAACCACAATTTGTACTGATTTGCAGCTTTCCATCCATGTGATAGGCTGGGACAAATAAACTTTAGTTCCAAAATGACATAAAACTTCCTTAGTACTGAATTATGCAAAAGAAACTTCAGGATAAAAGAAGGCATATGGGCAAAGAGACATTTAAAGTAGCCTTGGAAATTCTATTTTATTTGTAAGAAGAAAATGATTCTCATTTTCCTTGACAAATATATATTTTACAATCTTCATCAACCATTTGATGTTTTAAGATTTTACATAAACATTTCACCCTTATTGTCTTACCTATCTCTGGAACAGTCCTGTCTGGTCAGATGTTATTATGTCAGACTGTTGTTGTTTGATTATTTTATGAGCAAATTGATGTTCCTGAGG
Source organism: Dipodomys ordii (assembly GCF_000151885.1). Classification (NCBI taxonomy): domain Eukaryota; kingdom Metazoa; phylum Chordata; class Mammalia; order Rodentia; family Heteromyidae; genus Dipodomys; species Dipodomys ordii. The sequence continues at coordinate 376,608 of NW_012267261.1, forward strand.
CCCAAACTGCAGGGTAATGTTTTAAACTTTTTTCTTAGTACTGTAATCCTGGAATCTGATTCAAAAGTTCTGGGCTTTAACACAACCACTGTGTCTGACAACCACTGTGTCTGTGTGACCTTAGTCAAGTGCCTTTCGTAGGCCTGAGTACCTATTCCCTGAGTACCTTACTCTTGACCAACTTCTGGCAACTATTTCTCCTTTTGCACTGAGGACAGAGAGATAAATGAACATCTGGATACAGAAAGACATACTTTCTCTAGTATATAGCCAAAACAGAGGCTATTTCTCATCCAAAAGGACAATATGCCCATAGTCATTCAATGTAGCCAACACAGTTACAATTGTTTTCTAATGTAGAACTAACTGTGCTTGGGTCAAGCCAAGAAATGTTTGAGAGAAAGTACATGTTCCGAAACTGTGTCTTTCTGTGATATGTGGGACTCCATGGGGGTAGGGAGCCATAAGCCAGACAGTTCCGCTTAGGGGTAACCTCTTTGGTTTATGTAAAATATGTGAACTCACTTGAGAGAAATTGAACCTTTCTTACACTTAATCAGATACATCTCTGTGTTCTATATTGAGATGTTTGCTTTCCAGAGAAAAGATCGTATTCAAGCCATATTAGTGATAAGTACTTTGGAAAGGAAAATAAAGCATCAGAAAGGACTACTCACTTCTCCTGAAAGTGAAGATTTCAGTATGAACTCACCTATGATTCGTGTTTTACAAACCATAGATGCCTATTACCTCTTTCTAAAATATATGTTTTTCATTGTAACGGTTAGATACAGAGAGGTTACAGTTATATGAGTCAGGTAATGAGCACAATTCTTCTTGAACCATGCCTCCCCTTCTCTCACTCTCTTCCAGTTCTTCCTTCCCATCCCTACCCACAAGACACATAGTTCACTTTCCACATGGTATCTAGTGAGTACCCCTGTTGCATTTGTTCATCTTTTTTTCTACCTTTACTGTGCCCCTCTTACCCTCTCAAAGATAAATAAACTAGCAAACATGACAAAAGGAAATAATAGTAAAACAGCAGCAGCAGCAACAAAATCACTTGTCTCCTTTTCTTGGACTTCATTTTGTAAGATATAATTTTATATGATCATATGCACATAGCTATTGAGCCTTTGTGATCCTCTCCTATGCATATCCTCATTTGGCATCACTATGTGAATATCTAGAGGCTTGTATAATTTATCATGTCCCAGTGTATTTTTTAAAAATCATTCAGGGAGTATATTTGTAGATTTATAGGCATATCTTGGTAATCGAAAGTGAGGGAAACCATGCAACCTAGGTTTCTTTGAATCTGGCTCACTTTGCTTAATATAATTCTTTCCAAGACTTTCCATTTCCTTAATAATAGTACAATATCATTCTTATTGATTGTATATATACACATACCACATTTTCTTGAGACATTCATTCACTGAGGGGCATCTAGATTGATTCCATGTCTTGGCTATCGTAAATAAATAATACTGCAATAATCATGGTTGTGCTGGTAGCTTTAGTGTGGACTTGTTTGTGGTCTATTAGATAAATGCCCAGGAGTGGTATTGCTATGTTTAGTCTTTTGAGGATCCCCCATACTGCTTTCCAGGGTGGTTAAACAAGTTTACAGCAACAGTGCAATAGAATTCTTTTTTGGCTGCATCACCACAAACATTTGTTATTGTTAGTTTTCTTGATAATGGCCTATTATCTTTGAAATAATTTCAGTTCCCAAAAATCATTTTTTGTACTTTTACATCTGTGTTTTTTTAAAAAATAAACTGTCCAACTTTTATAGAGAGAACCATGTTTGTGTATGTAATCATGAGATAGAGAAAGCTAAGTTCCGAAGCAGGAGAAAAGTAAGATCATACCCATATACCATGAGCCACTCCAAAGGCCTGAACTAGTGTCACTGTGATATACAAGGAATTTGACTAGCATGATCTTCCTCCATGAATCTCTTTTGAGACTAAAAGAAACTTTGGGGTAAGTTCATTCAAATGCAAAGAATAAACATAATGTCCAATATTTACAGTATTCTGGAAACTTTTTCAAGAAGTTTAATACATATGGATTTACATATAACATGAATTTTATGAGGTTGATAACTGTTGTTCTATTTTACAGGTTATAAAATAGAACTTCAAACCAGGCATCAGTGGCTCACGCCTGTAATCCTAGCTACTCTGGAAGCAGATATCTGAAGTTTGCAGTCTAAAGACAGACAGATCAAGAAAGTCCATGAGATTCTTATTGTCAATTAACTACAGAAAAACAAAAAAGCCAGAAGTGGAGGTGTGGCTTGAGTGATAGAGTGCTAGCCTTGAAAAAATAGCAAAAGCACCCAGGCTCCACAGGAGTAACAGTAAAAAAAAAAAAAAAAAGGAACTTTAGATAGGTAAGCTTTTCAATTTCTTGATCATTAACCCTGAAGTAAAAACTGGCCATCATCAAAACTGAAGATTGCATTCTTATTTTAGTGAAATAGGATTCTACTTTCTTCTGAACTGCCCAAAGTTTTTGTATGGCACTGAAGCCTTTGCTTTAAATTATAGACAGCTGCAAAACTCCAAGCTCCTAATGATCATGGTGGTATTGGATCTATGCTGGTTTTCCCACAGCATAGCGAAGTGTCTGGCACCATGCAGGAACTACAGAAATATCAATTGAAGAAATGAAAAAAAAGAGACTCAGGTCTCAGGTCTAAGTTCTCTACTTGCTGAATCTTGAAACAATTGCATATGACCTTTTCAAAATAAAATGTCCCAAGTGAAAACAATGGCTCATTCCTATAATCGTATCTTTTCAAAAGACTGAGATCTTTGGATCGTAGTTTGAAGATAGCTCGGTCAGGAAAATTCATGAGATTCTATCTCCAATTACCCCCAAAACCAAAAGTGGTGGTCTGATTCAAGCGATAAAGCACTAGTTGAGTTAAAAAGGAAATATTGGAAGAATAGTCAGGCCTTGTATTCAAGTCCTAGTACTAGCAATAAGAAAACTAATAATCAAATCAAATAAGTGGCCAAACATTCCTTTTTCTGACCCTAAAACTTTGACTACTCATGAGTTAATCAGATTGTGCATATTAGCTTTCAAAGAGTTGTTTAGAAACAGAGCAGAAACCTATGAGACTAGTGGTCAAATCTCATCCCTAAACCATAGCAAGACTTTAAAGAGAAAACAGAGATGTAACAAGATGTTTTTGATAAAGTTTTAATCTTTTAAAGAGGAGATGAAATAAATAATCATCTAAAGGTCATCTATTTTAACCCTCTCTGACAGATGGTAAGAATGTGGCTCAGAGAAAGGAAATTATTTACCAAAAATGGCAGATCAATTTAATAAAAGAAGTGAGAATAAACCCAGGACAGGTTATTATAAAGTAAGTCCTTTTCTTTATTATATTTTTCTAGCCTCTATGAATAGGTTATAAATCAGTGATTCTTAAAATAAAGTCTATCTTGTTATATTTGGGTAAACATTTGATTTGGGTCTAAGTAAGTCCCCATGCTCAAAGTCCAATCTTAAGGCAGTAGACAACAGGGAGCCTCTATTTTTGATCACATACTAAACATTTGTGCCTACCAAGCTATGGCAGGATAAATTGGTTGGTTGGCGTCAGAAGAACATGAGTCACTGTTCTCACCAGCAATAAATCCATTTGCTGGCACAGAGTAGATTAAATGCAAAATGACAGCTGAGGTTGGAACACTGTTGGCCTCCCTCCATCCAGGGTTTCTTTAGTCCATGCTAAAGCTGGTGGAAAATATCACATTGTCCTTACAATGATGGTCAAAGGGTTTTTGTTTTTTTGTTGTTATTGTTTGGTTTTGTGGGTGTGCTGATACTGAGGCTTGAACTCCCGGCCTGTGTGCCATCCTTTACTATTTTGCTCAAGGCTGGCTTTCTACCACTTACTTGAGCTACAGCTCAGCTTCTGGCTTTTTGGTGGTGAATTGGAGATGAGTCTCATGGACTTTCCTGCCAGGGTTGGCTTGGAACTGCAATCCTCAGATCTCAGCTTCCTGAGTAGCTAGGATTACAGACCTGTGTCAAGGGTTTTAAAGTAGCTATTCTTCCTCAATTAACAATGTTTGAGGATGTCAGTGACAGGAGATTTGTCTGAGAAAGTCAAGGACAGATGATACTTCCTTTTGAATTGAGAGTACAGAGGGAGCTGCTGGAAGGACAGATGATACTTCCTTTTGAATTGAGAGTACAGAGGGAGCTGCTGGAACAAAAGAACAAATTGGTGCAAGGGTCTGTAGTGTAGCTTAGATGTGACTTTGCATGACTTCTCTACATGTCTCTGGGATTCAGTCACTCCTCCTGAAAATGGCACCTCTGGGACAGGAGATGTACAAAGTTCTTTCTGCTTCTGGGATTCATTGAGCCCATGAATGTATGAATTACTTCTTTCACCAATGTAGTTCTGTGGGTTCTTATATGAGCAGCAGACAGAAATTTCTCATCTGAACAGTTTTGACATCATTAGGCAAAGGTCATTTAGGGTAGGAAAAGTACACCAATCTTCGAGTCAAAAGAGCAAGTTCACTTCCAATCTCAGCTGTAAACTTAGGTGAACAAGTTACTTCAATTCCCTGTCCAAATCTCCGATTTCCTTCTCTGAAAAATACAGGTAAATAATGCCTGTGTCATAGAACCACCTTGTGCATCAAGTAAAATTATGAATAGCCACAGTGCTTTGTAATCAGGAAACCAGAAGGAATTGAGTGGGTGAGGATGCAGATGGGTATTCAAGAGTAAAGAGCACTTTCTGATTTCCCATAAAGATGTAAATGATCTATATATTTGGGGTCAACAGGTGTGTCAAAGGTAAGGAGAGAGATCATCTATCTCACCTGCTGTACTCTGCCTACCACACAGGAACTATTCTAGACGCTCGTGTAGCCACCCCTTCTTTCTCTTCTTCTTCCAATAGGCAGTATCACCCCTCTTAAGTTTTGTGCTTTCCTTCTTCCTACCACTAACACTGAATACCCAGATGGGGTGTCAAATCAGAGCTCCACAAATTTGATCTTCTCTGCTTTAGTTATCTAGATTGTCTGAGAGACAATTCATGTGTTTCCCTTTGACTTACGGGCTGAAGCAGGCTGGCTTGGAGTCAGTTAGAGATCTTAGCCGGAAATGCTACTCCATCTTTAATCAGAAGCTATCTGATAGGAAGGACACATGGATCCATGATTTTATGGAGCTGTGAAGGATTTCATAACTTTTATCAAGCGTAGTGCACCATAATTATGGAGAAGAGGAGCAATATGAAGTGTCATATAGAGATAGAGGGTAGTTAAAAGTCATTTAGGCAAAATTCATTGTAAGGTAGATGAGGAAACTGAGGCCCAGCAAAGATAATTGACCTAATTTTGAGTTCACAAACTAGTGCTGAGACCCATAACTTCTGATTCCAAGTTCAGATCTTAGTTCATAAGATCACATAGAATATACAAAACAGAGAAACTTGGCCTTTGAAATTCAGGTTCTAGAGTATTGTATATTCTGTTAATACAAATTTGGAGAAATATATATATATATATATAAAATCTAACATCTATCTATCTATCTATCTATCTATCTATCTATCTATCTATCTATCTATCTATCTATCTTATGAAATTCCTAGTTGACTCTGTAAGAGTGCAACATACATTCTTATGTAGAAGATATGATAAAATAGATAATTAAATTGGTGGTAGAGGTATATGAGTTTAGGTGTAACTACCAAGAATTGCTTTATTCTAATTCTGAAGCCCAAAGGAACCTTGTAAATGTTAATATTATGTATCAGGGGACAGTAATCTGTTATGGTTTGCCCTACTGGGTTGACATTAAGCCAGGAAATAGAAGAATCTATGAGTCTGAGCCTTGGGCCCAAAGCCTATTGCTTAATGAAGTATAATCTGACTTTGAGGTCATACCAATGGTATTTCTACACATGTTTAATAACTAACTGACTTTCATGTAGAAAGTCCTCATTTTTGTGCTTGCCTGTATTGCTGGTGTACATGGTCAATTTCAATATATCAACAAAGTATCATTGAATAGTGCTATAATGATTATATAATATTTCTTACATGCAACTATAACAAGCATAAATAACTTTAAGAGCATATTTAGCAATAAAATGCCTAAATAAATAAGAAATAGTAAGTTTTAAATATTTGTTATAACTAGTTTTCAAATAATATGTTATTATGCATCTATATGATCTAATTTTCAATAATCTTTCAAATCAATTTGCAGCATTTCTGAAATTTATCATCAGTTCTGGAGCAAGCCAACTTCTAGCACATTCTTAGGTCAGATAGGATCAAATTTGAATTCTGAGTGAACTTCTTTGAACTTTAGCTCTTTAAGCTATTGAAGGTGACAACAATAATAATAACTTCAGGACTTTGGTGACAATTAAATGAAACTGTGTCACATAGTCATAAATTCTAAAAAAGAATTCCTTGGTACATTTTCAAGCCAAGTTCCTTTACTCAATGGACATTTTGCAAGAATGCATCTTGTAGGCATTTTCTACTCTTGCTCAACTCTCAAGGAATTTCTATTCTATCAGAATGAAATGAAACGTGGACATTAGAAATATAATCTAGAGAAAATTATGCTTAGCTCATTAGAGACAAAGAGAAAGGATAGAAAAGGGAGAGAAAGGGATTCATGGAGATGATGGTTAGACTCAATATTTCTGAATCGACATGGATGTACAAATTGAACCAGAAAAGGATATTCTAAGAAAACAAAGTAAGGGAAGCAAAGGCAATAGACCAGGGAGGGTACACATAGGCACTGATGATATAAGATTTGGTCAAACAACACATAAAGGAGATTTTTGGGAAGGTGGCAAGCTTCAGGTTATCCTTGACTGGCAAGGAGTTTGGTTCATGTTTAGTTAGCTACTAATGTTCCTGGGCAAATATTTCTCTCTGATAAATGACCTAAATCATAATTTTTGGTTACCTACTATATAATTTTAAATACTTAACCATTGAATAATTTTTTATGCTGAGTACTATTTATTGTAGCAGGAATAATGAAGAGTTAACTAGAAAACAAAAGTAAAATTTAAACTAAATACATTTCTCCAATGATGGGGAGTGGAGTTGGTGAGTAATTCTGTGCTCAGGGATAGAAGGTGGCATGATCATTCTCAGGTGAAAACAGTCATTATTTAAAGTCGTTGATAAATACTAGGAAGGTTCAAGCTTGTGGCAGTATTTTATGTGTTTTAAATTGTCTACTGAGTACCTCTTGAATTATGCTTCATACACAAAAAAGTCATATGACCTACATCTTTATCTGCTCCAGTCTGAAGTTTCTATATATAGGCTTTGGTTATGAATTTTTTCCTATGAAAAGGTCAGATCTTACACATGTACCATCAATGCAAAGCCTGCTTATTAAGAAGCAAACAGGCAAGTGTGCAAAAGTCATTAAAATATTACTGATGTAGGAGCAAAACTTGGCACTATTCTGAAAAATAATAAATGGCCTCCTAAACTTTCTCAGAGAGAAGAGGGGGAAGCATCTATCTTGTGTTTACAGGGCATGTTTCCTTTGGCTAATGCACCTTGCAGTAGCCAGCCTACATTTACAGCAGCTCACAGGGGACAACCCCCCCACCTCGACACACACCATTTGTAGGAGTGCATGTGGGTGCATGCACTTGCCCCTATCAGAGAGACACAAGTTCTATGAACTCCTCCTCTTTACCTCAAACCCCCAGTGGAACATCTGGAGGTGGAGCTGGTGAAGGGACCTTGGCCAGATACATGCGAACCCGATTTGGGGTTTCCGGTCTTATGCAGTCTACAGCAACCACCCGTGGCTAACACTGCAACACCAGAATTGAACTCTTACTTTTAAGCCAAAAGTTCACAGTTTAAATGCCCCTCTGATGGTTAACTAGCTACTCCCTATGGCTAATACTTCAATCTAAATGCTCTAAAAAATAAGAAAGAAAAAGGAAGAAAGGAAGGAAGGAAGAAAGAAAGAAAGAAGAAAGGGAGGGAGGGAAGGAAGAAAGGAGGGGAGGAGGGAGGGAGGGAGGGAAGGAAGGAAGGAAGGAAGCAAGGAAAAGAAAAGCTAAACTATGTCAGGAAGAAAGAAAGGCTATTGCCATTTCAATTTGGATCCTTTCTCAACAAAATTCCAGAATGAAATTATTTCATAACTATAGAAATTAGACATAATATTACCTTTTTTAAAACAGTCAAAACACTTCAGTTCAAATAGAAGTAACCTACCCAAGTTCACTTGACAGCTAGGAAGTATTCATTGACCTCACAGTTCAGCTAGGAAGTATTCATGATAGAGTCATTGACCTCACAGTTCAGATTCTTGCTGATGGGATTAGAGACTCTTCTCATGTGGTCAAGAAATCAGCATTGGACTGGGCAATGTGGGCATATCTTTAGTTTGTTCATATCTACCTGTTAGGATAAATCTACAGAGGAAACATTACAAAATGGGGATATCCAGTATATCCATATACTAGTGAGAAGAATGTGGTTCTGGTTTTACATCAGATATGATTAGCAACTTACTCATTTACTTATTCATTTTATCGTATATATGTATATATGTATATATATGTACACATATATATACATACACATACATTCATGTGTACACATATGTGTGATATAGTATGTATACAAAAAGAGTGACATATATATACACACATATACACACATGTGTTTATCTTTTCTGTTCCATTAGTATGTGAACTCCTCACATGATAACTGTGCAAAATACATTTATGAATCTCATTGCCAAGACCAAGAGTGTGCTGGTTGCAGGAATTATTTGTAAGGTCTCCTAGTTCATAATTTATGAAACACAACTATGTTTATTGCAGCATTATTTACTATAGCTAAGATATGGAACCAAATCAGATGCCCCTCAGTAGATGAATGGATCAAAACAATGTGCTATATATATACAATGGAATTCTATGTCTTCATCAGAAAGAATGACATTGCCCCATTTGTTAGGAAATGGAAAGGCTTGGAAAAAATTATATCAAGTGAAGTAAGCCAGGCTCAAAGAAACATAGGTCCCATGGTTTCCCTTATTTGCAATATCTAGTATATGTCTGAGTCAAGCAGAAAAGTCAGATAAGTTGATGTTAGGGAAATGAACCCTAAGATATGTATTCAAATGTTCTTTTTTTCTTTCATGGGATTGTTTCTAACACATTTATAAGATGATTTCTTTGTTGCTTTGTATGTCCCTCCCCCATGGTATAACCCCTGCTTTCACTGTATTTGATGTCGGGGGGCGGGGGGAAACAAATCGCTTAAATAGGGATACAGGTGGACCCATTGCAACAATAAGATGTACAAGTCGTTATGTTGAAAACAAACTTTACAACTTTGGTGCGGGGGGTGGGGG